>NW_017728982.1:2106181-2132611 GCF_001723915.1 Gavialis gangeticus
CCCGGGTCCTCCCTCTTCCCCTTCTTGAAGATGGGGACCACATTTGCTACCTTCCAATCATCTGGCACCTGGCCCAAGCACCACGATCGCTCATAGAGCCGTGCCAGGGGCCCCGCAATAACCCCAATTCAGGCTGAATAGACCTGTTTCACAGCAAGGGAAACTGAGGCAGTGAAGGCAAAAGGTCCGAAAGGGAATAAGCAACTGAGCTGGGGTGAGTCCACAAGGGTCCTGTTCTAGCCCCTGGCTCAAAATCTCTCTCTAGCTGCATTTGGGTTATTTTCAACCCAGGGGTGTGAGGGACCTGCCTTGTGAGGAGTTTTCCCTTGGTTACTAAGGTTGAAGGAAGCTGCTTTGGGAGCAGACCTGGCCCGAACTGGGGGCGTGCAGCCCATCGCTTGCAATGGCGTCCCTTCTGTCTCCTCGAGCAGCAGCACCGAAGCAACATGAACAGCATTGCTGCTTACTCCTGCAGCTCTTCCTTTCTATGCATATTCATTTGTCTTAGCCTGTCCCTCCCCTGGTTTTCTCTTGTTGTGTGTTTTATTCTGCACAATCCTGCAAGTATTTTTAAAATTTAAACCCAAGGATGTAATTGCTTTCCTACGCTTATTTACTTAAGGGATTTTTTATTGAACGTCTTCAGGCTTTCACTTACTAATATCCCACATTTACGTAATTGTGCAATTAGAAATGAAATGACAAATGTTTACTTAGAGCAAGGGGGAAATGGAGCTGCTCACTCCTCTACATGCCAAATGCGGCACCTGGCTCCAGGCTCCCCTCTGACGCCCGGTCCTTGGGTGCGCGTGCTCGCAGCGTCCCCTCTCTCCACTGCAGCAGGCGATCGCTCTTCCTCCCTGGCCCATGCTCTGCCATGATTCATCCCTACTCCTGCCCGGTCTCATAGACACCTGCATGCTGCAGGAGGGAAAACCTCAGGTCTGGAGTCAGGTACTCTGCTGTGCGAGGGAGAGCCTTGGGGCTATACCGTAGCTGATGGAAATAGCCGTAACCCCATTGATCCCAACCTACTGCACCTGCCATCCCACATAATCTGCAGCATCTTCTCTCTCAATGTGTGAAATAGTAACCTTCCCAACAAGGCTGCCAATGATATGATCACATAAATAATGTTCTCCATTGGGTTGTGGCACTGGTGTCTGCCTATTTATAGCACCGCGTATGTTCCTTTGTAACATTCAAGTGTCCTATTCATTATTAATGGGACACGTATTCTTTTTGACGAGTGAAAATATGTACTATTGTCTCAGCTGTACTTTTGCTTTTTTTTTTGCTTAAGCGTTTATTTTTTCAAAGGCAGCGACACGTTCTGCCAGTGCAACGGGGAAGCTTGCTTTTGCTGTCTGCTCACCGTGCAGGGGGGAAACCTGGAATAAGTCCGTATCCTCATCCCTCAGCTCTGTCCCAGGGGGTCCAGTCTCTTCCCTCAAACCAACAAATGAGTCTCAACCACCACCCACTTTAGATACCTCCAAAGGTCTCATAAAGTTTCAGCTTTGGTTTTGATCAACTCAGTCGTTCTTGTTGCATAAAGGTCCCTGTATCTGGCATTTGATAGCCTCAGTCTTATAAGTAGCCATAAAAATTTAAGGGCAACTATACCTTAAGGAAAGATTGAAAGGCCTCCTCATCTTTTTTTTTTTATTAGAAGCCACTTTTACTACAACATTCAGGATGCCAAAGTTGGTATTTCAACAGTCGCTTAAGCAGCCTGTGAGCTGAGAGATGCATCGGTTTGTACCTGTCTGGACACTCCCTAAATGTGAGGTGGCGGCAGGTGGAATGGGTGAAAAAGGAGGGCCTTGGGGCATATTTAAAAGCCAGCTGAGTCCTCAGGGGCAAAAGGGAGACATGTTAAAGTTGGTAGGAAAGTTCCCACGAGCAGCTCCTGTCAGCTCATGAATTCTGCTGAACTTCCATCCATCAGTCAGAGATACTGAAAGTGCAGGGGAATAAAACTACCCATTCATAATGGCCAAAAAAAGGCTTTTGGCAGCTTTATTACCTCCAGTGCTCAGAGTAAGGAGCAGATGTAGTTTCTGCTGTGTGCTGGAGCCACTGAGATGATGCTAATAATAATTAACAAAAGACGAGGTTGAGGGGAGAGCCTCCTTTAACCACTAAAGCCGGAGAATGAGCCTACGGAGAGGGTCAGGTCCCACCAGGAGCAGGCAACCACATGGCTTTATGTGGCTGATGCTGCAACGGAGATGGTCCATAGCTAAAGGACTGTGGTCTGTGCTACCCCTTCTTGTCTGGCAATGAAAGCACAGCCCTTATCTAAAATAACTGCAATAATTGCTGTTCTGAAAATTCCAGCTTTTCAAAATTCTCAAGAAAAAAAATCAAAATTTGGGCAAAATAATTTTTTTTTAATGGATATGTATTTTTTTGTTTAATTTCCTGGCCTCTGCTCTGTATTTTTCCATCAGCTCTACATGCAGTGAACTTCTGTCCCTGAACTGCAGCTCAAGAGTGCTCAACGTAAAACATACCCAGGGATCCACCTCTTGCCACGTGCCTGCCAGTGATTTAGATGGCAGCTTCCAGTGATTAAATTAAAGCTGGCCTCTCCTCCTGCTCCGTGCTCCCCGCTGCCAAGACCGGTGCAGTGTCTGTAGCGGTGGCAGGGCCGCAGCACCCGAGCACTCACTGCCTGTAGCACAGTGCCTTTAACCAAACGCCCGGTCCTGGGTGCAGCAATTAAGCTGAGGAGGAGCTGACGATGGGCCCTGGCACCCCGCTCCTGGTGACCACGTCAGCTTTGCCATCATGAAATAATAACAAAAGATGATGTGAAGAAAAGATGCCAGGGTGCAGTCAGTGCCGGAGGGCTTGACATGCAGAGTTGCGTCGCTTGAACTCAATCTGCATAATTAAGGCAGTACAACCCCCACAGCCCAAGCATGGACATGGTTATATTGCTCTACAGGTGCATACCGGGGTTTAGCCGCTAGCACTGGAAGGGAAGCAAGCAGTCCCTTAATAGCAAATACAACTGTGGCTGGACTAAGCACTGTGTTAATGTAATTGTTTTGAAAGAGTTACATTGGGATAAAACCTGCACGCACACCGGGCCCAGTGCACCTTGAATGCTATCTTATAAGTGTAAGGCTTATTACAGTGTTGCATACTGCTCCATGATTCAGTGCCCCACCGAGGCAAAGTTTTGGTGGCCGGAAATCCTTCCGTGCAAGGTAGAACGGTTTGCAAGAAGTCCAGATGAAGTTGCAAAATTGGGAGCAGCTTTTGGCCTGGGGCACCACGGAAGAGTCATGCTAGTCTCGCCGCAGGCGATCCACTGGTCAGTCCCCTTGGAAGAGAGCTGCATCCCTGCTACAGCTGAGGCACCGCAGGAAAATGGCCACTGACCGCCTGAGCAGCCAGCATGGCTGCCTGGAGAGCGTACGGGAGAACGGGCTTCTCTTCCTGGCTCCGGCACTGACTCGCCGGGTGACCTTGGGCAAGTCACCTTGCCCCTGTGTGCCTGGGTTTCCCCATGGGCAGGGTGGGGTGAGGATGCTGACCTCTGCTCGGGAGCACGTTGGGATCTATTACGGAGCAGTCTGACGCGAGAGCTCAGGATTTATTTATGACCAAGCAGAGAGGGTTGTTTCTCTGTGCCTTGCCGGCGAGGTTTTGCATGCCAAGCACACACCTTCCAAGAAATGCTCGTGCTCAGACAGAGAAATCAACTCCAGTGAAACCTGCCCTCCATGCTCAACCTGAGGGCTCAACTTCTGGCAGATGGCACCAGCGGGGCAACCCCCCCGAAACCCCTCTCCTGCTCTCCCTTTTCCTGGACCGTCTGTCACCAATGAACTGGCTATGGCACATACTTGTTGATTGTCTCCCAAGCTCAGGGGTGTCCGTCCTGCTGCGCAGGGCAAGAGGAGGCAGTATGAACACACATGAAAAACATGGGTCCTGCTCCAGGACAGCATTGGGGCTGGGGTGGGGATGGGATGGGAGTGAGAGAGGGGCTGGATCTGGGGCTGTGCTCAGGCCCTTCTCCATTTAGTGTCAGTTTGGGAGAGCTGAGTATTCGGCAGACATTATTCAGTTTGTATTTTATAATGATCCAATTTACCAGGCCGGAGCCACCCCCTCACCGGTCTGCCCGCAGCAGCCAGTGCCCGGCTCTCCAAGGGCTAATGGGGCCATGCTGGGTGCATGGGCGTGCTGATGCGGTAACGCTCGCTGCTCTTTATTTACTGCTGTTTATCGTGGGGAATGAGCTGCGCTCTGCTGCTCTGGGCATCGCCGACACTGCTTACATGGGAACCAGCAGCAAACACCCAGCTACACCCACCCCAGCACAGCCCAGCAGTCTGCTCCAGCCTGATTTCAGGCACGTGCAAAAGGAGGGAGAAAGCTGCCGAGGTCCTGGGTAGAATGGGGACGCGGCACACATGGGTGCTGTCGTATGGGTGGGACTGCTCTCTAAATCCAACTCTAGCTAACCAAGCCTGCAGCAAAGGATGAATCCCAGGCTTGCTCACTTATCCGGTTCATCACCCAAGGCTAGAGGTGGTTTCTCTCCTGTATCCTTAGCAGGAGCTGTTAGCCCCTGGATGCTGATGGCTCCATGCTTCACTCCAGCCCAGGACTGCTTGGAAAGAGGGAGGCTGCCCAGACCGCAGCCCGGGTGCCAGGACTGTGCTAGCCACTGCCTGCTGGCTACAGGGAAAGAGCAAGAGGACGGCATAGTTCAGCCTGCTCTGCGCTAATTATTTGTTGTTTCACCAGCAGCCGCATCCCTTCCCCCTCCCGCACGGGGCACTTTAGCAGACGGGTCCTGCGGTCCAGATGTTGTCACCGGGAAGTCCTGTCAGGGGTTGCTGGCCAGGGTCTCGTTCTCGCCTGTCAGACTTGACATCTTCAGCGCATAATGGAATGCCAGGATGCGAGCAGCAGAACAGGTGCATGCTAATGAGGAGATCAATTTTAATTATGATTTTAATTAAACACCCAATCCGGGAGGAAATATGACAAGCAGGCTAGAAATGCAAAATTTAGAAAGAAAAAGTCATTCTGAGAGACAGGGAAAAAAAAAGGAGAGGAAGAGGATGCTCCAACCTAGCTTGGAAGGGGGGAGGTGAGACAAGGACCCAGGAGCAGCAGGAAAGAGCGGGGTCCGGTGGCTCCGCAACATCTCCCGGGAGCCGGCAGAGCGATGTCCTGCTCCTGGCTTGCTGCTGAACATTAGGCAGGCCGGTTCCTCTTCACACAACAGGATGAACACCAGCCCAGCCCGTGCCCACGGTGGTGGGTTGCATGAGTGATGTGAGAAGAGGACTCGTTTTATGGTGGGGAAACTGGATCGGGACCTAGGAGGTCTCCATCCACTTGCCAGCGGTGAATGCTGAGCCCCAAAGCAGAGGTCTCCCCTGGGAGACTTTGGAAGGGAATAAGTCACCAGGGAGCCCGTGAAGTTTGTCATTTAAAGTGGGGAGGACCCTTGAGTCCGCCCTTCTGCATGACACGGGCTCCAGGACTTCCCGCGGCTCATCCCTGTCGCAGCCAGAGTTGGAGCAGGCCTTCGGCAGAAACGTCCAGGCTCGCTTTGGACAGTCCCCCGTGCTCCTCTGGCTAATTATAGTCACTGCTGAAAATGTGCACTGTGCTGCTAGTCTGAACTCATCCGGCTTCAGCTTCCAGCCGCCGGTTCTTTGCCTTCGGCTGCTTAACTGGCAACCCCTCTCCTCTGATTCTGGATCCTCAGGCATGTCCTCACTGGTCGCCCTTTCCCAAGGCAAGGTCCCCAGGGCTTTAATCAAGCTGGTGGTTCATCTCTGAGCCCTCTTTACCGTGCCAGCCACCGTCTTGGGCTGTGCAGAGAGGATGGAGGTAAAACTGGAGGTAAAACACTCACCGGCCCAGCCATCATCATGGCAGGGAGGTCACCGTGCCCTGGTGCCCGGGAGGACTGCCAAAGGGGGAAGGGAAAGATAAGCGAACCACATCTCGCCCACGAGCCAGGCTCCGTCGCGTGTGATGATGTATATTTAACACGAGCGAAGATGTTGGGAACAGCTTTTTCAAGCCCATCAGTCCTCTGAGCTCACCCCGGGTCCCATCCTTCCCTCCGATCTCCCCCTCGCTCTGCAGCGATATTGATTTTGCTGTTTTTCACTATTACATATTAGAAATTGACTTCAGCAACCCTTTTCCCTAACTAATGAGGCCATTAGTGATAGGGTGTGGGCGGACAGGCAGCTAACCCGAGATCAATCAAACGGGGGCATCCGTCTGCCGAGGGAGACAGCAAGGAGGAGCGGGGCTCCCTGGAAACGCGCCGAGTGCAGCACCCGCTACGCACAGGTTTGCCCTTCGTGGATGGGGAAGAAGGTGAGGCTCCGGCGCCGAGACACAGAGCCATTAGGGACAGCATGGGAGGCTGGCCACCATGGAAGGAGGGATGCTGGAAGGGGCTTGGATTTGGGGGTTTGCATGGGAGGCAGGCAGCGCAGGGTGGAGTGGGCGCAGAATAGGCAATGGCCAAGCTGAAGCCGCCTGCTAGGCTTGTTTTCTGGGGCTGTTCTGCTCCATTTCTCTACCTCTTCAACTCCCCCCAGGCCAGCTCCCAGCCCAGGGTTGAGGCAAGCTCTTGCTGGGGGTGAACGAAGCCATTCAGCTTCGCCAACCCCTGTCCCCACCGTCCCCAGAAATGCAAAAGCTGAAAGCCAGTGCCCTGGCAGTGAAAGCCGCTCGTCCTCTGCTCCACGCCTCCCAGTCCCCTGCCAGGTCCATCTTTAATGCAGTGGTCTGAAGCTTGCTTTGTGTATTTTCCCCTCCTGTTTAATTAGCAGCTTTGAATGCTCAGGCTAAAACCAAAAAGGCCCAGCCTGTGCGTTTTCCCCGCTACAGCGCCTGCCTGCATTTACCTTTCACCCCTGGAAATGTCAGAGCAATGGGGGGCCGAATCGCCTTTGTCGAGCCTACTGTTTTAATAACGGTTTATGGTTTCAGATCCCTGGCAGCCCACTCGCCCGCCCCAGCTCAGAGGAGGGAAGTGGACAGCGAGATAACAGTGCATCTGATGTAGAGGAGTGGAGAAACAAGAGCACCGCGTCTATCTTTAACCCCGCGCGGCGGCAGGTCATTCCATTTAGGCGTCGAGGTATTTTCTCCTGCCGGAGCAGCGGAAACACACGGCCCAGTAAATCATGCCGGCCAGATAAAAATGGGAAGGATGGGTAGCTCCTTACCTGGGTCTTCCTTTAAAAGCTTGCACGGTGCGAGAGAGCAGGCCGGGGGGGGCTCCTTTGCTCACCTCTGGGAGCCCACGATTGTTCCCACTGAGCCCCCCTGGCTATGGGAAGCAATTTGTCTGTGAGCAGGGTGCCGGGGGCCCTTTCTTCTCTGCTTACGCCTTGCACAGAAATGAAAGGGACATCCGCTCGCTTGAAAGGCAGGGAGGGCTCCGGTGCTTTTTGCAAGGTCTCTGCCTAGCAATTTGTGCAAACCACACTTCCCTGGAAGGAAATGAGAGGGAGTGAGCAGGGATGGGAAGATGTATCCCAGCTCCCAGGTTGCTCCGCTCCCTCTTCTCCCTCACCATGTTGCCCGGGCTCTGCCCCTAGCCTCCCTGTCTGAACGGGCCTGCCCTCCTCCCATGCGGCGCCAGGATGGAGGGGACAGGTGGGACCCAGCCCGGCTGCTCGTTCTCAGCCTGACACACGGCATCAATGGGAGCCAGGCTAGGTCCAAAGTCCCAAGGGAGATCTGGTCAAGGATGTCACCGAGCTCCAGATCAGGCCCTCGGACAAGTGCTGAGGGCTTGTTCCCATGGGAAATCTCAGCCAAATTCATCCAAATCAGCTTCTTACTGCAGTGTGCTCCTGTGTGCATGCTCTTATTCAGGAGCAAAGTAGCCCTAAATGCTAAGAGCATGCCGCCAGACGTATGGTCGAGCAGCGGATGTGTTGTATGTTTGCACCCCGGCTTCTCGTGATCACTAGATCCCAGACCCTGAGTGGCTTACTGTCCACAGCACAACCTCCTCAACTTCACAACACGTGGTTGAGCACCTCCCCGCTGGATTCCCCTTGCTGTATCTTGCCAAATCGTAGCAAGCTTGTTGCTTCCAGTGCCCTCCCAAACCCCACCGCTTCCATCGGCTGGAGGTCCCCAAGGGCCTTCTACATGCTAAGGGCAGGGTAGGTTGGAGTCACAGTGATATGGCTACCTTTGGGGTTGCAAACCCCTCTCTGGTTTTGTAGCATGCAGCAGTGAGACATACCTGCCGCACCTGGCTCTGACGCAGAGCATCCATCCCCGCAGAACGCCACGTCTTCCAGAGGAGGCTGGACCTCTAGTAGAGACCTGGCGTGTGGTGGCAGAAGGGCAGATGACCCCAAATGACTCAAGCCAAGCCAGCAAAAGCCCTCTTCTTGCAGCAGAGCTGTGCCCAGACGGGGGTTTGTCATCAGAGCTGCCACCTACTCAGCCGATGTCGAGTGAGCCTGAGAGCCTGCCGAGGAGTGGGGTTAATGCACTTTAACTAACGCACTTTCACTTGGCACCTTTAGCTAATCCATCTTCCCTTTCCTGGGCGTCCCCGTGCAGGCGCGGCTGAGAGAGCATGAGAGATGCAGCTTTCACAGCCAACGCCGTCTCCTCCCTCGCGCAGGATGAGCTCTTGGACTCTCCATCCATCCTCTCCACAGCACTGTGTGTTCCCAGGAAGGGCACAATCGAATTATCTTTGTTAGTTTACAACAGAAACACCCACTTGGCTCAGAGTCTGCCCGGAGACGTCTCGAACGGGGAGGCTTAAACACAGCTGGAAGAGCTGGGCCGTGCGATCGGGAGTTTCCCAGGAGGGAAGATTCAGATCGTCATCCTTCCAGGGCTGATGCCACAGATTTCCCCTCTTTTCCAAACAGTTGTGTTGCAGCCCAAGCACTTGAAAACTCTCCGTGATATAACTTCCAACATATTAGAAGTGTCCCCAGGGGAGGTGTCTGACTCCACGTTGAGGACGGAGCAGGCAGCCTGGACCGAGCCGGAGCGCGGCAGCTGTGCAGACAGCTTTGCCCAGATGTAGGGCATGACCCAGGGTGTGGGGACTGAATGTGGCTGGGCTTTGCCAGGTGGGAGTCTTCACGCCCTCGTGGCTGTGCAGCCTGGGGTCATGGCCAAGGGGACCAGAGTCGTGACACTGCTGGAGCTTGGTGGCTAAGCTGACTTGAACGGTGCAGGAGCAGGACCTAAGTCACTCAGTGCAATGGAGGAGCAGGCACTGAGCCCACACATTGCTAGCCCAGGGCTTAAGGCCCCCACATTTCTGTGCTGGAGCCAGGCCCTTCCTATGGCGGGGAGGAGGAGCGGGCCACCCCACCTCACTGCCCCTCCGGTTGCTCCCCCTGTTCCTGATCCTCCAGAGGATGCAAACATTTGCTTTGATTTGTAAAATGATCCATGTAATTAGGCAAAAGAGTTAAACAGAAGGATTTATTCCTGCACAAGTGTCTCCTAATGGCACTAGCACCTGAGAAAAGGGGGTCATTATTGCAGGATAATGGACCTTGTCAACATTAAGCTCTCTCAGGACGCAATTCAACACAGTCAATTATCTCCTAATCAGGGCCATTTTGTCAGAGGTTATTGCCCTTAGGAATCAATTAGATTATATATACGTCATTAATATTTTATAGAAAAATCATTCACATGAAAGTGTTAAATATCTTTTACACCTTCCTTATCCCTGGGCCCCGAGGGGGGAGAGCCTCTCTGTAGCCTGTTCCTCCAGACATCGTGCTGCCGTGCGGCAGGGGATTGCAAGAGATCCGTGAGATGACTGGGTGTCCCCTCCGTAGATGCGGCTCGGTGCAACAAGAAGGGGTCCTTGTTCCCAGCAGGGTCCTGCTTGGAGACCAGGTTCACCCTACAAAGGTCACGGGGATACCACGTGCCCAGCACTGCCCTTTTGGGATGCAGTGCAATCCCATCAGTTCATGCTGTATTGGCAATGGCACAGCGTTGGATGTCCATGAGTGGTAATTATAGAGCGAGGTGTGTGAGTCGGGGCTATTGGGAGCCTGGGTGGCTCTGGAGCAAGCAGAAGGTGCTTTTTCCCAGTAGGTCATTGCATCAACTCAAGTAAAGGATGCTTTTACCAGCTCATGGGCAGCCTTGGCTAAAGAAGTCTATGTTCACAGCCCAGCTCCTAGTAGACAGATGTCCATCTGCTTCATAACAAGTATTTGGCCAAGAACTTGAAGGACAATGGACAATGACACCCCCCGACCCAACAGGACAGCATGTGGGACACTGTAGGAGGTGAGCGGTGCCTGCCACGTGAACAGAGCCCACGGCTGCCCATCCAACACCACCACCCCATGCATTTCAAGAGTGAAAAGGGGCCCATCGGGGAGGGTGGGATGCTCCATGCTGGAGAAGCTGGGTGCAACGGCTGATGTTAAATGCATGGGAATGAAGGGACCAGAAATGCTATCCCCTCACGCTTCCGATTTATAGCTTATAGATGTGCTATTTGGGGACTTTTCAATTAGTGTTCGAGTGAAGCAGATGCAGGGTTAAGTGCTAGGGGGTTTGATCCATTCTGGCAACGTCTGCGTGGCGGAGTGGGGGCGGTTGCTTGGCAACAACACCTGTAGCACATTAAGCATCCTCCTTCTGCTCTTTCAACTCATTGTGAAGGATGAGGAGGGAGTTTGGGGGGGAGTCCGTCCTTTTGAGGGGGCCTGGGAGTGGGGAGGGTGGAGCAGGACAGGTTGAAAGGCCTCCGCAGAACTGCCTGCCTGTTTGTTCGCTGGGCAAGGGCCATCGCTCTGCAAGCATCTGTCTCCATGGCTTGGTACGTGCTACCGAGCGCTTAGCATCGTGCTGACCGTCTGGGGAAGCGGCACCTGCACAGCCCTAATGATGCCCATGTAAAGCCCATGTAAAGCCACGCGGGGTCATTGAGGGATGATCAGGGAAAGGCTGATCCTGAACGCGGAGGGCAGGACTCCTCCTGTTCCCCACCTCCATGGGGAGGTCGCATCACATCACCTGTTAAAGCTTCATCTGCATGCGGCTGTGGTACCTGCGCGCCTGCTGGCCCCTCCCCGGTGGCCCAGACAGGAGCGATGCTCAGAGCTGTGTTCACAAAGCCAGGCCCTACCTTCTGCCTTCCTGTCTGCTCTGAAGTTATTTTAAAACTCCCAGTTATATATAACTCAAGCCATAATATTTTGGAGCTCAGAAACCTGTTTCTTTTATGAAGGCGGGCCCTGGGATTTCACCAGCTCTAGAGCCTTAGGAGTATGGGGAGCTGGAACGTGGGGAGGAAGGACCACCAAAAATGGCAAGAAAGACTACTCAATTTTTAATTTTTTGCCTCAATTTTCTGCAGGAAGTATTGGCTTTTTGCTGAAAGAGCCAAAAAAACAACTATTTGGAGCTAAAAAGCTTTTGGCTTTCTGCTTCCAGCTTCAGGAGTTGAGAGGACATCTAACCCCATCTCCAGCGTTGCCCCCATCTCTGCCCCCGAGTGCGCTGTCTCCAGCGCGCCAGCGAGCAGTCAGGGCAGCATCGCTGCCACGTGCCCGCTCTTGGCACACGTGGCCGGGCCGTGTGCCCAGAGCACGTTCGCTGAAAAGCACCGTGACAGAGGGGTAGATGTCCCCTGAGGGGTCAGTTTTCCCAGTGAACGGGCAACATGGAAATCAGATCCCTCATGTTAAAGATTTCATCTATGCAAAAATGCCAGTTTCTACAGAAAAGCCACAACGATGGATGCTTTCTGCCTTGCTCAATTCCAGGGTAACTTCGGGCCTGATCCGATGGGCCGAGAGCTCTGCCTGCTGCTAACCTGGGCTATTCCTGTTGCTCCGTCCTTCCCCCAGCCATGAATTGTCCCCCTCATGTCTGATCTTTTCAACCACCAGCTCTTCGGGGCAGAAGCTGCTGGTCTTCACATGTGGGCCACATCACACAGGGGCCTTATGGCTTGGTCAAGGCCTCTACGTATTATCTCAGGAGAAATGTTAAATAATTTGAAGGATCTTTGCCAAGTGCTTTCAGCTCCTCCAGATTTCACTCACTCAGCAGCATCCATCAGAATTGAGTCCCCCGGGATGTTTTACCAAATGTTTCTGTACTAACCTCATCCTCTTATTACACTTTCAGATACTTACTGCTGGCAAAAAGGAACATAATGGGAATAATGTGCTTAAGGAAGGGAGAGTGCACAATGGAAATGTTCATGTTGTAAAACATGCTGGTGCATTTCTTCATCCGTGTTGATGTCGGTCGTGGCACCGATGGGCATCGCAGTCCGTTGCCAGCGGTGAATTGCCCCGTAGCAGTTTCTAAATCATACCCTGGCTGGTGCCAAGCAGGTGGCCGTGGGGCAGTTGCCTTAATAACAAGGCTCTTGCCCAAGCTCCTGCTTGGATTTCTCTCTCTCCCACGGCTCGGTGAAGCGGGCTGCGATAGTGCTCCCTGCGGGCTGACGTTTCCAGACACCCGTGCAGTTTCCCAGGGGACCTGGGCCTAAAGGGAGCTACAGCTTTGTGAGATAAGTCCTTTCAGGCATGCTCACTGCAAGACCTCGCTGCACTCGGGTGCGGAGATAACAGGACATTTTCCCACCAAGGCAGGAACGGGGGGAAAAACCCTTCGATCTGCCCGTCTCCGCTCCTGCCCACCGGATGCAAAAAAACAAGCCTTTCACATTCATGGGAATTGACATATGGTATAATTTTTTTAAAGAAGTTCTCCCAGTTCCCTAGGCAGTTTTGACGTGAATATTAATACTAACATAATTTCATGATGATTAGAGAACACAATTAAGGGCTATTAATAATGACACAAATAATGACATTTAAGGTCTCATTTTAATGTGAGTAATATTCTGTCTGGTGGTATTTAAACAGCTCCGTCTAGTACAATTACAGCGGTGCCAAGGTGCAATCGCCTCATTGCAATATCAATCATCCTGCTCCTCGCCAGTGCCTGCCCCTTCCAACAAAGTCGCCCGGCACGGCGAAGGGAGCTGGGAGAAAGCTGGATCTGCAGCAAACTGGACTGTGGCATCGCAGGGGCGTGGAGCGATGTGGTGGCCTAGTGAGCACGCTGGTGAGCTGGGACTTGGTGGACCTCTGGGTTAGAAGCTGGCTGGGGGCTCAGTGGTGGTGCTAGGGGCAAGTCCCTTCATCTCCCTGGGCCTCTGCTTCCCCATCTGTGAAATGGGGAGAGTGGCTCCTCAGCTCTACAGAGCTAGCGCTACTATTATTAAGGGCTCAAGCAGCAGGGCAGAGCTGTCAGCCTTCGACAGGGCTCTGTAAGGAAGGTGTCTACAGCCTTTGCCCTCGCTGAATTGGCTGCACGACTTGCCATCTGCCCCTTAGGTCCATAAACTCCACGTTGCAGGAGGATATTGAGGAAATCGCCCTGAATTCTGCAGTGGTTAGTAAACGACCTTCTCCCCGTGTCCAATGTCTCAGAAATGCCGCGCTCATGTGCCCCCTACGGCATCAGCCTAATGGAGTCACTCCGGCTCTTAGCTGCACTGAAGGCAGGCATTGAAAACACCCCTCCTTTTTTACAACACACGCTGCCAAGATCAGCCCTAGAAAGTGGTCGTGCTGTGCTAATGTGGGTTAATGGAAACCTCTGAATCAATTTTCACTCCCAGACGAAACCCCCCCCGGTGTAGGCCACGAAGGCTGTAATGCTGGAAATGGCTCAGGATCTTGGTAAAGAAAAAAATAATAATAATAAAAAAAATGGCACATTGTAGTTCAACAAAGAGGGGGCTTGGTGAAATTTTTCTGGGTAATTAACTTGGTCTGTAGCCATTGCCCCAAGGGGAGCACCAGGTTTTGACATGCAGAGTTCTCTGCAGCGCCGCGGTGGTGCTTGGCTCGACAAGGACAATGGTAATTTCTGCTATAGTGCTCGCCCTCTCGGTTACAGGCTGGCGTTCGCCCGACTCCCCGGCGCGGCGGCTCTGGGAGCCATCTCATGCTGCGCCGCAGCTGGAGATAATGCGGAGGTGTTGCCTTTATTATCCTGCCCTGGGGTATAGGCAATGCTAACCCAGCGAGTGATTTCCACCGAGCCATCCAAGGGGACTGCGCGCTCTCTCACACAATATCTGGCTTCTCCGCTGCTCGAGTTGCCCTTGCTGCCTCCCACGTGCTGATGTGTTGCACACGGAGGAAACACGAATGGCTCGACATCACACGGCTCCACTGTACGTGGCTTACATGTCAAGGTCACCCAATGACATCATAGCCACTGCCGGGATTAAATTGGGATAACGTTTGAGTTGTCCTAGACAGCCAGAGACTGACAAACTGCTCCAGAGCTCAGGCTGGATTTTATCTGGATCACAACCTCATTATCTGACTGCAATTTGCTGGGAGTGTTACAGCAGCGCCTATGGCCCTGCAGGGATCGGTGCCGTGCTTTGCTAGGCACTATATGCACCTGCAGTAAACACGGCCATCTCATTTGAATAAGCAAAACCTATTTTTATTCACTTCTTACATCAGGCAGCGCTGGGCCCTCCTGGGTTTTCAGGCATGCCCATCCATCTTGGGGAGATTCCTTTCGTTCAGACTTCAGAGTTCAATTCTGCAGTGAGCATTTTTGTAAAGCCCAATGTGGCATGAGCCGTTTTGCGCCTGCAGGGATTTGCAAGCGCAGAGCCTTGTGAGCCTCACGCCCGAGGAAGTGAACTGTACGGACCGGTTGTTACACAAAGGAAGCAACGTTGGACACTGTCAGAAAGGGGAGTCCAGTCTAAATGGCTCATTAGTCCATCCTGGGCCGGCAATGCTGTTCCCAAGAACGATGCGGCTGGAAGTGACATCGAGAGCAGACTGATGCCACCAATCCCATCCTGGGAAGAAAGGGACATCTTTCCTGACAGCGCCGGAGTCAGTCCTGTCATTTTTGTCAGCTAACTATTCAGCCTGGCTCATGCAAGGCTCCCCTGCTCCTATTCAGTTCAGTGCCGCTGTTTAATTTATCCTCCCATTTGGTAACAGACTCCAAACATGTTCAGACAATGCAAAGCCATCAACCGAACAAAACCTTTCGTTTTCACCAGTGAATGAGACGCTTGACTCACGGGCTACGATGAGGTCCTCCAATAGAAGGAAAAATCTACCCAACGCTATTAAACTTCAGTCAAACAATGCAGAGGGTTGTGGAGGTAACGGGAACATTTAATGAGTCAGAGCATTATCGGCTCAGCAGCGGAACAGCAGCCCAGTAAATAAGCGTTGCTCCTGAAGGAGTCCTGCCTTTTAGATACCATCCACTCCCACGGCCTCGCAACCCAGCTCGCCTCGTCTCGCCAAACAAGGCCTTGGAAAGCAACTCTTCCTTCTCACTGGCTCCGTGGGAGGTTTCTTTCACGTGGGCCAGTTTCCCTGAATAGGCCTGACCTTCACATGGCTTTGGATCTTCCCTGCACTCTACTCCTCTGCCACCCCTCCTTCATTCATCAAATCATAGATGATGAGGGTTGAAGGGAGCTCAGGAGGTCACATCTATCCAACCCCCTGCTCCAAGCAGGACCAGCCCCAACTACATCATCCCAGCCAGGGTTTTGTCTAGCTGGGTCCTAAAAAACTCCAAGGATGGAGAGTCTACCACCTCTCTGGGTAGCCTGTTCCCGTGTTTTACTACCCTCCGCGTGAGAACGTTTTTCCTAATATCCAACCCCAACTTCCCTTGCTGCAACCTGAGTCCATTGCTCCTTGTCCTGTCGTCTGCCTCCACGGAGACCAGTCCAGCTCCATCCTCTTTGCAGCCCCCATGCAGGGAGCTGAAGGCTGCTGTTCATTCCCTGCTTGGTCATCTCTTCTGCAAACTAAATAAGCCCAGTTCCCTCAGCCCGTGCCCCAGCCCCCAAACCGTTTTCTTTGCCCTCCACTGGACTCTTTCCAATGTGCCCACATCCTTTCTGTAGTGGGGGGGCCACAACTGGACACCGGACTCCAGATGTGGCTTCCCCCATGCTGAATAGAGGGGAAGAATCATTTCTCTTGACCTGCCGGCACCGCTCCTACCAATGCAGCACAGGATGCCGGTAGCCTTCTTGGCACCAAGGGCACACTGCTGGCTCCTATTCCAGATTATTGTCCCCTGTCACCCCCAGGCCTTTTCTGCAGAGCTGCTGCCCAGCCAGTCAGTCCCCAGCCCGTACCAGTGCATGGGAGTGTTCCCTCCTAGGTGCAGGACTTTGCACTTGTCCTTATTGAACCTCATGAGATTTCTTTTGGTCCAATCCTCCAATTTGACCAGGTCATTCTGAATCCTAGCCCTACCCTCCAGCATATCTACTACTCAGCCCAGGTTGGTGTCATCTGCAAACTTGCAGAGGGTGCATCCATCCCATCTTCCAGCTGGGTTTGTTCACCCAGTTCTTTTAGAGCCCGGCCAAGGGAAGGATGCACAGTCCGGATTAATCACGGGCAACCGTTGTGTAACTCTGGTTGACCGTGGGAGCCAGCTCTTGGTCCCCTTCCCCTTGTCATCAAAGACTAGATCCACAGTGCCACCAAGTCACTCTGAAACCCAGGCCCCACCAGCTCAGCCTGACATGCCCACACCTCCTCCTGCTGCAGGTCTGGCATCCTGGGCTTGCAGGGTCTGAGGGTCTCGCCATACCAAGCAGCCGCTCAGCACCAGCGCCTGGATCAGCATCCATGCGAGTGGGTGTGCAGTCCGGTTCCCCCTGCACCGGGGGAAGTCCATATCCCCCGCAGGGCATGTTTTTGCAGACATGACTAGTGCTGGCCTCTTTTAGCCCTGCACCATTTCCTTCCTACCCTTCTTTGGCTAACCCCAGGATGAATGTGAACACAAAGAGGCCTGATTCTCCCCTCCGCTGGCTCCCATCTTGGGAAGCTGGGCAGGAGGGGACAGGGCTCCTCAAAATGGGTGCTTGCTGACCAAAGCATGGATTCAATTGTGAGGAGATGGTTTTGCTCTCCCTTGCTCTAGCAACCACCTTGCATTGCAGCTGACGTGTTGCCCCTGCTTTCCCTTGGTGGTTCACGTGGGTCCTCGTCTCCTTGCAGGAGGCCGGGGAAGCCTGGCCGCCTTGCTCTCACTGCTGGTGAGGAAGAAGCAGCCAGGGTTTTAGGCAAGGCCGGCAGAAAGCATCCCAGCTTTTGGAGGAGAACGGGCTCTCCACCCTCTGGTTTAGGATGCAGGCGGCGTAGCATCCCGAGCCGCACAGCTGCATGGAGCAATTCAGAAATTGCCTTGTTGGACGACAATGTGCCAATTTTTCAAATCTAGAGCCATTTTCAGTATTACAGCCTGCGCAGCCACAGCTAGGAGGATTTTCTTCGGGGAGTGAAAATTGATTCAGAGGTTACCATTAAACCCCATTAGCGCAGCACGGCCCCTTTGAGAGCCATGCGAGGAAGGGAGCGCGCTGGAAAGAGGCGGGGGGGTCAACACCCAACTTCAGTGGAGCCAAGTGCACAGGTCAGTGGGATCCCCGTATCACAGGGAATGTGTGAGCACGTGCACGCGAGACAGGCACGCTAATGGGCCTTTATGCAGATGGAGGAGGAGGACTGGTAGCATTTTCCTAGTGGCTGCCGAATGGAGAGAGCTTCCTGGCGCATCTTTATTCAGCCAGGTAAATTGAAAGCATATGAAAGCCCGCAGTGCTTGGCAGGTAGCTCATGTCTACACACAGAGGTGTGGCCACAGCATGTGTGCACAGACCCAGGCTGGCTTCTGGCCAGCTGGGCAAAGAGACAGCAGCTAAAGCCTCCGCTGCTATCGGCACCCCAGTGACTGAGAGGACCAGCGCGGTTTGCCAGAGCACCGCAGCTGACCACAGCGTACATGTGGGGGAGATGCTGCCCAAGATGCTGGATCTGCCCCAGGTTGCTCCTTTGTGCCTGCCCTGAGCCCCCATTGCCACCCCATCAGCTCCAGGCATGCCCAGGCAGCCTTGCCCCTGCTGTTACCCAGGACTGGTCAACCGTGAGGCCAGTCTTGGGATGAAGCCTGCCTCCCATGAGAACAGGCATCTCCTCCTCTCCACCTGCCTCACACTAAGAGCTGGGCTCCTAAAAGGGGCCTGAGTCCCACCAAGCTCCATTTGCTTATGGTCAAGTTTTGGGGCCAACTCTCTGAGGGAGCTAGACCAGTGCACCAGCTCATTCCCCAGCTCAGCTCTGTTTCAGGGAACCACTATTACCGGGGCAAGGTAGGGCTTTCCTCTCCCTAAAGGCTACCAAGGCTGCTGGCAATCAGGCCCTAGTGCTGCCAGCTGTGGGTGCCTGGCTGCCCCAGCTCCTGCCGGTCAGGCTGAGGGAGGGAGGCTGCAGCTCTGCTGGCTGCAGAGCTGGGGGTCCTGCCTCTGCTCTCCTTGCCCAGGGGTCCTTTCCTGCCTGTGCTGCTCTGGTAAGTTGAGGCAGAAGCTGCCCTTTGCACTCCCCCCACCCTCCCCAGGTGTGGATTCGGGCAGGTGGGAGGAACAGCCGGCTTGGGGATGTTTGGTGCCTGGGGCAGGTATAGCCAGCACATTTTGTGGCCCCTCTGGGGACCCTGTGCCCTGAGCAGGTGGTCTTACCTGCCCTGGGGCTTGGGGACCTGCTGCCAGGTAAAGACTTCTGGGGGGTGTCGCTCTGGCCTGCCCGTGACCACCCGTTACACTGCTAATGCCTGCCTGTGAAAGTGCAGAGATGTGGCCTTGCCTTGGCCCTTCACAGCAGGAGGCCACTTGTGAATTGTGTTGTGGGGCTTTTTTAGTGTCTGGCTGGGCTGGGGTGCCATGCAGCCACCTCCCGCATGGCCTTGTGAGCCTCCACAGCCCTCGAAAGCATAGCGTGGGTGCACTTGTCTCATGCAGGGAGCTTGCTGTCTCAGTGCCAGCCTGGCTGCCAAGTCTGCTGCCTGTTGTGAGGGGAGAGCCTGGCAGTCCAGGGCACTGGGCAAGCTGGCCTCACCTCTGCTGATGGCCCTGGGCTGAGAGGCAGGGCTATGACCTGCACAAGCTCACCCCGGCGCAGCCTGCCCTGCCAGACTGGGCAAGGGGGGCCGAGCTTGTACCGCTAAGTGCTGACAAGACGTCACTGTCAACACGATGTTCTGCCTTGATGAACCTTCATATATAAAGATATTTAATGAATTAGTTAATTAATGAGCGGAGTTTGATTGATGGATCACACGGAGTTCTCAGCAGGGTGAACCTGACCCTGGGATATTGCCGCTGCTGCTTCAATGCATCCCCTCGTTGGGCCGAAGCACGCGGCGTTCTGGCAATTTGCATGCATTTAATGTAGCTCTTTAATAGGATGTAATGTTAGCGAAAAGCCAAAAGCACAGCAGCTGTAACTTAAAAGACAGCCCCATTACTGCAAGCCTTATAATTAGGGTAAGAGGGAGCCTCGCGCTGCCATATGTTAAACTCTTTTGAGGTTAATAGCTCTGTAAGATTTTGCAATTTAAAAAAATTAGACTTGAGGAATGATGACAAGGCTCGTCCACGCAGGCTGGGGCGCGCCATCCGCCTGCTGCCCGCATGGATGGGCTGGGACGCCTTGCTCATGCCTGGCCTCTCCACCTGGCTTCACTCTGGCTTTCTCCCTTACCTGTGCTGCGAGGGCTGCCTTGGCTTCCTTTCGGAGGGTGCCAGCAGCATGCGTGTGCAGCCCTTCTCTCACCAGTGTGGCTTTTTTCAGTGCATTCTTGCATGGTGCCTTCACCTGGCTTAGCTGATATGAGCCAGAAACACCTGGCTGCACAGCGCTTCCCCTGTTTTATCCCAGTTTATCAAGTTGTCAACAGTCCTGTCTAAAAGGACTCAGGATAGAGGAGTGTGGTTCAGCGGTCAGAGCAGGGATCTGGAAGCCAGAGCCCCGAGGGCATGCGCAGAGTGTCGAAAGACGATGTCAGGAAACACCGCTTACTCTACGGCCTGGAGCAGAGGTAAGGTAGCTGTCTTTGCACGGTGCCAGGGGTGCTCCAGCGAGCTCACTGTCTTGGGTGCATTCGTTGGCGTGCGCCCAGCAGCGCGCGGAGGCAGCTGCTCTACATCTGTTCCAGGGCGCGGAGCGTTTGGAGTAGGAACGTCACTGCTGCGTGCGTGTGCTCGCTCTCGTGGTCCTCTAGCGATGCGGACGTGGCCTTAGGGTTTGGGGCCGGGTCTCTGGTAGAGGGGACATGTCATGTAGGGGCTGGAGCACAGGCGTAGGAGTGAGGCGCTTGGTTCTGTCCCTACCTTTCGGGAAAGGCTGTGGTCTAAGAACAATTTGGCCCTCGGGAAGGGGCTGGGAGCCAGGGCTCCATGGGCACGTCTACACATGCATTAATGTGTTTCAGTTAATGAGCATTAAATCTAATACCTCCAAGGTGAGGTACTAGGAAAATGGGCATTAGCCTGTCTTAATGTGCATTAACTAAAGAGGATGGTTTTTAAGTGGCAGTTTAATGCATATTAAAATAGGCTAATGTGCATTAAAGTGCACGTGTAGATGCACCCTTAGTTTCTCCTGAGCAGTCACTGACTTCCTGGGTTATAGGTGGATTTTTCTCCTTTCTGGGCCTCGGCTTCCTCTCCCATAGATCAGGGACTGCATGCTGTACAAGGTGTCTAAGGGGTTTGAAGTCCTCTAGCAGGGGAGGTGCATGGAGCTGCTACATGTGATGAGTGTTTGCGGGCTGTAGCCGTGCTCCGCGTGTTGCTGCTGGTCTGCCAGGGCTGTGGGATGTGGAGCAATGCGGGCTGCCCAGCTGAACGCTGCTTTGGGCAGAGACCTTTCATCTGAATAAAATGCCGGCACTAGGCTGGTGCTCTCTCAATAGCCAGCAGCAACAAGATGGGATCGTAGCCAGTCGGGCACTGCAAGATGGCATCAGGATGAGCCCACGCTCCCTTGCACGAACTCTTGTGATCAGGGCACTCCCTCCAGCACGGGTTTCTGCTTTGCTCATCCAGCCTGTCACCCCACAGGACGCCATTGGCACCCTTTTCTCCCCCACCCTGGGGCTGAGCCTGAGACCCCCCCCTCACTGCTTCCTGCTCACCCCACAGACCCTCCCTAGACTGACTTGTGCTCGTAGCCGTCCCCGCCACCACAGCTGCCTGCTCACTTGGTCATTCCCCCTCCCTCCAAGGTGGCTGGGAGCTCCTTGCTGAAGCCTGTGGTCCTACTGCAAGACCATAAAGGGCAATAGCATCTGCAGGCTAAAGACCCCCAGGGGGGTAGTAAGATGCCTATCCCCTTTGGCTCTCAGCACCATATGAAATCCCACCTGATTAGCACACGACTGAGCGCCTACTTTATGGTCTCTTTTCCATGTTGCTTCCCCTGCAAGGCCCGGAAGATGCATTGATGAACGTGGGAGTCGAACCAAGCTCCTGATGAAAAGTGCTCCGGTTGTCTTGATTCACGTTTAAAAATGTGTGTGACAAATGTAGGGCTTAATTGCACAATTACTTTGAGAGTAGTAGGGAAAGAGAAAAGCTTGAAATGTCCCCCGAACTGTCTATGGGATTACTTGAAATTAGCAAATGGCTCCAGCATGATGGCTCTTGTGTTTTTCTTTGACTAGAGCTTGTTTTCAAGTGTCTCTAATGCAGGCGGGGGCGATGGGCCAGAGACTACCGAGGGGAGGGGGAAAGGTTGTTCTGGAGAACTTGGGCTCTGGCTAGCTTTACCTAAGGGTTTGAGCATGGGGCTGAGAGCCAAGAGGGACCTGAGTATTAATCCCAGCTCTGCCCCTGACTGCATTTGTAGCCTGGGCTAAATCACTGAATTCTTCTGCCTCCATCCCTCCATCTGTAAAATGGGCCTAGCACATAGCGTGGATGTTATCCACATGTCAAGGTCTGTGCTTTGAAGGTAGAAACTCCTTAGGGTATTGCTGCTTGTTAGGTTTATTCACCCAAGGTAAAGCAGGCCTTTAAGGTGACCTTGATATTTTGTGCCCTTTTCCCCTCTTATTCTTTTAAATTTATTCCCTCTTAAGTGCACCAAGATACACCAGTTCATGCAGCATTTGCATATGCCCATCTCCAACATTTGTTTGTACCTGGGGAAGGGGGGAGGTTTGGGCGAACCGTAATGCATTTCAAACAAAGTGATGTGAAACCCTTAGTTCTGACCGTGTTTTCTGTGAGCAACCCACAGGGTGTCAAGTCTCCCCCCGGTCATGGGGACGCTTGACCTGGAGGTCCCGGGAAGATTCCCAGGTGCTTGGGGCAGCAAAGGACTAGGTCTCAAGATTGCAAGTTCACGCCACATTTCTGCAATTTCAAGAATTTGTTGCTTTGGCAGTTGGGTGCGATGTCCGGGTCCAATACAGCCTGTGTGGTGGTTCAGCCCTTCCAGACAGCGTGCCAGGGGCTCTTTCAGTCGTGCCGAGCACGGTCGTGGGTCCCATGAACAGAGCTCTGGATATGCAAAGGCATGGGAAAGCCTAAGTTTCTTCCAGGCTGTAACCCAGAGCCAAAGCCATGTGCAGCGGGAGCTATCTGTAGAGTCTGGGTTTGTGCAGAGCCCAGCATGGGGGGCCTGGCATAGGAGAGGTGCAGTTAGGTGCTATTCTTGTGCAAGCAGCTAAGAACAAAATAACCCTCTGTTGGCAGCCCGGCCCTCAGCAATGACGTGCGAGGTACCTTTCTCCTTCTCCCGTGGTGCGTTCCAATGTCAGAAGGGGAATTACCCTCCTCGGATCAATAGCAAAACCATTAAAACACACCTTTAAATTTATATTTGTGACGCTGCCGTGTTCATCACCCCACTGGCAGAGCTTTTTATAACCCGTCCGTCTCTTTTTGCAGAGAGAGAAGCTTCTCTGAGACCTCAGTGTCCTGTCACTGTCTCTGCCAGGCACGACAGGAGTTGGAAGACGACAGCCTTGCTCATCTTAAGGACTCGTTAAAGATCTCTATAACAGGAGAGCTGCCCAGGTGCAAAGGCCTTGCAATGATAGTTTCCCCCAGCTTTCCAGCCATGTCTGAACTTGGACATTGCATTACTATAGTTATCTTGTTGTTAGGGTGGAAAAAATGCCAGAGGTAGTTGGACCCCTGGCCTCAAGGGGATATTTATTGCATACTTTATAGTACACCCTGCTTATACTGCTGCCCAACTTTGAAATCCCTCCTCAATACCTCGGACTGTCATGATACCTATATGAGTCCAATCAAACAGCAGGATGAGGACAGCTAGCAGTTGTTGCCTCTCCTCCACTCCACCTTGGCAGACCATTACCTTTCTTGATTGCCTGTTGTGAAGTCCTAGGTGATCACCTTTCTCCAGTGATGGGCTTTTCTCCAATTAAGCACCTTAACAAGGCTCCGGTCTCCTCCCCAGACCTCTGGCACTTTCCTCCCACTGCCCCATCTCTCCTTTCACCTACCAGCAGGATGGTATCCCTAGCTGTCAAGGCCGAGACTGCTTTTTAATCATTTCTGATCTGCCTGAGGTCTGGGTTTCACTTCCACCCAGCAGAAGAAATCAATAATGTTTAAATTATTCAATTAAAAAAAGTGTTGGCTGCCAGTTTCTCTTCCTCAACTAAGCAGCTATCTCCTATAGGAAAGAAGCAGCTGCTTTGTGTGCCAGGCAAGGGGGTGCTTTTAGGAATGGTGCCTCTGATGCAGCAGAAGGACCTGCCCTGCTGCACGCTTGTTGGTAGGAGCCACCACGTGTTGTTCCCCAGGTTGGGGACACATGTCAGAGGGTCTCTCCATGCAACGGGACTTGAGTCTGTGGCCTGAGCGATGCCGCGTGTTGAGCGACCGATGCTGATCCTCTACAAGCCTTGGCCCTGCTTCAGTCCATCTCGCCACGTCTTGCAGGGAGGAGGCAGAGCCATGCCACCTCCTAGCAATACGTGCCCTCAGACTGGCCACTGCATGCAGGCAGGTTGATGAGTCCTACAGTAGGGATAACGGGATGAAAGCAAATGGAAACCCATCTCCCAGGCCCTGCTTAAGTAATGATTGTGCTGCTGAGTAAATATCCTTTGGATAGCATGAGGGTAAAAGCTTTGGGACATTGTCAAACAGACCCATAGCTTTTATGAGCCGTTTGTTGGCCCCGTGTCTGCTGCCAAGTGAGGCCAAAAAAAAAAAAAAAAAGCCTTCAGCAAGGAAAAGGCCAGAAAGTGTCTCGGGTGTGAACACAGGTAGACGGGGTGCCCCCGAAGGACTGCAGCCCCAGGAGAGGTGAAAACTGAGGGGCCCCAATAAGTCTCAATTGAAGTGGTGTGGAGAGGTAAGACAGGAGCCCAGGAAAGCCAGGGGCATGGTCTGGCGGTGGGGTGCCGGGCTGGTGACCTGGGCTGACGGCCACATGGACATTGCAGGAACTCCATTTATGCAATGAGCTGAGCACCCTTTGTCCTCCCCCTTGTCGAGCCGGCTGCAGAGGAGAGGAGAGGGTCTCCACCCCTGCAGCGAGTCTGGAGCAGCCGGGATGCTCGAGCAGCAGAAAGCCCAGCTGAAAAGGAGGCAAGTGGCAGCACTTGGTGGGTCCTAAGCCCAACACTGCCAACAGGCTGCTGGCAACCGGGGGCAAGCCTCTGTTTCCCTCGCTGAAGTGGGCACCGTGAGACTGAGCTCCTTCAGTGAAGCACCTCATGGGGGGTCCAGTCTCCTGAGTGCTGCAAGCCAAGTGGTTTCCTCTGTCCTCTGCTTTTTGGGTGCAGGGGGATGATGGGGGTCGGGGCAGTGTGTTTTTCTGGTGGTTGGCAGGTTGATTTTGCTCCTTTCTCTGTCCCTCCTGCCAGCTGAACAGGCCCGGAGCCTGTCTGAGCCCGGTCACTTTGGTTACCAGCTAATTTCCTCGGGTGCTGCGGTCCAAGCTGCTGTTTCTCCAGCAGCTTGGACTGTAATAATACCTCGTGCTTTCCTTTTCACGTCTCCTTTCATCAGAAAATTCCCAAGCCCTGTACTAATGAGCTGGCGGGTGAGGACTGGCATTTCTGCTCTGCAGATCTAGACGCCAAGTGCTTTGCCCAAGATCATGCAGCAAGAAAACGACCCAGCTGGCATGCGAGCCCTGCCGTCCTGGTTCCCAGCCCCTGCTGGGACCCCCCAGCCCCGCTGCTTTCCCAGGCGACACACGATGAGGGCCCGCCCGGTCCTGCCCACCACATCCGGGCCCGTTTGCAGTGGTCTTGGGGAGAAAGTGCATGCCACCGGCTCTGTCCGCCTGAGTTTCTTCCTGATCCGTTTCTGTCCCGTGATGGCTTCTTGGGGAAGTGTGTTGCTCAGCATTTGCCTAATTAGCGGTGACTAGAAGGAGCTGCCACTTAGCAGCACCCCGATATGCTCCGACGGACAGGAGATGCCGGCCACTTGCCTCTTGCTCCAGAGGGATATCCTAGCTTTCGTTCCCTGCTGCTTGGCGCACAATGCATCTGAACCAAAATCCTAAATACAGCCCAACCTATCACATTTCTTCCCCAAGGTTTCATCTCATTTTTAAAAATTAATTAAATTAATTAGCCCTTTCTTTTTACATGCGAGCGTTAAGCTGGTTTCCACAGTAACAACCAAAAACTAGAACCCGAAGTTTGGAGCCAGGCTCGGGTAAATAAGACCCGCTGTTTCTTTTCTTGCATACTTAATTAAATTGCTCTGCCTGTGTCCACCCCCCATGACTTCCAGTGAAGCAGAGAGCTGGTAGAGGCTCCCGTGGGACTGGGACGAGTCGAGGAAGGACTGGAGGGCATTCATGGACTCGGCAGTTCTCGGGGGGAACTCCAACTTTTGCCCCAAGTCACAGCTGGGACATTTTTGCAAACAGCTGCTTGTTTGAGCATTGGCTTCTCCACGCAACAGCCTCAGGCCTCCCATAGACTTAAATGGAGCAACTTTTGCTGCAAGTCTTGCCAGTGCTCGCATGATGGCACGGCCTCGGCAGCTTTGGCTCAGCCTCCGTAAGCCAGGCCCATGCTCAGACTCCTCTGCTGATACTTGGCCCACCCAAACCAAGACCTGGCTTCAAGTAACCCCTCTGAAGCCAGAATAAATTTCGGTGTGGCGGTCCAGGCCTTAGTGGCAGCTCTTGTTGTAGTTGGGAGCTTCTCCTTGATGAGATCCAGGTCCCTGGGCCCTGATTTGTAAAGGGACTGGACCCCTAAAGATGTAAACAGGGGTCTAGAAACCATGGGAAAATGCTACCTCCCTTCCCCTCAACTCTTCCCAGCAAAAGGTGGAGCGATACCTCAGCTCGTGACTGTCTTCCCAGGCTCAGAGGAGTCTGCTGGGGCTGAAGCTCTGAATTGCAATGAGAAGTGCAGGATATCAACCATGAAGCAAGGAGTCGTCTTCTCCCCAACCTGTTTTTAAGGTTTGCAACCACAACAAAGCACATGTTTTATATATATCTCTATTTATAGAGATATATATAGATATATATCTGGAGGGAAGTCAGGTTTCCTCCTCAT
>NW_017728982.1:2132821-2143067 GCF_001723915.1 Gavialis gangeticus
ATCTGGAGGGAAGTCAGGTTTCCTCCTCATGAATCTGCACTTGCTGGGGTGGGGGGGTGGGGATTTCAACAGAAAAGGTTGGCCAACTTATAAGAAAAGCCTGGTCAATTTGGCTGAGCAAATGTGGACGTCCAGCCGCCTCTGAACCACACTGGCAGTCGCATGTGAAGGGCAAGTCATGAGGTGCCAGTCTTGAGTCCATTTCTAGGTTGTTGCTGTACAGAGCAAGCGGTTTGGCATTGACAGTATTGTCAACCTGTAGCAATTATCTTGGTTAACCTCCAGGCAGATCAATTGTCCTCTGTGACAGGGAATATAATATTATGCCCAGATGTGTGGGTTTACTTACAGTAGCTCTTCGGTACTTTTCCATGGTATCACAAAGCATCTTAATCAGATGGTGAGTGGGCTTAATTAGTCGAAGTATAGGTTTTATTTTTGATTTCTATGACTACTTAATCTAATGGAAACACATTATCTGCTCTGAGGTCTGCAGTTTTCCATTTGTAATTATTGCTGCTCTTAATTGATAGTGCATCAGGGGTTGCGGCTGCAATATGGGAGCTGAAATATGTCACCTTTCTTGAGCAGAGCCTTTAATATATTACCATTAAAGTGTCAGCGCGCTCATGTCTGCAGACAGATAGACTCCCATTTTTGAGATATTGGTTACCTGGTTTCTGTCAACGGAGGGAGGAAATTCATCTTGGAGCTGCGCTCTGTTCCTGTGATGCAGAAACAATGAATGGGGAAATCTGCCATGCCGTGTTGCGATGCTTTCCTGTATTAAAACCTCTAGGGATAATCTGTGGAACAGGTTGCTGCAGGAAAAGCTGCTTATCCATTTCCCTGAGGCAGTATTGGAGCTAATTCCTGGCCAAACAGAAGCTGATGTTGCCAGTGCAGCACATCCCAGCCCCTCTATATTTGATAAGGACAAGGCAGAGATGAATCCCGGCAGCACAGCTCCAGAAGCACGGACTGGCACTAATGCAGACCCCTCCAGTCCTGGGATGTGACCAAGTGGGTGCAGTTCCCTGGGTAGAAGATAGTGCACATTGTGCACTATGATAGTATCACGAATGACATCTGCGTGGACTCCCATGCTGGAGACTGAGCCTTTAGCTTCAACCTCTCCCCTGAGGCTCCAGGAAGGTGGGAAGACCCCCCTCTCCCCAAGGTTTTGTGCAAGTTTTCCTTGAAGCCAACAGCCAAGGGGCTCATTGAGCTTTCACGTGGGTGCTGAGAGCAGCGGGCACGAGCTCCAAGCAGCTACAGGCTCTGATGTGTCGCAGCGACACCCGCGAGCGCCGGGTCTGGGAGCAGGACCCCACGTGCTTGGCGCTGCACAGACAGAACCAACATTGTCTCTGTCTAGAATAAAGCCTCGTGCTTCACCCCCTTGCTGGGCTGGTTGGGAGGAAACGGCAAGGGGCAACTGCTAACAAACGCTTGTAGCGATGCTCGCACCTCCCTCCTGAAGAGCTGGCCATGGCCGTTGTCAGCGCCAGGCCCCTGGGCTGGAGGGAATCGTAGGAAATCAGGACCCGGGGCCTGATCCGGTTGCACTGCTCCTAGGGCAGCGCCTTTATCTCAGCAGTGGCGGTCGAGAGCGTTTGGGTCTGGGGAGGTTGCAAAGGGAAAGGCACTGGATGAGGCCAGGGCTGCCCTGTTCCTACCCCACCAGCATCTCCGGGCCTCGCTCCTGCCACGCATGAATGCGACAAGTGCTTATTTCCCCTTAGCCTCGTCTGCTCCTGTTAGTGCTGGGGCTGAGCTCAGCAGCAGGCAGGTGCTCTGCACGGAGATGTTACCCCGAGAGCGTTTGGGGCCACCAGCTGCCCGCACCCCCATCCCGGCAGGGGCTCCCTCCCTCCCGCACTCGGCCACTGGGATGAGGGAGGTGGCCCGCTGGGCACAAATATTTGTGCCGGCTCCTCCAGGCCTGACCTGCTGTCAGCAACGGGGAGACGCCGCGGCTCCCTCTCCCCGCTCTTCGCAGGGTGACTGATCAGATAATGTACACTAAGCAAATGCACAAATAATGTGAATTGGGGTTGGCACAGAGCAGCGAGGTGTAAAAAAAGCAATTTGAAGTGTTCTAGGAAAATGCCAGCATCGCCGAGATCTGATGGCTTGTCAGGAAGCCGTCCCCTTGGTACCTCACGGAGCTGCCTTGGGAGCCAGCATCACTGCTGCTGCTGCGGAGAAGCCTGGCCCAAGTGACAGTCTTGTGGCAGAAGCATGAGAGCCGGACGTGAGACCTGGCTGCGGTTCCTGCCTCTGCCACGGGCCCTGCTTGCCACCCTGGGCCGGTCATTTAACCCCCATGGGCTGCAGCGCCTCACGCAGGAAGATCCTCCGCTGGGACTGCAAGCTCTTCAGAGCAGGGATGCCTTTCTCCTAAGGCGGCAGGGTCGTGACGGTGTCCCTGCACCCTGTTGGCTTTGCACGCCGGTCCATGGCCCTGTGGCTCACGTGCATCTTCGTGGCCGGGACCCCCAGTCATGTAACCCAGCATTTAGGAATGGAAGAAGCCTCGGAGCTCGTGGAAGTGCATTTGGATCCTAAGCTGCCCCGGAGGGTTTGGATCTGCTTTGCTGGCCCTGGCTCAGCTGCCTGCCCTCCAACTCAGGCCAAGCTCCTAAGGAGCTTTGCTGGGGCATGCACTCACGTGGACAGATGTCTCAGCAGATGCAAGCATGTCTCAGCCGCCCGGAGCCTGCCTCCTGTCTGATCTTTTAGGTCTGCCCAGGAAACAAGCACCTCTTTGTCCTTGCTTCCTGCTCAGTCCAGATTACAGCAAGTGCTGCTGTTCTCTATTTCTGCAAACCTGTTGCGTGCATGGAAGACGCAGCAGCAGCATCCTTCTGTTGCCTTTCCCTCCGGCCTTGTCCCTTCTCCTTCTTCTCCGGTGACCGTCATCACCCCCACTGAGGTTGTTTGCCACCTCCGTGTGTGGGTTTTAATCTCACGGTCACCTGAAGAGGCAGGAGCCTGCACCCCTCTGCCTGCTCTCCGTGGAGCCTTACGTCCTCCCCTCTTCATTCCCGATAGCCTGCCTAGCACCGCTGCTCCTCGTTAGCGCTGCCGAATCAACATCTGTCTCTTTTATGGTGTCTGTTTACATTGGGAAACTTCTGGGGAAGCTCTTTATTGTTAAAAATAAAAGTCAGGTTATAAGAGACTTGGGAATTCCATGGACAAGGCTCTGTATTATTTAGAAATCGCACAACTTTCAAGTTTAATAGATCAGTTGCCTGCAGCCTTCATGGATTTTACTGACATCTGAATGGCTGTTACATAAACATCTCTGCTACATGAAGAAGTAAAAAAAACAACCAGTCTCTGGGCCCAGTGATTCAGGTGATTTAAAAGGCAGAGCCTCTCTGCTCTGCAGGCCTGAATACAAATCTGGGCAGCAAGCGCACATGTTTAAATGTAATATATTAGACTGTTAGTCTAGTCCTGGTAGGTCATTTCCACAAAGCTCCAGCATGCAGCTTGCAGAGCTGGGCTGGGCAGCGTCTCCTCGGTCGCGGCTGGGGCCCTGATCCTGCCCGCGCGGTCATCCGGCTAATGGGTAGGTGGTGAAATCTCCTCCCTCCTGGCAAAAAGGAAGGGGTATTGCAGAGCACGAGGCATAGGCAGCCCCCCAAATCTGAGCTGCCTTTGGGTTGTGGCCATGCCGGAGTAATGGGGTGGGGGGAAGTTGGTTGGTTCAGGCTGGGGTATACAGGTAAGTTCCCAGGTGGGTTAACAGGGAGCACTGGGAAGCCGTTTGTCACGTTCATGCACGGTCCCTCCGATGGCTGGCCTGGGGGTGTCTAGGGAAGAAGGGAGCATTGCCATGTCGTCAATGGCCAGGCTCAGGGGTGGCAAGGATAGGGTCCATGTCAAACACCCACCGTTGCAATCCCGGGGATTTTCTCAGGAGCTCGGAACAACCCCCAAGCATTTGTTCCCCCCAGAAAGGGTGACAGCCGTGTCCGAGCCAGGCGGCTAGTCCTCCATCTGAGCGCAGTGCCAGGCGCGGCGCCGAAACGCTCTCGCGGACGAGGGTACCGGAGAGTTATCTGGAAACCGGCAGATACCGCATGTCAGGGGAGAGGTCACAGAAGAGCGAGAGGCTGGTGAAGATGGCGATTAGGAGATTTGGAGATGGCTCTCGGGAGCCAGCAAAGACGGGGGTCTCCCGCAGAGCCCGCACAGGAGCCCAGCACCTCTGACGGATTAAAGGGCGCCACATTCAGAGGCTGCCGCGGGAAGGAGATGGCAAAATCTCGCCTTGGAAGGAAGCGGGAAAGCTCCAGATAGCTGCATCCCTTTATTATTTCTCTCCCCACCCTGAAAGCATGTTATCACTAGGACGAGAGAATTTAAGCAGCTGACTTGCAGCATATCAGCTCAGCAGCAGGTGCTGGATTCTGCCTCTCGGAGCACTCCGCGCCGTGAATTACTTGAGCATAACCTAGATCATACAAGGAGATGAGCCAAGGAGGGGAAAGGGATCAAAGGAAGAATTTCTCCTCTTTTTAAGGACGGCCTCTTCCCCCCACACCAAGAAGTGAGCCACAGACCCCCCCTTCGGCTCCCGGGGGGCTCCCCAAACAACCCGCCTCGCTCGTACAGCATCCTTGAGCGTGTTTCCAGCTGCCATGCCTGGGAGGGCGACTGCTGCCACCGTTTCCCCCTCCTTGCTGGGGGACCGGCTGCCTCTCCGCCTCATTTAAAACTCAGCGCTGCTGCTGGCGGATTAAGCTTCTCTTCAGCTGTGGTCTTGTGGTGCACAAACCTTATCTCTCTCTCCGTCATGCACACACTGGTACCCTGCTCTTCAGACCATGCTGTTCCCGAAGCTGAGAGTAGGTTAGAAGATGTAGCGGGGGGTGATCCTTCCTGGAGCAAGAGGGTTGGACTCGATGATGACCTGAGATGCCTTCCAGGCCCCCTTTTCTATCCATCTATGCTACAGCCTTGCTTCTTCCCTTCTTTTGCCTGCTGCAATAAAATATGCAACATTGCATAGGCAATAGTTGTCCCCAAGGATTCAAACAAGGGTCTCCAGGGATAAGAGCATCTTTCAGCACGAGCCGTGGAGACCAGCAAGGCTTCCTGGGAACCGGGGAGAAAGGCAAGACCCAGGAGAAGGCCATAGCTTGGCAGTCAGGCAGGAACCTGGGGTTCAAGACCCTGTTGTCTGATGCAGTGCTTAATCACCGGGGCGCTTTTACATGTCCATGAGTTTCTTTAGATCAATATATCCTTGGTCTGGCTTTTCAGGTGTTTGGCTGCTCTGGGGTGCATATGTCCCTGCCTTTTTTGTGATAAACTTTGGAAACTCTGTGGTTTGTGCTGATGTGGAGCAGGACGCGGTGTGAAACATCTGAGTTTTACCGGGCGTGAAAGTTTCCTACTTATCTCTAGGGGAGATGGGGGATAACTTGTCCCACTCATCAAGTCTTATCCTCATCGCTAGAAGGTAGAGATTGGCTTGATGTGAAACATCAGGTTTCGTGTCCTTTTTGGTCATGAGTGTGCAGCTCTCAAGACTATCCAGATAAATATCCAATCACACTTTGGACCTCGCTCTGTTCTTGTCTCAACGGTTTCCTGTGCCAGCAAGTGCCACAACTTAATTACAGGTGTGGGGAAAAGTTTCTTTTTATCAGTTAGGAGTTTCCCACCTTCAAGGGCCTTGAAGGTCCCCGCGCTCTCCTGCAGCGAGATGGGGAGAGCAGACGTTTCCAATCTACCTTCGCAGCCCATTCAGCTTCTTTTATCAAGTCCCTTCTTATTAGTTGCCGTGTGAAAGTAACAGACTCAATCTTTTTAATCTCTTCATTTCAGAAGCTTCCCAGGTCCTTGATCACTCTCGTCACCTTTCTCTGAGCAGCCCCCTCACTCCGCAATATCCTTTCCGGGATGCGGTGCCCTGCGCTGCATGCCAGCCTCCAGAGGAGATGAACACAGCAGACCACACTGCTGATTCCCTTTATATTAGTTACCCTTTATGCCTCCGAACAGCCAAACTTCTTGACAGCAGCAAAAAACCAAGCAGAAACCTTTACAGAGCTGCTTATGACACCCAGCTCTTGGGTTGAGTTGTAATGGGGTTGCTAACTGGACAGTACTGTGTAAGGATGTCCTCACTCCAATATGCACCACGAACACTGGATTTCATTTGCCCATTTGCTTGCTGCCTTGAAGTCTCCTTGATGCTCCTCAAAGCCTTTTTTTTTTTTTGCTTCTGACAAACTAATTGCCATCTCCTAGTGTTGATACCTGACCATTCACTTCCCTTCCTTGCTTAATACCCACTGGCACATTTTATTAATAATCAGGGGCTAGCTAGCAAAGTTGGATGCCGGTCTGCTTTTCAGTTCCTCCGCTTCAGGCACTGGGTGGCTTGGAGGGGCTAGTCATGCGGGGGGTGGGAATCTTTCATCTTGGGATCTGGCCTTGCTTCATAGTGGTCATCAGTGGGGTTTCTTGGGAAAGCAACGTGAGGTTCAAAATCCTCCCAGCTCACAGGACCTCGGGCAAAGGATTGCACCTTTGTGCCACTGCTGCCCTCGCTCTATAGGGATGGTTGCAAAATGGCTCTTGCCATGTGAATCCAACCGAAAGAAGGAAGGCTGAAGAGGAGAGGATGCTTTTTTTTGCAAAATAGGGTGCAGTAAAAGCAGCAGAAATGAGGCCTGCTCTTCTTAATTTAAAATGCAATCGTCTCTTTGCTCCTGGACAAAAAAGTACAGGCTTGATAAGCTGACTTATTGCACGATTGTTCAAGCAGCACAGGTTTAAATATATACTTCCAGCAAATTCTACTGATGAGTCACTAGTCAAAATTATTTACCAAATGTGGTAATTCTTCACTAGACAATGTGAAACTTGAAGCAATTTCTTCTCTTACCAGAGCTGCATAATTACTGCGTACAATTATTAATAGTCTAATAACTTGGCTCATATTGAAATGTTGTTAATCAGAACAATTAACATTTGGGTTGGGTTTTTTTTTCCTGCATAGAGCAGCACGAAGGGTGTTTGTTTCCCCGTCTCAAGGAATGCGTTGAGAAGTAGCATTGGATGTCTCCAATGTTTTGAGCTGGGCTGTCAGATTTTGTGCTCTTACAATTTATTTTCTTTTGGTTCCTTGCATGTGTGCATTCTTCAGCAACTTAAAAGGGGAATGGACTATGCAGGCAAAAGAAGAGACTTATGTCTACGCAGAGTGCTGCCAATGAACAAAGCAAAAAAGTGGTAAAAAATCTCCTTTAATCCCTCACTCATCATATCCTAGGGTGGCATGCAACAATAGCAAGCATGAAAAGACCAATATCTAAGGAGGTCCTCTCCAGGACCACTGCTGAGTAATTTAGGCCCCCATATCTTCTTTTTAAACTACGGTTCTTGGCAAACTTGGAATGAATAGACACGGCGGTGGTGGCAGGAGCTGACCTTGATAAAATTCAACAACTTAATTAGGAAAGGCTTGGGTTTGTTAAAGCGAACGGTCCTGCCAAGTGCTGGGAGCCTTCCGCTCTTGAGAAAGATCAAGGTTGTATTTATGGAGCACAGGTTGGTGCAGCTTAGCCTGGATGCCTAAGCTGGGTGATGCCGGAGAAGTAGAGTAAATAGGATGAACGCTGGCCAGTAATGGGATTATCCTTGCTTAGCCTTAATTATTGAAAGAGCCATTAGAAGCGCAGGTGAGGACCTGCTTTCTCTCCTGTTTTTCAAACTTCAGTCCTCATCCCTGTGCTTTTATCTCTGGGGAATTAGGTGTCACATTTACCGCGGCCCCGGAGGTCTCCCAGCTTCCAGAAGAGCATGAAGGAGAAGGGGCACGGCTTCTCTTCCTGCAAATGAAGCTCACAAGGAAAAGAGGAGTGGTGAATGTGGCCGACCCTCCTCGAGCTGGGCGGCAGCGATCCCTGCCTACAAGGGTCTGTGTTGTAGGGGGACAGGGGAGGTGTGGGGGACACGGGGCTGCCACTGGACAAGCCCAGGAGTTGTGATGGGAGGCACACCACTGCGCTCTCAGGAATGGCACTGGGAGAGGTTGTAGCATCTCCATCCTTGGAGGTGTTTAAGACCCGGCTAGACATAGCCTTAGCTGGGATGATGTAGTTGGGGCTGGTCCTGCTTGGAGCAGGGGGCTAGATTGGAGGCGACCTCCTGAGGTCCCTTCCCACCGTGGTTTTCTACAAGTTTATGAGTGAGCTATGGGCTGGGTGGCTGCAAGCGGGGCACGGGGTGTCTTAACCAGCTGCAGTCTTGCAGGTAACCAGATACTCTGCTCGATGCAACTGTCTAGGTCTCTTCAGACCCCTCCGCACTCACTCTTGGCCTTACAAGCTTGTGGTGATGAGTTCCCCAGTAAAACACATCCTGTTGCTTTGTCCATCTTGCAGTGACTTGCCACTGTGAAGGACAGGGTCTCCTCTGTTTGCACTTGGCCAGTTGGCGCCCTGCATAAAACACCTTTATTTTCTTTTAATCAAATTGTCACCAGGAGACACATCTGTTAATGCTTGCTTTGCCACTTTCATGTGAGGTGAGGACGGAGCAGCACTTTGGAGAATAACTCTGTTTATGCAAAACATTTCAGCCAGGCAGGACTACTCGGATATCAAAGGCGAAGCTTGAAGAGGTGGCCCGCTGGAATTTACATATAAAGTTACAAACCGCAATACAAACACCATAAAGATGTGAGGATCAGCGGGAAGGGAGAGCATGAAAAGCAATGGCGGGTCTCGGTAATGGGTGGGCGGGCAGGTGGGGGAGAGAGGCAGGGGGAGAGAGATGAAAGACGGGAGAAAATGAACACACAGAATATTTTAACTAACAGAAAAGTTTCTTGTACTGAAGACAGATGATGAAAGAGAGACAGTGAGGAATTATTAGGACAGAAGATAAGGAAACAGCAGAGATAGGAAATAATTATTTTGTATCTGTCTTTATAAATGAAAATGAAGGGCATTAACTTAAATAGGATTTAGATTTTCAGGGACAGAAGGGGATGAATTAGGGAGTGTTCAGATAACACAAGAAATGATTATTAAAAGGTCGGGGGCTCTTGAAACCGGCAAGGCTCCCAGGACCAGACAAAGTCTTCGGAGAAGTGCTACAAGCTGCCTAGTGGGGATAAGCCTCGCGAAGGCTTTCGCGGGTGTTCATCCCCGATCGTTCGCATGAGCGCTGGCAAGAGCTGATTTCTTTCGAGGGCGTCGGGAGCGTGCGCGGGACTCGGCCAAGCGTTTTGGGCAGTGGAGCCGCGGCCGTGCGCAGCCTGACGGGCAGCTCTGATGCCAGACCCGGCAGCTGGCAGCGTGTAGGCGCGTCTGCCCCCGCGGCCCACCACAGAAAGGTTTAGGAGAGGAGGGAGCGGGTGGAAGAGGCATTTCAGGACGGTGCTGGGTGTGCATGGAGAGGAGAGCTTCTTGCAGCTGTCTGGGTCTTCCCCGTGGAAAGCGTTTCTATGAAGTGCTCGAGCCCTGCAGGCCTTGGCTCCCCTGCATTCCTGCGGCGTGCTCTTCCCCTGCGCTTGGTTTGATGGTCAGGCTGCACTTTTTATCTGGCCTGTGCAATTCTGCAGCCGGCGACTTGCAAGCACAAGACCCACACGTGCGTTTGGGAACTCGGCTCCGATGGCCTTGGCGGACAGGCACAGATGGGGAGGCTCGGACAAGCCGCTCGGAGCAGGTACAAGAGAAGAAGCTGGGCTGAGGCGCTCATTGAAATACGCAGGCCAAGCTTTTCCAAAGTGGCGAGTCACTTTTGGTGGCTTCAGGTTAGAAGACACCCAAAATGCTTGACAGGAGGGGTGTGCTCAGTACTCGCAAAGAACTGGGGCTCTTCCGGTGTGTCAGCGTGGGTCCCAATGTGCCCAATCCCCCTCTAAAATCTTGGCCCTTGTTCCAGAATTAGCATGATATAACTTGCTATGGGCTTCGGAGCAGTTTAGGCTAATAAGCAGAAGGCAGCAGGCTTAGAAGAAACCAGCTAGCGGCAATCTCTGTTTAGCCCCATCCGCTGAAAACCTCTTTTGTTCTCCCACCATGTATTCAAACCCTAGCTGGATCCTGCCCTTGCTGGGGCTCTCGTGAAGGTGCTACCCTATTTCAGAAGGCTCCTCCAACTTCTCTGTGTGCAAGGGTCCCTAAACGCAGCGTGTCCCTGAGAGAAGCTGGGGGCTGGTTGGTTTGGGGGGGGGGGGGGTTTGGACGGCTTTTTAGCTCTT
>NW_017728982.1:2143231-2149284 GCF_001723915.1 Gavialis gangeticus
GGGGGGGGGGGGTTTGGACTGGCTTTAAGCTCTTGTGCTGACAGAATCAGATAATCCACTAATAGCTCCAGTCTGCCATCATTTGGGCCTTCTCGAGTGATTCACAACAATGCCATCAAACCAAGCGCCGAAGAGTTTTAGTCCACTTACCGACTGCGGTAATTACACGGCGCCCATGCCTGGAAGGAGAGCTGAGCGATGTGTCCGTGTAATCCTCCCGTTGCAATCCCAGATGGGGAAAGCTAGAAGAGGTCCATATGCTCGTTTCCTGAAAGGTGGCAGGATCAACCTCTTGAGTGGGTGAGTCGCTTATTTATAACCCTCCTGCTGCACTTCAATTTGTTTAATTTTCTGGAGCAGCATGGTGCTTGCGAATGACGCTGTATAAATTTACTAACAATAGCACCGATGTGACTTCGAAGTAACTGCTAGCAGGGCAGGCCGGCGCGCAGCTAGGGTTGGAGGCACAGGGATGCCACTAATGGTGGCACGGGCATGGGTCGCAGCTGGTCTCGCCCGCCCTGAGCGATGTAGCAGGAGCAGCAGTGAGGGACCCTGTTCGACATGTCAAAGTCAAGCAGGGTTTGTTTTATCCCCCTTCGCTTCGTCTTGCCTGGTTCAGTGCAAATGCACCCATCGCTGGCCATGCTGAATGAGGTGGAGCCCTTGTTCTGCAAGGATTTCTGCATTTTCCCAACTCTGAGTAATCCCAGTGCAGCCACTAGGACAAGACTCTGCATGAAGCAAAGGGTGAGCTGAAACCCCTGCAGAATCGGGGCCTTTGATTGCTCTGGTGATGGGCACCATAGGACCCAGGTGACAAGGGTGGCAAGAGAGCCGGAAAAGGCAAGGCTGAGATTGTAGGGGAAGGAGGAGAGTCGCTTGCTGGAGGTGAGCTTGTCCTTGCTGGCACCTTCAAATGCACACAGAGGACGTTTGCCTTCTCACTACCACGCTCTTGATGCAAAAAGACGTTGGTTGCCTGTGTTCACCATGAGCGACTGCCGCCAATGAAATGCAAACCTTTACAAAGCTCTTTCATGCTTGCCTTGTTTGTTCAAAGCACGGCGGAGTTGCCCCCCTGTATCCATCATGACAAAAAGCAGCATCTTTATAGGCACTTACTGTTGAAATCCCCCCGGTTTCCCAGGCCAGAACCAGAGCTAGGGGCTGCCCAAATGGGAGCAAAGAGCTTGCAATGCACGCACAAGGCAAGAGACGGCAGATGGATGCAGACAGACAGGGCAGGCCGAGGAAACGATGAGGCAGTATTAGCTAGCACGACAGACCGTGGTCTTAGCACATCGGCAGCCCAAATGTTGTCGAGTATTTTTAGCAAGTACCGCAGCCAAGGCCTGCTTTCACGAGAGATGTTCATTATACAGTAAAATGGTTAATTAGGGGTTTTGATACTGATTAAGACCTAAAGTCGCCCTATTGAAATTAAGGGAGCTTTGCACAATTAAGACCATGCTAGGCTTTAAGTTTTGATCCCGAGTGAATACTGTGTCAGTGAGAAGAGTGCTATTCCCCCCTACCATTAAAAATAACAAGCCGTGTTACTGAAAGGCCCAAATTATGACAGTAATAAAAATTAAAGTTACTGCATTTTCAAATCAATGAGCGCTCTTCCCCTGTGGAAAAACAGGGACATATGCACGCCAATGCAGAAGCTGGCAGGAAATTAGGCAAGGGTGATGGCTTTCCTACTGGGTGCCGAATCTCCAAGTGTGCCTGTACAAATTGTTCTGAGCTGCTCAAAGACGGGGGGTGGCGGGGAGCTGGGCAGAGCGGCGCTTGCAGTCACTCCAGCACGGTTTTTCAAAGAGAAATCGTGAACAGCTCGTGTCCCAAATGGCCAACGTTCGACAAATGAGAGCGTTGGCTTCACTGGCTGTCTTGGAAGTGTATAAATGACAGCGGGAATACCTCTAATCATTCCGGTTAGCTCGAAAATGCCTCCAGGAGCTCCCATTACAAGAAGGGCCCTTGCAAGAATCAGAAGGCAACGTCCCCCAGGCTGCACTTGGTACTAAAGGTAAAACGTAAAGCGATTCCTTTCTGGTCCTCACGAGGAACTTGTTTGAGATGATAGCAGGCCTCCACGAAAGGATTTGAAAAGTCAGACTCAGGAGAGCGGAGTTACCTGTAAGTCTTAAAAACATAACCTATAACTACAGCCGTGAGGAACAGGCTTATTGAACGCGAGCATGACTGAGGCATGCTGTTGGAGAACGGCGTTGGATGTGCGGCTGCTATAGTAAGCCATATGCATGGTCTCCATAAGGCAAAATAATATTCCATCAGCTGCAGGAGCTCGACATTGAGCCAGCTCGGGGGGTTGCCTTGACCCCCAGACAATAAATCAAGTCACAATATGAGCACTTCATGTCCTCCAAATGAAGAGTTGCAATTTAAAATGTCATCCTTTAGGTGCATTGAGCAGTATTCAGGTGTTTAAACTGGATTCCTGAGAGCCAGCCATCCAAAACAAACTGGTAATGAGGAGTCATTTTGACAGGAGACAAGCTGAAAAGGCATATTAAAATAATACATGAAAGGTTTATAGTTTCTCATGCATTTAATTGACTCTACGTGTTTATTTCACATACATATAGCCATTAACTATAGGAAGTAACTCACCAAAATTGTACATTAGGGCATAGAAAATTACAGGAATAAAAGGAGCACAAGAGGAGAGGTCGCCAGTGTGACAGGCTGGCATCTGAGAATCGAAAGGAGCGGCGAGCGCTCAGTTGATGTCCCGTTTCAGCCAGCTTGTACGAAGAACCGGCCCTTCGGCTCACTTTGCAACTCCTGCAGTGCGTTTGGAAGCAGGCTAGCTTTTTTTCCATGCACGCGAGCAGCATTTGCAATGCAAGCGCATCTAAGTGAGCCACTGGTCTGGGATGATTTTGAAATTGTAGTCCAAAGTGATGTGCAAGCCTTGAATCAAGCCTCGGCACCTGAGAGAGCACTCGGTGTCTTGATTACATTGGCATCTGGGCAGGGGGCAGCATCTAAACATGAAAATGGGCCTCCTATTGGAAACTAAGCTATTTATTGGAAGCTACTTATCTTTAAATGCTGAAAACAGCCCCCTGTTGTGCTGTCTGATCTCGCTGGGCTTGCAGTGCTGGGCGTGTGGTAGGTTTTTTTGGCCGTGGGCAAAGCACGGTACGTCCAATTCGAATCCAATGTTCTTTCAAAAAACCCATTTGTTCTCTGTATGGGATGGAAATAAGTGCTTGATTTCTTGTTTCTACTCCATTCCCCGGCAGTTGAAGAACAGAGATGAACGTCTGACAAAGCCTATTATTTTTCCAGTTCTCCAAACTGTCCGCAGCCTCATACTTCAGTCGAGACGGAGTCTGAAAAGTTTAATATCATTTCAAATGAGAGCCAATAAAACTTGACATTATTAATATGATGTCAAGGGGTTTTTTTTTTCCAACTGCTTAAGGAAAAACAATGTGTCCCATTAAACACAGCTCCTTGCATTCTGAAATATTAAGTGACTTTTCAATGACGACCAGCTGGAGCTATTAGTTGTTCTTCATAACTGTTGATGGTTGAGAGAAGAGGTTGGCCGAGAACCTTTTATGAAGATGTTAGCTGAGCCTGTGCAATCAGAAAGGCTTTTAGGTTTCTTCAGGATCCCACTTTAACTGGGGCTGCATATGAAAGCATGAATTATTAAAGGCTTTAAATATGTTCTGCAGGATGTGCAATCTCTCCCTCTCTTAATGTGCTTGTTTCACCGGGGGCTCTGCCTACACCACCGGGAGTTGTACTTTAGACTTAAATAAACTGAGCTGAATCCTCCATCTCCTCCCCACCACATCCTACGGGGAGCAGCAAAAGCTGGGGGGGAGATGGTTTTCCATTTGGACTCCCAAAGTTCACTTGTTGGCATGTGCTAGTTCAGGGCAGGGTTATGCTTTGACAGTGGTGCGTTCCTCAGCAATGGGTCTTCGTTTGCCCAGCTGGTATCTGAGCCGTTGCTTCCTTTTCCTTGGCAATTTGGTACAGGGAGCCTGACATTGCTGAGATCCTCTCCTTACCCTGCCTATGAGCTTTATGTCTCTCTGTCCATCCTGAAAGATAAAGATGTGCAACAGCTTTTTAGGACGCTTTGAGCAACGTATGTTAACTAACGCGCTGCAAAAGCCTCGTGTACACAAAGGTTTGTCCGAGCTTAAAAGTAGACCCAGCTTTGTCGTGTATAATGGGTTAGACTGTGCGCTAAAAAGTGTCTTTACCTCCTGGTCTTGCCTGTTGTATCCCTGCTTGCACAGTGAGTAACCCTTGACTCTCTCACGGGGGAGCAGTAAGTATTCATTCAAGCTTTCTGCAGTTTTCTGATCGCCTGACGGTCCAGGAATGTAACGTATGACCTGGAGGAAACGTTAAAGCAAGGATGACCCGTGGCTGGGGATGCTTTTCCTTTGCAGAGCGTGCACACGTGTTCTGCGCTAGGAGCTCTCACCCGGTTGAGAACAAACCCGTGAAAGTCCCAGCCACCGTGGTGTACTGTTTTGCAGAGAAATGTTGTTTTTCTCTCCGAGGTGGGATGTGACACAAGGTGCAGGTTCGCACGGGCGCCGAGGCATTTGTTAACATTGTGCTAGCAAGACTGCCACCCAGCTAGCGAACAGCTGGGGCATGCCTAGGCCCCCTGTCAGGGGACGGCACCCTTCCCCAAAGCTGGCTCAGCTACTCCAGCGTTTCCTTGTAGTCTGTTCGGCTGGACCGTCTTTCTCAGACCCTCGGACCAGCCTCCACTCCCCGCAGGCACGTTACAGCTCTTCTCCACTGCTTGTGTTGGCACAGGAAATGCTGGCTTGTTCCCCGGGGTCGCGTCCAAAAGAAGGAACAAAGAGTCCTGTCCCCACTGATGAGTGGACTTGTCTGCTTTGCAGTTCTCATTCGTCTGGCTAATGTGAGGGAGCAGATTTGCAGCCTCCGGACAGACAAGTGGCAACCCCTGATGTGCGAATTGCGTGGAGAAAGCCATCCTAGCAGTGAACCCCAGATGCTGCAGGACCGTCTTCCCCTCCAGAATAAGCCAGGCCCTGTCACGAAACAGAGCTTGATTTCTTTCACACTGTACAGGGAGGAGGGAATCTTTTGCTGTCTCTTTCCTGCCGCACAACCTTCCTTCACCTTCTTTCTTTTAATGTCTTAATCAAGTGGCTGATAAGAGAACTGATCCATGAAAAGGACAGGTATCTTGACAAGACACACAGAGACTCATGGTAGCACTCTCCCTGCAGATCAACATTTCCCACAAGAGAGGGAGAGACAAAAAAAGACAGATTTTGTACCCTTAAGCCTCCACCAGTGCAGTTCAAAAGACCAATCTTTACAGAAAATAAATTTAAAGGAGAATTTTTGATGTATATGATGGTCTCTTGTGGTCGAGCAGAGTGCTGCTGGCGGTATATGGAGTTATGCAAAGCCAGAGTGGGATTACTTAAAAGTGTCTGTAGTTCTTTGATTAACCAGTGTGTATTTTATTTTTTATATGACACAATCACAGGCCTACATTGATAATATCTTGCTATCATTGTTCGATAGATGAAACTCCCCTTTTTCCTGCAGTCTGCAGCTAGGTTTTTAAGGGCTTATCTTTTAAAAATGAAGAGCCAGCTATCTGCATATTCAAGTCAGCTTTAAAGCCATCCCTGTTCACATGGGTTTACCGGGTGCGATGCTATGACGCACAGAGCTCCGTCGGCAGCGAGTTGCGGATCTGCAAACCTAGGAAGGGAAGCGTTCGTCCCTTGATTATGGTGATGGTTGTAGGGAGCATTGTCTTTGAACACAGCTCTAGACTGGGAGACTCTCATGCCCACCTCCTGCGTCACCTCAAGGAAGGGATTTCTCTGTCTGGTTTCCTCTCCCAGTCTTGCCCTTTTGGTTTGCAGCTACCGGGACTGACACCGTCCATCTGCCTGCCCAATGATCCCTTCGCATCTCTGGGTTTCAACATTTGCACTTGGCATCTCTGGGTTTCAACATTTCTTCACTACTTTTGCAGGGCAGGGAAG
>NW_017728982.1:2154284-2159462 GCF_001723915.1 Gavialis gangeticus
CTTCGCATCTCTGGGTTTCAACATTTGCACTTGGCATCTCTGGGTTTCAACATTTCTTCACTACTTTTGCAGGGTAGGGAAGTGACTTCCCCAAAGGTCAATGCAGCCAGTCGGTGGCAGAGCCTAGGTCTTCTCACTCACCGGGGTGATACACGTCACCTCTGTGCCCTGGAGGAAGAGCCCCAGCTGTCCTGCTGAGGGATCGTCTCTGGATTTTGCCTAGAGGCACGTGAAGCATTGGCGACAAAAGGCAGAAAGTAAATAACATGAAACTCGGGCTTTCCACGGGGATGCCCAGCAGGCTCGGTGACACAAATGAGGCAGTGCTTGCAGCACAATAGTGGGGAAGGGAGAAAAAATGGTCTGTGGATTTTGCGGAAGAAAATCACCTTGGATTAAAAAAGCAGCACTGACCGGCTCTCCTGAGCTCCAGTTACTTCTCAAGTCATTAATTTCTCTGTGTGAGCACAGTTTCCCTCGCTCCCGGGGTGGCCGCTTCGCTGTCCGCGCCGACCAGGTAGAAAAGCTGTGGCGTGAAGGGGCCGTCATGCAAATGAGCCAGAGGCCTTGGGTGCTTGGCTATTACTGAAACAAAATCCACTGATGGGCCTTCTTCAACCCGTCACCGGGAAGAGGGAAAGCTGCCCCCTCAGGGAAGGCCTGGGAAAATAGATAGGTCTTGCAGCATGGCCTGAAGGGTGGCAAATCTAGGTGCTGTCAAGCCACTGCTCATAAACTGTCATTTGCTTTGCTATCTCCAGCCCACGGGGAGGGGGGAAAACATTTTAATTGCAACTCTTGAGTGTTTCTCTGCTCCCCCTCCTTCCCCCACCCGAGCGCTGCCATCCGGTCTGGCTGCGATAGGGGAAAATGCAGAGCCTCCCGGATGGGTGCACCGGCGGTACATAATCCGTAGTGATAAGTCTGACAGTGCCGGCGTGCACGCGAGCTGACAGCCCGGGTCCCCGGGGACGCGCTGGCCGTTCCCGACTCGGGAAACTTGCTCGTGTTAACAGAAGTGGGAGTGAGCTGAATGCGCAGCGACAGCTCGGCTCATTTTAACTCCGGATTTCGTGGCGCCTCTGTGCCCAGGCTGCATCCTCCTCTTGCTCCCATGGTTTGGTTTCTGAGATCCAGGGCCTGCCGCTGCACGTTTGCTTCTGTGGGGCGGGAGGGGCTCGCATCTCCCGACCTGTAACCTCCACTTGGACACCAATTTGCCACCTGTGTAAATGGGAAAGTAGCTCCTTCTGCCAGCAACGATGTGTTGCATTTGGAGGGCAGCGCAGCATTTCACAAACAAGCTGTTTCTAATTCTTAAGAGATGCTTGACTGGCAATAGTGGAGCCCCTGGTAGCTCAGTCAAGGGCAGGTGCTGTGCAAATACTGGACGCAACCGTCTTGTCCCAGAGGAGTTTGCAGCGGGAGAAACATCACACCTGCATCGTTTGTCCAAATCCTTGGTGGAGTAAGAGAACGGGGTGGTTTAAAGGCTTTGTACCTGCTAGTGGAAGAGTTATTAGGGTATTTTACCTGTGGGTATCTAGGAATGTAAAAATGGGTGGGGATTTGCAGCACATATGCATGCTCTTACTCCTCTGGATGTACAAGCTAACCTCCAGTAGCCTGGTGCCCCTGTCCCCACCCCTTCACGATTTGAGAGGTGCTAAATTATCAGGGGTGACTTTCCTTTTACTACAGGGTCAGAGAAGAGCATGCACAGGCGCCGTTATACCACGTCAGCTACTAGGCAGTATATCCCCTCGTTTATATTGTGATCACTTCTTCGTGTGCCCGGGCCCCAAACGAACATCCCTCTCACCGTTCCAAAACCGTATTACTTTTGCAAGGTTGCTGGCTGTAATAGCTTGTTCTTGTCAGTTGACTGAGCAGGTACGACTTGGGAAGCTTGCATGGAGCAGAGGCGAGCTGCATCAAGGTGTCCTCTTTCCCCTACAGAGCTTCTTTTTGCCCAGCTCGGATCAAGAACAGGCTTTTTTTGTGGTAGTGTTGCTGAAGTCCATTAAGAGGCAGGAGCTCCCCAAATATCGCTAAGGGAGACGGTGTCCTCTGTGACACTGCACTGACTTTACACAAGAAGGATCTGTTATCCGTGGTGGGTGATGTTTGAGATGCTCGGTGTCGTTTGCAGTTAACGACTCTGTAGAAATGACACTTTGATGTATCCGTTCCTTCTGTGGTCTTTATGACTGGCTTCCCAGCTCCTTAATCACTGAGGGATACCCAGACAGCCTCAGAGCTGAAGGAATGACTGCACTCTTGGAAGTCTAGCTGGCTTGATGTCTGCTTCAAAATAGCATCCAAGAAAGGCTCTGAGCCCATCGTTAGGTGTGCTGAAAGCACCCATCAGCATCGCAGTTACCTGCTGCCGTGCAACAAAGTGCTGTGTTAGTATACTTGATGTATGCAGCAGATTAATCCACGCGAGTAAAGTTGAGATGAGCTGTGTAGGGCATCCATGCTGCCCAGTCAGAAGAATGAATACAAGGTGCTGGGGAGGGAGAAGGGGTCTACCACAGCTGGAGCAGCTGCAGGATTGGAAGCTAACTCAGGTGTTCCCAGCCCTTTGCCTTGATTGATCAGTGCTTTGCTGCCCCTTTCTATACAGAGGGAAATTGCAGCCCCAGACCCAGCTGTTGCGGAGCTGAACAGAGCCGAACAGGACCCGGCTCTCAGAGTTGTGCCTGTTCCCGTCTGGGGGTTGATTTTTTTTTCTATGCTCGCTGCACCCAGGAGCTCTGCCAGATTTTCAGAAGCACTTCAATGCTTTTGCTGCTGGACTCTTGAAAATCTGGTCACTTGATGTGCCTGAATGAACGAGGCAGTCCTCAGCAAAACCCCAGGCAGTCCTTGCTGGAACCGAGCTGCTCGCTTCCACTAGGTTCTCGGACCCGGTGGGAATTGGGCGCTCGGCCAACTGTTTGCCACGCTAGGCAGAAATGAGGAGGAAAATTTTCTGAGCTTTAACAGTTCGGCGTGGTTACTTGTTTCATATGAAGTAGTTAACCTACCCTTAACTACTTCCAAGCTGGAGACCGTACTAGCCTGGGTCCTTATGAAATACAGCTGAGGTCTGGGAGTTAGAAAGTGACACACTGTCAAGTAACTGGTATTTAGATGGGGCGTGGTTCTGGTTTGGGTTTTTTTTAGATTTAAAAATCCAGGCATGTTTTGTCTTCAGCGAGTGCGATAGTGCTGTCGACAGTGGGTGGGTTGAAGGCATTCAGTTGAACTTCTTAAAGATGTGACATTTTCTATTTACATGCGTTTTCCTGGGATCTGTAGGGCAATGCCACTGTGGAAGCATCTGTGACAGGTGTGAGTGAGTGATTGGGCTACGAAGGCAGACTCTGAGTGCCTCTGATAATACCGGTCTGACTCAAGGTACTTAAAGATGAGGAAAAACTGGGGAAGCATGAGCCAGAGGTGACACATGACACTCGGGGCTTGCTAAAACCTAGATCCAGCTCCCTTCTCTACCCCAGACTCAGTGCAACCGCAGGTAGGTCACTTAGATCCTCACCTGCGGCGTGAAGGTAATAGCCCTGCCCTGTTGTGCAGAAGCCCTTTGGCATGGCGGCAATAGGGGCTCTATAAATGTGATGGATGGAGAATGGGCTGAAAATATTTTGGGAGGGTTCCTCTTTGGCAGAGTGGGGGGCAGAGCATTGTTGAATAGGCGTCAAAATTGCTTCTCCCTGCAAAGACGTGGGGGTAATTTCAGGACTGATGCAGGCTGGCAGCTGTTCATGATGTGAGCTGGGGAAGGAGGGCTCTTCCATTTCTTCCCCACAAACCTACAAGCCAATAGCTCCTCCAAAGACGGTGCAATCGATCAGCAGACTCCCATAGGCCCCAGTGTGTTTTGGATTAAGTCCGAGCATCTAATTCCAGTTGAGAGAGGATGGAGAAGGGGCTGAAGCTTCATTACATCTGTCAGTGAAAATTGTTCCCTCCATAGATAATAATTCTGAAGTGGCTAAATAATGGCTCGTCGGTAGTTGGCTCCTTTTGTCCAGTTATCTCCGCTATTTGCAAACCGCGAGTGCCTGATTTTAATCAGAGGTCCCTTGACCTCCACGATGGCTCTGAAAATTGGGTGCGCCCACATGTTATGCGATTATGGAGCTAAGCTTCCAGCCTGGAAAATCCATATCTGTACACATCCATACACCACACTTAAAATACACCCCCCTCGACACAATATCTACTGTGTGCATATGCAAAATGTACATATGCACCTACCGCGAAAGAAAGTAAAGTGTGTTGTTGACCTTTAACTGCTTTGCAACAGATTCTGTCCGTAATAAATATCTATTGCAATTAATAGCCAATTGGTATTTAATTAATGAAGCGATAACATCAGTGGAACAGAACATTGTCACAGGATAATGGTCTCCTGTAGCCATTATACCATAGCTGTCCCACTAAATCAAAATTAAGTGCAGGATTATGTCTGTTTGGAGCACTCAGCATGTAAAGTGTCGCCGTACTGGCTGTCTTGCTGCTGCTGGCCCCTTGCCCACTTTATTAGTGAGGTGCTTGGAGGATCCTGGTTTTATGCAAGGAGAAAGTACCGAGGGGCGCCGGTGCAATGGGTGTATGATTGCAAATGGAGATGAGGAGGACAGAGCAGGCAGACGCTTTGAATAACCTTTCCCAAACTACTGAGTATCCGTCTCTGAAGCCTGGCACCATTGCAGATGAGCCGAGCTCGGGCACGGGAAGCCTGTGGCTGCTGACTGCCCCGTATCCAAAGGCCGCGTTGTGCTAAATGTTGTGTGTTTGTATGACTGCGGACGGTCCGTGTCTTGTCTTTCATTCCTTGCACCTTTGCCCTTTCATTGGGGCAGCTGAGCAGGCGTAGGTGGCCAACAAGATCCTACTGACCCGGGAAGTTGAACTTGCGTGCACGTTCAAGGAACAGGGCAGTGTTGCTGTGGCTTTTCCCCAGCAGGACTTGCAGGAGATGAGAGAGGTCGCTGTGCCGTGCCGCACCGCGCCATGCTGTGCCTGGGCATTTTTCATTCTGCTGCAACCATGCCCTGTCCTCTCCTCAGCACGGACTGTTGCATTAAAGGTGACTGGAGAGTCGCAAACGCCAGCTTCCCTTCATCTAAAAAAAAAAAAAAAAAAACAAAGTTTTTTGTTTTTGTT
>NW_017728982.1:2159507-2167934 GCF_001723915.1 Gavialis gangeticus
CTCATCTAAAAAAAAAAAAAAAAAAGTCCAGTTTTTCTGTCTTGTCAGGTCTATTTAAGTATTTAATGAGGTGAGAGAGTACCAATAAATTTAACACAGCACAATAACTCTGACGATGTAGGCCCTAACCTAATAAACTTCCATCCTCGGGACGGGAGAGAGATCTAGCCGACACTAGATCATATCTGGTTTGATTGCTTTGCTCAGATTATTAAAAAGGTTGAACAAGGACTTTTAAGGCCCTGCCACAAATCTCCGTGTCCTCAGCCAGACCGACTGGCGCAGGGTTCCTGAAGGCGGGGTGGTTTGCTCAACAGACAACTCGGGCACCAGGGCTGGGCTGTCGTTTTTCTTCCTCAATTGGGAGAGTCTGATTTAGTAGCAACAGAAGGTAGCACAACAGCAGAAGCAGAACTCCCCCTGTTGTAGGTGTTGCATGCACAAGCGATCACAAAGGTGATGGCTTTTAATTTTGCCTGTCGAAGGCGTGATCTACGGCACCCGAAGCCAGTGGCCGCTGCATCTGAGCGCTCAGAAAGCAAAGGGGGCCGAGCGGTGACTTCCTTGCGCTCCTTTACAGAGCGCTATCAGCCAGCTCCATCAAACCAAGCCAGTGGATGACATTTACTCTGATCCTTTATAAATCCCTCTGGGTCTCTCCTCTATATATAGATTTCAAAAGCCCACCCATGCTAAAGCCCATCATGTTGCGTAGCCTTAGCCAGACACCAATCTAATTATCCCCAATGTGGGGAAAGGAAACCACATCAAAATTTCATCATCTCCCTCGTCTGGATATCTCAGTGGATGCCTGGGGGGTACCAGAGTCACAGCTTTTTACAGTACCGATCTCCTTCATAAGCAGAGGGTCTGTAAGCACACTTCGGTTTATCTCTTTTTGCTCGGTTTGCTGTGCTAAGGGACACACCGAGAGCAGTTTATTACAGCTTTCGGTTTAGCTCTGCTGCAGCATAGTAGAAATAATGCAATCATGTCTCCCCTCCATATGGTCTCTGAGGCTGACAAGCAGAGCAACCTTTTGCTTTGTTTGTATTTTTACTCCTGGTGTTAAAGACCGGGAAGAGCTCTCGCCTTGCTCCCACCACCCCGCTGCCCTCCTCCACGTGCCCTCTCTGCTCCCCCTGCCATATACCGAAGCATTGCTCTGGTTATTTTGTGTGTGCTTAATGAGGATGGTGTGATGAGAGAGACCATTGCATTTGGAAGACCGCCATCCCGTGTGCATGCACACGCACACACTGGGCTTTGCACTGGCATAGCACAGCACAGTCCTATGGCCTGTATTATCCAGGAAGTCAGACTAGACGATCTAAAGAGTCCTTCTGGCTTTATTAAAATCTGTGAGTGTATTCATATGGAAGAGAAAGGATGCATCGTAATGCAGGTAATCTAGCTTGATGGCTAAGAAACCTATTGAAGGCCACGGTGGCTTGGACCATGACTGTGGAATAGGATGGGTTGTCACTGGGATTTTGCAAGGGGCAGGTGGCGAAAGCATGTGAACAGTGGTTCTCCCTAGAAGTGGTAGTTGACTATTGTACCAAGCTCTTTGCTGCGTCTCCAGGTGACAGTGGGCGCATGTACACGTTCATTAATGCACCTTAGATATTGTGCGTTTAGTAGCACTTTGCTTAATAAAGTACTAACTAAACGTGCAGTAACTAGACTTACTGTGCAGTACAGCCAGTGCACGGTTATTTAGTGACGCTTACTGTGCATTAGCTTAATAACCCTGCGCAGTTGGCTATTAGCACGGTTGGTGCTGTGACATGTGCTTGCGCAGTGTTATTCGGCTAATGCGCAGTAAGTGTCTCATGTAGATGCTCCCAGTGACACCGGTTGGATTTGGAGCACGTCTCACAGGCCCCCATGAAACAGCTGAGGGAGAGGATGATCCTGGAGCTCAACTTGCCAGTCACGTTCGGTAGAGAGGAAGGGTCTGAATCTGCGCTCACTGCTAATAGGAAGTTCTCAATAGGTACTGACAGCTGCCAAGTGCTTACAGATTTGTTACAATAAACAGCTGATAATACTAGCACCGGGTAAGAATTGAGGATGTAATTATCCAAGTCACAGGAGAAAGGACAGGCCATCGTTTGTCCTCTGAATCCACCAAGCCAAACTAATTGTGTACGTAGCGCTGCTTGCAAAACCTAACTGAAGCATTCAGGTATGCATCATTTGCGCCGAGGTTTTGGTTAACTATTAGAACAAGCTTTTCACAATACTTCTAGGGGTAGGTTAGTGTCCTGACCAGGAAACTTTCAGCTTCAGCAGTGTAAAGGCCCAGCTCTTGGTTTAACGGGGCAAGGTTTGCCAGGTAGCAGAATAGGATCAATATACAAATTCCTAAACTGTCAGCATTTGCCTGGCTGTGGGTCATGAACTCCACAAAATCTCTCCAGTCCCAAATCCTGGAGTTTCACAAAACAAACCGAGGGGGGAATGAAAACACTGCACAAAGCCCCGCGCCGAGCGGCAGGAACAAATGTTTCCAATTATGAGATGGAGTTTGCATGCACTGGGTTTCACCAAACGCCGGAGGGGCTGAATTTCCTCACTACTGTGGGTAAAGCCTGGCAGCCAACATCTACATTTGTGTAAAAACAAAAATCCAGCCTTGGTCTTTCATCATAAATAGAAGCTGTATCCCGCAGGAAAAAAAGGCAGCCGAGGCAAAGCTGGAAAGAGCAGAGGCCTGAAAAATGGAGGTGGGGATTGGGTGTGTTGGGGCATCTGCAAGCCCCTGCAGAGCTGTTTTAAAGCTGGGGAACAAACTCCCCACAAAAGAGGCGAACGGCGTGTGAAGCAGAAGCAAGGGGTGCATGTGCATGAGACAGAGTGCATGCACGTACACGTGTGCACACGTGCCGGGCTGTTCTGACAATAGCCCAATGCAAAACGGACACGGACTTTTCTAATGCATCACTGTGGGGTGTTTGGAGACATCCAGCTTGGGATGAGGATGGGGTAAGCAAGTCTCCAGACCCAAGGCAAGATGCAGAGGACCAGCTTTCATGTTGGAAAGGTCTTGCATCAAGAGAGAGGAGAGCATGTGAAAGACCTGTGGGGAGGCTGGTACTGAAGGACTTCACAAGGCCTCCCCGAATCCAGCCAAAATGGGACTTGTAGCTCTTTACTGTTTGGACTGAGGCCTTTGAGTTGTGGAGCTGGGCTGGTGTTTGAGAAGTTTCTGCTTGATTTGAGCCTTCATTTGCATGGTTGCGTCCTACCTGCCATGGTTTTGCATCAGAGTACTGATAAAATTGATCCTGAAAGTTATAGTCCATTGCATACTCCTGTAGGTGACTCTTGCAGATGCCATATCCAGTTCAGGGGGCAAATTGCCCAGTGAGAAGATGAGGTTGGAGCTGCTGTTGGAAAATATGAAAGAGGAGAAAAACGAGGTGGTTCCCCCAAATGGAGACATACCAGTTTGGCTAGTAAAACAACTGCTGGGATGCTGTTTATCTAGGCTCTCTGAAACCCCAAGTTGTGCATAATTAAGGCAGGTCTCTTGAGTTTTTCCTGTGGTGGGCTGGCCCCTGTGGAGATACCCCGAAGGGGTGGAGACATGAGCAGGAAATGAAGGGGGGTGGAGATGAAGGGCCCCCAGACTCCTTGCATGCAGACACAGTTTGCTTCTGCTCGGTCCATGACGCATGTGCGTCTCCTGAAATGCCTTAGACGTGTGCGAGCTCCTCGCTGTCCTTGTCGCTGGAACATGATGGCCCGCAGCCATACCACCTCAGGCTATGATCTCTTCAGTAGTTACAAGCTAAAGCAAGGGCAGGCCTGATACGTACTTGGAGCAGAGACCTCCATGGAAAACCTCACATGCGTTGGCAAATGGCATTGCTCATTCAGCAGGCAGCTTTTTTCTCTCTGTCCGTGCTTAACCAACTCCCTGCGTGGTGTGCCAGGGACCAGTGTCGACCTGAGGCCGCATCTTCCAGCTGCAATGCAGCCTATTGTGATTTGGGGTCATTAATGAGTGCGAACGAACCCAGAGCACGTCTCCACGCTACCGGGGAGTCAGGTTTACTTTGAACTGCAGCGCTGGAGAATCTGTCTGCCGATCTTGCAGTCATGCTATGCAGCCTTCCAGAGGGTCTGTTTTTCCAGGTTTTTTTCCTTTGTGCATTTTGTCCAGCACCTGCAAAAGATTAAAGTGAGCAAGCCCTGACTTGAGGCTATATCTAGCTATCACCGGCTGTATCCTGCCTGCTGCAAGGACCGAGTCGGATAGTGTTTTAATATGGACCGCGGGGCTGGGCTGGGCCCAAAGGAGCGTTTCTCACTATATGAGTAGGGAGAATCAGTCCCACTGCCTTCAACTTGGTTTTGCAACTGAGCAAAAAGTGCCTGATGATTTAGCAGATGCAGTGAGGGCAGGGAGACCCTTAGTGAAGTCAGTGCTATGAGATTTGGCTCAGATCTTGCTCCCACTGGGGTGAACGACAGCAACGCTTGCAAGCAACGGGCTAGGTCCAGATTGGGGTCTGTGTTTGGCGTTCGAGGTGCTTAGGACAGGTGCATGCATCAAGCACACTCGGATAACAGGACCAGCCTACTCTGGTCCTCTCTCTAGGACCGCATCCCTCGGGGACGCCTTGCATGTGGGTTATTGGTCTCTGAAGGTGTTAATCGTGCACAGGGGAAGAAGCAGCACTCCGACACAACCCAAATCCCGGGTGTTACGATCCTGTCCTATCAGTGTCTGAGCTAATCCATCTCCCCAGTCATCCATTTCCTCAATGTCTTGACTAGATTCACTTAAAACAGCTGTTTTCTTCAGCCCAATCTCTGATGTGAGGTGTCACATCTTTTCTTCTCTTCTCTTGATTATTCCTCCGGTCACCAGCACACAAAGTAGTCGGCGGGAAGGTAGAAAACTCCAGCTCCGCTCCACCCCTCCCTTCAGACACGCAGCCCCGTAAACCCGACAACTTTCTCAGGTGACGACATAAATGTGTAATGGCATGCTAGGCGAAGCGCCCTGCCCAGCCCGATCTGTCTAGCATCTGTAACAAGCTTATCAAAGGGTTTCTTTGCAGCAAAATCCGAACCCTCCAGGTTTTGATTCATAGCAGGTGAAGACTTGACTGTGCTGAAATCTGATTGAAATGAGGGAGGTCAACAAAATAGAGAGGCAAGTGCAGAATAATTGGGGAAGGTGCCGGAGCTTGCTTTCTGTGTGTGTTCGTGCGCTCCCTGCACTGTAATCTCCCGCTTCCACAGGGAAGTCTTTGTCTTACACACTTTACTAGGGCATTCATTTGCACAGCAGGCCATTGGCTTTGTTATAAAAAGAAAAAAAATATCCCCCCCACCCCAACTCAAATTCTTCCTGACTTCTCCTCCTTTTTTTTGTTCTTACAACACACATCTCTCTTGATCCCGAGGCAGGAAGGTGGCTGCAGGAGGAGGAGAAATACCTGACTTTCATGCTAAGGAGTTCTCGCTCTCCCCAAACCTCTGATCCCTTGTCCTAGTGAAACTCTGGTATTTACTGCAGATCGATGGGTTTGAAGACCAGGAGCCTTCTCTGCTGTAACTCCTGCGGAGGATGCATTCCCTTGGGGAGGGGAGGGTGGTGCTCAGCGTCCAGACCGAAATAGCCGGACTCCTTGGGACAAGACGAATGGGCTCAGCTGAACTGAGTCCTGCTGCCTCGGACCTGAGATCTCAGACCCGTTTGTCACGTGTGGTGATCCTTTTCTGAAAGGGGGCAGATGCACCCAGGCATCCCCCCTTATCGCTGTGTACCCCCTGCCCTCTTCAGAGGTAGCTGGAGTAAAACTGTGACCTAACTTTTTTAAAGGTGCTCAGTACCTTCTCTTCCCACTGATGTCCATAGGAGCTGCGGGTGTTCAGCACCTCTGCAAATCGAGCCAGGGCTGGGGTACTTGGCCGCTCCCCATCTGAGACATAAATTGCGGTCTCTTTTCAGACAGACATTTGTGCAGTGCTCGGCACAACGGGGCTGTGGCCCTGAGGGACACCGATACAAATAGCTGCCTTGGGCCGGGAAGGGTACTATGTGGGGAAGGAGACGTCAGGAATCCGTATCTTCCCTCTCTGCCCTTATGGAAATGTTCATCTCATCTCCCTGCCGGGGGAAGATCCTCCTTCAAGTGCTTCTCGGCAGCGGTTCCGCTTGCACTTGCATCTGAGCCTCTTCAGTGAGGCCCTGTCTTGTCCGCCTCGTGGTGGACCCTTAATCCCGATGGATTTAATAGGTGATTAGGCCCTTCTGGACAGACAGTAAGCAATGGGTGTTATCCAGGCCTGTTGGTTGCTCTGCTCCCCGGAGTGGCTTGGAGGCCAGGAATTGGTGCAGGCTCTGAGTCCAGGGCCTGGCAGCACTGCTTGCAATGTAGCAGCAGGGCAGGGTAAGATGTGAAACCCAGGGTCTTTCCAGGCCCATCTCCAGGAGCAGCACAGATCATTGCACTGCACGCTTGGGCACAGGCATGCGAGGCAGCATTCGTCAGACGGGAGCTGACACGGGGGCTGATGGCATGGGAGCTGAGCCAGCAAAGCTGGGATTTGAGAGCTGGATCCAACTCCCCTCCTGCATCCAGAGGAGTTAGGACATTGGCACAGAAGTGGAGGACTGCTTCCCAAGCTCTCCAGTGCCACTGGATGGATTGAGGGCATGCAAGCACATAGTGAGCACGTGCCAAGCCTGCTTTATGGGTGGGCTGGAAGGAGACCGAGAAAGAAGATGCACCCTCAGAAGATGGCAGCACCAGGGGAACAGGATGAGGAGGGAGATGCGGGAGCTTCCAGACTTCTCCCGGATCGGGCTGTGCACCCCTGTTGTGGGCACCGTGCACCCTCCCAGGTCACTGCCACTGTCATTCAAGTCCATGACCCCATCCTTTATTTCACTGTCACCTTCTCCTTCGTCCCCAACTTGCCACTTGTGTCCTTCGGAGCAACAGCGAACTTTCTGCCGTGCGAGTCACCCAAGCACCCAGATCCCAGAGCCTAATGATCAGCAAGTCAGCCTGATTAGCAAACATCCCTAGCTGGATGGGAACTCCCTGCACATCCCACGCAGGGAGCTGGCAACAAAGGAGCTGAAGGTTTAAAGAGGCGACATTGCGCTGTGCATGTGGTGCAGAGACCAGGCAGCGCCTGCTACAGAGCTGCTAATGACACCCGCATCAAATGTAAACTATACTTAGACACCTGTGTCAATTGGAGAGGGCAAGACAAAAGCAGGCAGCACCCTGAGCTACAAATGGAGCCTCCAAAATATTCTACCTTTCAAAAAAAAAAACCAACCCCAAAACCCAAAGGGAGACGGGGTGGCAGGTGTGCGACCCCTTTGGGGACTGGTGTAGAAAGCTATGGAGCTATTTAACAATGTGCTTAATGCCCTGATGGTTCAGTGCAAAGAGAAACCGAGAAGGGATGTGAAACAGCCATGTTTCAGGGCCAGGGGAAATTGCTCGTGGGCTCTGGGCGTTCGGGTGGGAGCTGGGACCCCTGGCTTCTGCTCCTGTGTTTGTCACGTGCAGCCACCGGGCCAGCTGTAATTTGGGGGCCTTTGTGGCAGTGTGCCACTACAGCTCGAACGCTACGTGAGTGGGGCAGCTGCAGTTTCGATGGACTTGCGCAGGGCTTGTCGGTGCTGTGTACCCCTGAAAATCAGGCTACTTAAATAGCTGCCTAAATTGAGGGTATGGTCATGAAAATCATTCTCCCTTTTTTTCCCTCCTAAGTGAGGAGCACGCAGGGCCTCTCGCAGAGCAGGTGTGGGAGCCATCCAAGGTTCAAGAGGTTTGGGGTCCTGCAATGAAGTCCTGCTGTTCCCATTGTGGCACACGGTGCCAAAGGGGCCAGGCCATGATCCATGCTGATGAGCTGTGGGGATAGGTTTGATCAGTCTCACTTGATGGGGATGAACGTCTGCTCCGGGAGTACGAGGGCGTTTTAGAGACCTCAAACCGGGCTGCGTGTGTGTGTTGAAGGGGGGAGGGAATTTCTATACCACATATGGCAGCAAAAGGAAATACCATTCAAAACACATCTGAGATCCATATTCAGTTCCTGTTTTAATGGGGAAAGGGCTTGGCTGAGCGTGGGTGGTCTCGGATGTCATTTCAAAATCTTTTTGCAATGGCCTTCGTGGCAGTTAGGTGGGTTGTTAGTATACTTTTTCCCCAGGGATGTTTGTGCCAAGGACTAAATGAATTTTTTTCCCCACTAAGAAAGGCATAAACTTGAATGCAGCTTGCTGCTCGTTACTTGGTTAAGTGGGCAGCTGTCCTCATTTTCCACCAGCTACAACAGATGAAGGTCTGAGCAAGTGTATCGGCTTAGAGACCCTGGGGGTCAGGCTGGCATTAGAAGGGGAACAGATGAGCATGTGTGGGTGTGTGCATGAGTGTG
>NW_017728982.1:2172934-2193739 GCF_001723915.1 Gavialis gangeticus
GGATCAGCATCCTGGGGCTTAAAATTGGGTGTGGGGAGGGGGCACTTGAACTAAAGCTCTTCAATGAGCTTTAGTTCAAGTGCTGCCAATACCATATTTAAATGTGGGTATGCTTTTAAACAGAGCAGAGCTGAGTGTGTGTGTGTATCTGCTTCTGCATTGTGGTCTGTGTTTGCAAAGCGCTACCGAGCTCTGCATTGTGGCCTTAAGTAGGAGCTCCCAGCATCATTGCTTTGCCATAGGGCTGATGGACAGCAGGTTGGGAAGGCAGGACGATCCCAACTTCTAATCCCGTCTGAGACCGTGCCGTGCTGCGTGACCCCAGAGCCCCCCGATAGCCCATGCTTTGGCAAAGCCCATCTGGAAAATGGGGTTTAGAGGCCGGGGCGTTGCTGAACACCAGCTGCTATCTCTGGTCTGAGCCGTCTCAGGAAATGCACTGACGCAGGGGAGGCGAGCTCCCGCCAGGCCAAGCAGCCGGCTGTTAATACATTACCAGCAAACCTGCCTTCATTAGAGCAGAGCTAATCATTTACAGCCGGTCCTAGACGGGGTCTGGTTTCCGGAAGTTTTCTGTAGAAAATCTCTGACATCGATGGTTACCAGGTCATCTCTGGGGGTGGAAGCAGAGGCCCATTTCCCAGTGAGTTTTCATCTGCACTGAGCAGGAGCATGGGAGAATTGCACAGAAGCTGCCCCTTGGGTTGTTTGAAGCCTTTTCTGCCTGAGTGCTCCTCCTGGAAGGAGGCAACAGCAAAGCAAAACACCTTCCCCGAGGGGCCCGAGACTCCCGGCGTCTCCCCCTTGCCACCGAGGAGCACCTCTCTGCAATGCCTCTTCCCTGCAGAGTCTGGTTTTCTGCTGAACACATGGGCCGGGGGAGCGGGGAGTGGGAGGGCTGACACAACAGGTGCGTATCTGAGGCTGAGGCAAGCTCACACCTGTGTCAGCGAGCAACGGATAGTGCCAGCAGCATGCCAAGCTTCATTTGGACAGATGTGCCGGGGGGTGGGAAGGGGGGCTCCTGCTGAGCTCTGCCAACGCGCCGTGACTCAGGGCCTCGTGCAAAGTGCTGGCAAAGTACGCCGGGCTCCTTACCTGCGGCGCTTCCAGCCCTGCCAGCCCTCGCTCCCTTTCCTGCGGGAGCTGGCACCCGGGCTGCATGGAGCCGGGTGTCGAGGCGTGCGCACACAACAGCATAACTTGCTGGTGCACTGTCCTGGCACCCGGGCAGAGGCAAAGACCGGTGCCAGTGGGAGGAAAGCAAAAGCAACACCAGCATCATTGCTCCAAACCCAGGGCTGTGCAATAGGGACCCCCCCGCCCTTGGCTCTGGAGAGGCCAGATCCCAGGCAGTGCCCCTAGATGACCCAAGCATCTGCTTGCCCCCCACCCCTGCACTGCTGCAAGGTAGCTCATGCCAGCATAAGGCACGGTGTACGGGATAGCAGCTGAGTAACGTGGTAACCTGTGAAATGGGTACATCTCTCTGCTTTTAGCAGGGTCTCCACTGCATGGGACCTGGCGAAGGATGCTCTACCCCGGAGCATCTCGCTTGAGGCCCCGTGCTCTGCCAGCCTCTCTCCTGCCCCTCTTAGCTCAGCTCCCAGCTCTGCCTGTAAATTTTGCATTCAAAACTGCTATTGATTTTCTTTACTAATGCACCTTTCTGCATTGTGCAACGCACACCAAAAGAAACAAAAAGAACTCAATCAGCCACTTAAACCAAAAAAAAAAAAATTCAAACACACACAGCCCACAACCTTCCTGTTATAGACTGGGAAGATCATGTCATTATGACTTGAAAGGGTTCCCATTGACCCGTGGCATTAAGCAAAAATGAAGGAAATGCTGCAGATGCCAGCCAAAGGGAAAGGCTCAGGAGAGCTCTTTCCTTCCATAAAACAGACGATTTTGCTTTTCCTCCTTGTTACCTACAAATGGGGGAGAACAAAACCTGCCGCATTCCACTACGGCTTGTAGCATTATTCCTACCACACCAATTCTCAGCTCCCTTTTCCCTTAGCTAATAAGTAATCATGAGGAGGTTCGTGCTCTTGTTTATTATATTTGGCCCAGAAAATACATTTTCCCCCACCTCTTTCAGTAAAATGCTTCCTGAGATTTATTTGTGAGCCTGTAAATACAGAGTAAATAGCTTTAATTTAATTTACTGGGCTACGGTAGGAAACAGTATCTGCAAAACAGGAATTTCATCAGCCTCTGCTGAACGGAGAGGTGTCTCCGTCTGCAGATGCTCTAGGGACAGATATTTCTGAATATTTCTCCTCCAGAGGAAGAAAGTGCTTCTCAGCTTTGTGTAGCCTCCATCAACCAGCAAAAGGATGCTAGCTGCATCCTGGAGCCTGGTGGTCTTTCACAGGTTGATGGAGGCAACGTAAGGCTGGGAAACCATTTCTTCCTTCAGAGGAGACGTACGTCTCCAGGATGCACGTCTTGCTTCCTGCTTGCTTGGCGACGTGATCTACATACTTGGTGCTGAAGGAAGCAAAATGCCTTTTTCTGACCCTGCGTTTAGCTATTTGAGGCCTGGATTCTGCAGTGAGTATTGCAGCAGGGCTGGAGGCAGCTTGCAGGGAGCTTGTGGCAACAGCAGGCACCACTCTGAGATGCCTGCCCTCCTTCATGCCCATGATATTGGCTGGATGTCCTCTCCCTCCTCATGCTGGGTTGTGGAAGGCATCTGGCTGGCACAGCTTGGTGATCTTGGCTGCTGACATAAGCAATGGGGCTGCAGATGAGTTTGAATAGGGCGGGCACATGGCATGCTGGGGAACCATTGCATGCCCGGAGGGTAGAAGGGTTTTTGGGCTTGAAGCCATTTGTGCAACAAAAGGCAAGGGGAGGATGTGAGATGGCATGCTCTTTGCAGGCTGGGATGGTGGAGCTGTGGGGGACCTTGACATGGTCCACGTTTGTTTGCAAAGTGTCTCTCACAACTGAGTGCATATCTGGTCTGGAAATATTTTACAGGTGGAGTGGTAGCATTGCTTCCAGTGTCTCTGAAAGAGAGGTAAACCCAGTCATGAAGTAGCAGGTCCTTGCATTTAGGTCCTTTGTGCCTTCACTTATTCTCTCCCTGCTCAGTTGTGGGCTCCAAGAAGCATCCCATTCCTGCACTGTTCTGCATCTCCAGTTGCCTGGGTGCACTTAGATGGATCCAATGCAGGATGGGTGAGAATGCAAGTGATGCTGGCAGGTCTGGCAATAGGATCCAGGAGCCTGGATACGTGCAGATCACTAGTGCCAAAGACCGGCACTAACTTTATGGGATCGCTCTGGCGGGGCTGAGGGACATTCCTTGCATCCCAAGTTCCAAAACGGAGTGACTGAGGATCCTAACGTGTATTGGTTTATTCATCAGGTCGCCCGCACCCACTCCCACACACCTCTTTTTGTTTTACTGGCTGCTTCCAATAAACCTGACAGCTTATTTAAAATGGGCTGAAGCCCAGAAGTAGAATTTGCAAACAAATAACTTTCACCCAACATGACAGTGCGCAGAAGATTGCAAGAATCCCAGACGATGCTCCCTGACATGACGGTGACAATAGGAGTTTTGTCCTCATTAGGTTCCCACCATAAAGGGCTCTAACTGTGCCCAGCTCTTGATTGCATGTCAGCAGGAGCAGGCTTCAACAAAACCCCACCGCTTTGGAACAAGCAAAAACTGTCTCCATAATTTGAGAAGTGAAGGAGCCCTGCCCTCCCCCGCTCTGCCCGGGAGAGCTGTATTGATTCTGGGAAATGCAAGCCTTATTTGTGCCTCTCTAGGGCCATTTGGCCCCTATGTGTGTAAATCATCAGCGCTCAGGTGCACCTGTACATAGCTTTTCCTGTTTGCTCACCACAAATCTTTTCTGCCAGGGCACCAGGAGCCGGGAAGACATAGCAAATAGCACTTTGCACTGCAGCCTTAAGGACTTGTGAGATTATCTTGGCTTCTTGGTATTCCAAAGCATGTGCCCTTCCTGGATCAGTTATCCATTCAGATGCTGTCCTTGGGGCATAGGACAGGAGGGGCAAACGCTGGGGTGAACCGTACCTTTGATCCTCTCTTCGCCTGCTGCACACCGCCCTGTTCAGCTAGCTCGGATGTGAGATTTAGGATGGAAGTGCAGGAGTCGGGGTGCAGAGAGTCACGGTTCCCATCCCAGGGAAATGCTGGGACCTGAAACGGCTGCACCCTGTAAAACCTTCCTGGGCTGGACCAGGAGTCTGTTCTTGTTCAGGCTCCTAATCCAAGAGAGATTGCATGGCTATGCAATTGTACGACCTATTATCGTTTCCCTTCCTTGAGCTGCGGTGCAGAGTGTCAGGGCAGGTGGGCCATGGGGAAATGGAGGTGCTCCCCATTTGCTCCCACTTGGAAGCCAGAGCTGGCAGGCGCCTTGGGAGCAGGGGCTGGATCCTCACGGAGGAAGATTGACAGAGTCTCCCTAGGACGGAGGAAACCGATGACACGGTTTTCCTATCTGGGTGCAAGCAGGCCACCATCTTTCCTAATTAGTCATGATGTCTTGCCCATCACAGGAATAAATAGCAAGCATCCCCTAAGGACATGAGATGAGAAGCACTATTTATCGTTGCTCTCAGAGGAAGCTGACATGACAGATGAAATATCAGGAATAATTAAGAAAAATAAGGGCTTATGTACTTTATTGCGCCAACAGCAGGAGTGTGCTGCCAGCTCCTCGAGGCTCTCCCCGGCCCCGCTCCTGACATCTTCTGTAAATATTGCATTTTCTAGGAATTTGTGCACAACTTGCACATCTTCAGCGCCTTTCACCTGCGGATCTTGGTGCCTGGCTGACATCTTAATTAAGGCTCCCAAGGCCCCCCGGGAATGATAGCAGTGTTCCCTACTCTTCCTGTTAGTCAGCGATGTAAATGAAGGAAAGGGACTTGATCAAGGTCACTGGGTGGATCAGTGGCGGGGAGGGGGGGTTAGCCTGAGAAGCCCTGACTCCCTGCTCACATTTGGAGCAAGAAGCAGCAGTACCTGGCCCTGCTACCCCTCCCCCTGCCCAGCTTGAAGGGCTGGGGTGTGGGGTTGGACAAACTGAGGGGGAAAGCAAAAGCCCCCAAGGTGCTGAGGTCCCTGTGAAGGGTTGCTGTGGGCAGTGCCGTGCCGTGCAGGAGGTGGCAGGGAGTGAGGGATGGGTTGCTGCATGCGTTTCGTCACAGCACTGAGGCCTCAGCAGAAGATGGGCCTGACTCAGTCTTTCTCAATAGAAAGCTGTGGAAGCCCAAAGAGTTTATACTTGAAGAGCTGATCAGCTACCAAGGCTCTTCCTTAGAAGATGCCCTATCTCAGTTGTCAGGGAATCATAGATAAGGAGGGTTGAAGGGACCTCAGGAGGTCACATCTAGTCCACCCCCCTGCTCCAAGCAGGACCAGCCCCAGCTACATCATCCCAGACAAGGCTTGGTCTAGCTGGGTCTTAAACACCTCCAAGGATGGAGACTGCACCACCCCTCTGGGAAGTGCTTTACCATCCTCCTAGTGAGAGAGTTTTTCCTAATATGTAACCTCAATTTCTCTTGCTGCAACTGGAGCCCATTGCTCCTTGTCCTGTCGTCTGCCCCCACTGAGACCAGCCCAGATTCATCCTCTTTGCAGCCCCTGCAGGGAGCTGAAGGCTGCTGTTCAATCCCCCTCGGTCTTCCCTTTTGCAGACTAAATCAGCCCAGTTCCCTCAGCCTCTCCTCACCAGTCCTGTCCCCCAGTCCCACAACCTCCACTGGACTCTCTCCAGTTTGTCCACATCCTTTCTTTCATTCACCCAGAGCACGTGCTCATCCTTATGGGGATGCTGCATACTCCAGTCCATCACGGCACAAGGCGTTGGGCTGAGGGAGGGCGCAGCGGGTGGAGGAGGGTTGCTTTGACGAGCACATGCATGTACTGGCAACCAGCAGAGCAGCCTGCTTCTGCTCTGAGCTGTCCTACACCGGCGAGACTGACCTGTTGGCAGGGTAGTTGCTCAGCAGCAACGCCGGCCTCGAGCAGAAAACTGGATCAGCACAAACATGCACGCATCACTACCGGCTGTTTTCGGATGTGCTCCTTGCCCAAGCAGGGGACGGGAGGTCAGTGCCACAGGCAGCATCCGAAATCTTGGGGATTTGGGCCTAGGTAGCTTTTCAATGAACAGCTGCCTTTGCGTGAGGGGCAGTGGAGGCGACCCCACTCGGACACGTGTCCCGAGAAGGCTGCAGCTGGCCTCCACTGAAGACCCGTTGCAATTGTTTTTCCTTATGGTGAAAGGTCACAGCTACATTTGGGAGAGCAGCTGCCATCCCTGGACTCCTGCAAATCAATGATGGACAGCATGCCAGGGGAGCTTCCCAAGCCCTGCTCCATTACAATATTAGCTCTGCCCCCTGGGTGCTCCCCAGGCCCATTTAGAGGAGACTCACCCCCTCTCCCCCTCCATCCTGGTGCAGAATCAAGTTAAAGCCGGAGCGCGGCTCCGCAGGGAAGACCCATTTGCTTATGAGGCAGGACTGCTCGAGAGCTCAGACCGGTATGTATTTAAACGATGCGGAAACCTGATTACAGGAAGTGTCATTGGGCTTCACTTAATTCTCCCCCTGCAACCCCAGCTTGGGCTGACAGGCATAATAGATCTCCTGGATACATCTTGTACTGAAAGAAAATGTCTAGTCAAAAGTGCTTAAAATCCCTCAAGTCTGGAGTTTGCTAATAATGTCATTACTCCGCTGGCCCCACATTATTTTTAGGACAGCCATTTCCTCCTACATTAAGTCTCATTAAGACAGTGCCGTAGCGCAACGAGGAGAATGCTGCCCCTTCTTGTCCAGATAAAGGGCATTTAACAAGAAATCCCATGTGCTTGTTCCCAGCTGTGTGCCCCCTGCACCCGTCTGCTCCGGGGGCTCATCGGGACACCCGCCAGAGCCTTCTGAAAGCAGCTCTTTATTCTGAAGGGAGGCAGGAAAGGCCAAGGGCAAGCTGCTTCTGGCCCGGCAAACTCATTTATATTTGGATCTCAGATCAGTGTGTGCCTTCAGTTTGCACCCATGTCCTTGTTCCTTCAATCGGTAGCACAAGGGCTCTCAAAGAAGAGGCGGCATCACTGAAGGATGGACCGGGGTGAAGGGGCATCCACCCAGCTTTATTACATGAGGTTATTTTAATGCAGAGGCCAAGGAAAGGGGACCTCATGTCCGGTGGTTTCCGTTCTGGAAGCCATGCAGCAGAAGGTCGCTCGTGGGAGACCGCGCGGCGTGCCGCTCGTTCTGCAGAAACGTGGCTCACGGCTGCGGAAGCTAAATCAAATGCAGAGAGGGGAAGAAGAGCTTTGAAAAGCAGGGGTAGAAATGTATCCATCCTTAATGCCATGCGATGAGTCACTCCGAAGAGAGAAGGCCGCGGAGCTGTGAACAAGTCAGGCAAGCCATGCAGATTAATTTAAAATATGCAGGGTGGCCAGCATCCCAGTCCAGCAAGGGAGAGGATGAGTGCTCGAGTCACAAAAGGCAGCAGGCGTGTGCCAAAATTAAGACAGTGGGTTTTTTTTGTTCAGCTAAATATTTATAGAGTGCCGTGGTACCTAGTGTTACATCCTGTGTGTTTCCTGGAGTCCGGAAAGGCGTCCAAAGTAGGCTGTGCTGGCTGAAAGATGCTTCTTCACAGCATGACCTTGGGGGTGCGGCAGGGTGCATGCACGTGTGGGGGGATTTCTGTCCCTCTGTCCTTTGCAGAACGATTGGTCTTTTTTTGACGGCCATGCTAGTGGTCCCTGGAGTCCTTCATAAGTTGGGGGGGTACAAAACGCCTATGACCTCCCATCTGTACCTATCCAGCTAGCACGGTATGGTGGTCTGTAATCTAAGAGCAGAAATGAAAGCCTGAGCAGGGGTTGCATCCTGAAAAAAACGGGCATTTCATGTGCAAAACCATGGGTCAGTAAAGAAGTGACTTATTCTCACTCTGGAAGGTGGAAGAGGAAGTCTTGGGGGAAGAGAAGATAAAGGCCACAAAATGAAGATGGGAGAGTGGCTACTTAGTTATGACTAGAGATGCCGAATGTTTCCAGCTCAGGACAGGCGGCCACCTAAACAAGTCCCACTTGGGTGATGGACATACCCTTCACCAGTGACCTTGTTGTCCTTGGTCTGCTCCTTGTCCACTCCTTGCATTTAGTTGGGCATTGAGAGTTCAAAAGCTAAAGGGGGATACCCACCCTGTGCAAGAGATTTCATATCAACCAACAATTTTTCTTCCTGATGATGCCTTGCTTTAGAGGCACCAGCAAAGTGAGCCTCCTGGTAGAAATGCCAGCTTTTCAGTGACAATCTAGTATCAAATCCTGCGATGAATAAATTGGAGGGTAACGGATCTTCCTTTTATAATAAATTCTTTATGAGCAAATGAAAATATCTGGAAAAATATTCTATAAAAGATCTGCCGGTAATGTCATGTTTATTTACTCTGCAAAGTTTGATTTTCTTCACCTCGCATTGCCTCTCGCTCTCCTGTCGCTGTGATTCGTGGAGGCTTGGTCCCTGCCACGATTGATTCTCCCTGTGCATGTCCCTGAGCCAGGGAGTGCCGCTGTTGAGATATGTGGTGCACTTACGGCATGTAAAGAGCAGCAATTGGAGCTCTATGGAGCTTGTTATCATTGTGTGCATACGCGTGTGGCATAATTGTTTCCTCTTTGTCAGTGTTATCCATAACGTTTTTTGGCCTGTTCTTTCCTGAAGACTGTCCTACATGTACAAATGCATACAGCTCGTTTGCCTGCCTTTCCTTTCTGTGGCTCCTCCAGGGCATCGCTAAAACCCTTCATGTGTCCCAAAGTATTCTCTTGTGCCCTGATTTTCCCAAAGCTAACCTATACCCCCAGAAAACGTTGACTTCCTTTATCAACAGCTTGCATGTGATATGGATATATCATGTCTGCCTGTCTTCTGTGACTTCAAATGAGTGCGATTCCCAAATTCTCCAGGCAGATGAACCCAAGACAAGACCTCAGACCTTGGAAGCCAATTGTAACTTAACACTGCTGGATGAATAAATACTGAAGGCTTGCAAAGGAATATCATCATGATTGATTTTCCTTTTTTCTAAGTTTTTTATCATTAACTCTTTGAATGCTTTCCAGGAATGAAGAGGTCTGCAAAAATCAGTCTGCTCCAACTTGCCCAAACCTGACGTCTTTCTATAATAAGGGGACGGGCTCTGTGGATGGGGGGAGAGCAGTGGATGTGATATACCTTGACTTTAGCAAGGCTTTTGACACAGTCTCCCGTGACAGTCTCATTAACGAGCTAAGGAAACACAGAGTAGACAAAAGCATAACTTGTTGAATCATCATGCTCAGCAAGTAGACATTGGGTCATTGCCTAGTAGGGAGGAGGGATCAGGTGGGGTTCCTCAGTCCTGGGTCTGCTATCGTTTAATGTCTTCATTAATATTTGGACGATGGGGTTAAGGTGCACCCTTTTGCTATCCCTGCTTTTCCCTGCGAGTCTCATGAAAGCATTGAATGACTGCAATTGGCAATTGCACACGTTATTGTGAATCCTTCACTTGATTCTGCACACAAGATTATAACCCTTCTCCCCCCACCACCACTTTTTTTCTCAGTAAAAGTTCAGGATTATTGATGCCTTTTCGGGAAGGAGAAGCCACCCCTTGTACAATGGAGAATTGATCCTTTTTTTGGGTGAGACAGGATAGCAATGAGTATATGGCTGGAAAACCAATAGCTTTATCAAAAGCGAATCAATGGAAAATTACATTTTAATATTGTTCAATTTATCTTTTTCTTCTTTTTTTTCCCATGGATGAACTTGAGAAGATTGTAATGATGATCTTCTGTACCAGAACATTCAGACTCCGAAATGGGAATGAAGGGCTGATTCAGAGACGTATAAGCTTTTTTTTTTGCTTGAAGCTATAAAAACAAATATAAAACATGATATTGTATTGTCTTTGTGCTTGCAGACGGCAAGAGCTGTGTAAAGCAAAGTCTGTCTCCAGATGTGATCCAGGGCCGTGTTCAAAAAGACAGGGTAGCATCACTTTGTGGGCTACCTGTGCTAGCTATGAGGGAGGACAAAGCTCCCTCTTTAGAGGCAGGGTCAGGTGGGAAGTTCCTAGTCAACATTTGCCCCTTCCAAGTTGCACCTGCCTTCGCCTTGGCTGGTCCAAAATTCCTGCAGAAACAGCGATCTGCGCCCGCAGCACAAATGAGAGAATGGAAAGCAGGAGTCAGCACAACACTAATGGCACTTTAAATTGTCTCCATCTGATAAAAGCCTCCTAGAAAACAGGTATTTGAACACTTGAGTTTGGGAAGAGATTTGTACTTGATTTTTGTTTAATACCTTCTGACTGAGATGCTGTTAAAAAAAAAAAAAAAAAAAGGATACTTTTGAAGAGACGCTAGTGTTGTGCTAGCGGCTGCTATACATTTTGAAAGGGCAAAGCACATTGGCAAGAACATTTAAAGAACTAGAGCTGATCTGTCACCCACCTCCTAGGAAGGCACTAACGGGTGTTGCCTTTGCTCGTGCGGCCTGAGTTAATTGTGTGCAGCTTGGTACATCTTAATGTTCCCTTGTATTTTGTACCCAGAGTGACACCTAGAGAAGTGTCCCTAGATTGCTGACTTAGTCCTTGACAGCCAGCAGCGCGACTGGCACACGTAGCCACACACAGCTGCTCTGCCTCCCCTTCCCGGCGCGGTTTGAGATTTTGCCCTAAGAGACCTTGATCCCTGTTCCCCCCATGAGTTTCCCCTTGCACTGGTCTCGGTTCCTGGTTCGTTTGCAACTCAATCTGTTTTTAAACAAAATTCTCCTCCAGCAGGACCCTAACTGGGCTACCTTGGTGGGTGCTTGTAAGGTTGTGATGCTCGCATCTCTTCCCTGCCTTCCGACTGTTTTATGCCCACCATTGCATCTGGACGTGCATTTCTTCAGGCTAGGCAGCTGCTAGCTAACGTCGCCAAAGGTGCCCTGATCGGTATCCGGTCCTCCAAGTACTACTGTGATTAAAGCAGTAGTTCTTCTGGCAAGACCTTTTCCTTGCTACTTCCTGGTGGGGGGGGGAAGACAGATACCATTGCTGTTGTCATTGCTGTGCAGCTATTAACAGGACTATTTATAGCGTATTTGAAGAAAGGGGCAGGAACGGAGTTAGGCGTGTGCTATGCAAGCAGCAGCAGATAGCGTCACATCTCCCGGAGAGATGCTTTCACATGCATATTTGTGTCGTGGGGGGATTATGGAGGGGACGGGGCCTTCGGGTTGCTGGTTTCCCCTTACAAAGGAGGTTGATGCATCTGTTGACTTTTAAACCGTCTTTTTCTCTGGTTCCCCAGCAGGTGGTACTGTAGGTGGATGCTCCATATTAGGCCATTTAGAGAGGAGCCCACTGTGGAAAAATCATGTTTGGGGTCCAGATTGCAAACCACACTTAAAAGTTGAAGAGCTGGGATTCGGCTATTGGGGGTGGGGGGGCCTTGGTTTCCCTGGAATAGGTGTTCAGAGGGCAGGAAGGAAAATCTGACAGCTTGGGGCTTAGAGGAAGAGGGTGGTAGGAGGTGTTTTCTCTTTGAAGCAAGAGGGGATGGGTTTTTTTAAAGGAGAGCACTCAGACCCTTGTTTAAAATCACAGATGAAGCCAATGTGGCTGCCTGAGGGAGCTGTACTGAGGGGGTACCCAGCTGGAGCGTGCTAGCCGAAGACAGCGGCTGCTAAGCTTGGTACTATCATAATGCAAAATTGATGGAAATATAGATAACCGCAGTATGCACAGACAGGATCATGCATCATTGTCCCTCCCACTAAGACCTGAAGGCGGGATGGCACTCGGACTTCTATATTACTGGCAACAACCTAGTGCTTATGCATGTAAGTGCTGTCTAGGGCTCTTAGGAGTCTAGACAGAAAAAGGGCGATTTGAGAAAGAGGGGGCCTGTGGACCGATGAACGGCAGAGGAAAATGTGGGTTTCAGTAAGCATGGAAAGGACCCCCCCCTCCACTCCCCCCACACTGAGTAGTTTCAAGAAATGTGCATTTTGCTGGCAAATGATGGGAAGAAAATGGATTAAATGTCTAGCAGGAGTGCGCAGCTTCAGGTTCGATATTGATAGTTGAGGTACTTTTTACTGTAGAAAAGTAGAGTTCCCACAAACGGCCGTGCTGTCTAAAGGGGCCTCGCCCCACAACCAGAATAGGATCGTTACCCTGAAAACAGCCAAGGCCAAGAAAGAAACGATTTGCCCTAATGAGCTCAGCCAACCGTCAGCTGTTTTGTAAGCATTAGTGAATAATAAGGAGAAATAGCAGCATTAGCTCTGCATCCGTGGAGCAATCTGTCATATAACAAGGGGAGTATTGGCACATTGTTATGTTTCAAACAACGCTGCTAATCAATTTTCCAAAAAAAAAAATGTACCCAGAGGCGCCGTGCAACTCGGACCTGACGACGCGCGGGGTGACAGCGGAGCGAAGGCAGCTGCAGCGGGCTTGTAGCAAAGGCGTGCATCCTGGAGACGGGGTGGGGAGAGGTCAGGGAACCAGGTTTTGGGGAAAGACGAGAGCCCGCTCCTCTTCCTGAGCAGTTGTCTGAAACATCAGGCTTCCAGCTGTGCCTCGCTGACTGGGGTTGGACTCCGAAGTTGTGCGATGGAGGGCCAGACTCATGTTGCGGTAGCAGGGGCCTGGCTAAACCTCAAACCATGCCCTGCCTCATCCACATGTACCAGGTTGGGTCTCCCTAGCAAGCTTGGGGTGAAGGGATCTGCATATATTCCTGCTTCAGAAACTGCCGTCAAGAGAAACTGGCCCCTTTCCCCAGGGGCTCCATAACGGCGGCTGAAACAGCTGATGCTGTTCTGCGGGACGGCAAAGTGCCCATCGCCAGAGGTCAAATCCCACGTAGTAAGAAACAAAGCACCTCAAAATAAGATGGGCTAGTGGCAGCGAGGGGAAAGGGTGGCCTGTTGATGGGGGTACCCGTATGATGGTCAGTGACCCTAGCTCTATGGCTTGTTTTGCGTGATCCCGGACAAGTTGCTCAGCCGGTCTCTTCAGTTCAGACGTGAAGAGCAGAGGACCTCCTGCTCTTTAGATGCACAGACCATACGTGACAGCAGTGCGGGAAACAGGATGCCACAGAGGCTGGAAGCGGACTGAGATGCAATGAAAATGCAGGGGGCAGGAGGGGCACTGTTATGAGGCGAAGAATTAAACAAAGTTTTGCCAAGCAGCACTGGGGAAGCAAGGAGGAGGCATAATGCTTCCCTGTGGGAGGGTATGTACTTCAGTGGCTGCAGACGTGCTGGGGGGCTTGGATGCAATTAGGTAAAGAACATTTGTGCACTGAAGTGCAGACACAGCTACTGCATGGGAGGAGGTGACCAGACCAGTCTCAGCTTGGGCGGAAAACAAGAAGGGCCCGAATCCCTTGGAAATCCCAGCACGGGAAATGCCAGGGGAAATGACTTACTGGTCCCGCCCACTCCCAACTTCCTTGAAACCTGCTGAGCTTGGAAAGCGGGCGCTGACAGCGAGGCAAGGCGCAGATTAGAAAAAGTGATGAACCGAAAGAAAAATAAGAGGTTTGGCAGTTTGAAATTTACTGCGAAGACTGGCCCAAAGATGACCCTGTTTCTCCTTTTGGATTTTCTTTCGCTCCCCCTTGTGCAGAGAGAAGCAGCTGGTCAGCTTGATAAGTAGAAACTGTAGCTTTGTCATTAATGTGCAATGCTGAAACAATGATGTATGGCTGGTGATAGATCATGTTGGGTTTCCGGAGAGCAGGGAAGACTAAAGCATGAGACTAATTCATGATGCATGAACACATTGATCTTCTTGGCTCTGAAAATACAATGTAATGAACCCCCGCTAACACATCATTTTTATGCCACTGCACCTCACTAATATCTAATGATTTCACCTTCCACCAAGATAAAATATAATTGTGTGGGAGTTGCAGCGTTGTTCTCTGATCGCCGACGAGTGCTAACTAGCGGTGTTTTGCTCTGCACCTGTTGGTGGGCACAGACTAAAACTTTCCAAAACGTGATGATTGCAAGGATATGCAGATTGGATGCGCCGCCCGCGTTTAAGCGTATCCATCAAGCTCATGACGGCACATTATGCAACTGCTATATAGGTGCGTGTATAGTAACTGGAACAGCTGAAGCATAAAACAGAATTGTAAAGATGCTCAGAAGCAGGTGTCCAGGCTCAGTGTGTGCTGGATCCTTTCCATCCAATCCGTGCTGGGGAAGTGGCAGTTATTTAGGGACGGAGATTACCCTGTAAATGTTCCTGTTTGCGCCGTTCCATCTGGTAACGTGAAAGTGCAACGACAGTTTTCATTTTCTCCAAAGGCCACGTCTCTTCCTCCACTCAATCTGTCCCAGGGTTCACCCTCTGAAGCTGCTAGTCAGAGAGACAACTAGCCGTTCCCTATGACTTTCTGTTGTTTTTGCCTTGTTAAGAGCTTTGAAGAATATTTTTAAGCACCAACAGTTTCCTGGGTGCTTCTTGCTTCAGTGCAGGGAAAGAGAGAGAGCCTGGGCAAAGGCATATGGGTACATCTCGCTTTTTCTTTTTCCATTGCAGGTGGCTTTTCTTTGCTCCTTGCTTGCTGGTGAATACATGGCATTCCTCTGCTTTAAATAGAAATAATTTGCAAATACCACTCCATCTCACATTCCTGAGCAAGGATTGTGCCTCTGTCTTATCTGTAAAAGTAGAGAGAAAAGCTGAGAGACTTCTCCCACAGAGTAAATCTGGAATGAAATCACAGACTCGCAGACAACGAGGGCTGGAAGGGACCTCGGGAGCTCACATCTAGTGCAACCCCCTGTTCAAAGCAGGACCAGCCCCAACTGCATCATCCCAGACAAGGTCTAACCAGGTTTTCAACACCTGCAAGGATGGAGAGTCCACAACCTCTCTAGGTAACCTGTTGCAGTGCTTCACCATCCTCCTAGTGAGAACAATTTTTCCTAATATCCAACCTCAACTCCCCTTGCTGCAACTTGAGCCCATTGCTCCTTGTCCTGTATCTGCCCCCACTGAGAACAGCCCAGCTCCATCCTCTTTGCAGCCCCCCTGCAGGGAGGTGAAGGCTGCTATTCAACCCCCCTCGGTCTTCTCTTCTCCAGACTAAATCAGCCCGGTTCCCTCAGCCTCCCCTCACCAGTCATACGGAGGAGTCATGTGAATCCAACAAGGAATCACAGTTATATTCTGTAACCTCTAGCTCTACTTCTCCAAGGTCTGGTAGTAAAAGTTAGATCTCTAAACACCTGGGCTCAGATCTAATAAGCACCCAGAAATCTGAGGTTGCTCAAAATTTTATAGTTTCATAGTTGGTCGGGTCAGAAGGGACCTGAGTAGATCATCTAGTCTGACCCCTGCCATGGCAGGAAAGAGTAGTGGGGTCAGATGACCCCAGCAAGGTGATTGTCTTTTACGTATGTCTTCTCTAATAAGAAGTCCAAGCAGCAGATACCTGCCAATTTTGAGCAGATAGCTCTCTGTGGAGATCGGGGTGCCCCAGCACTTGAGGCTTTCAAAATGCTTTGGCGCAAACAGGAGGGTGACTATGGCCTCTACCAAAGTGAATGGCAGATGGCACGCGGTGAAGCATCCTTTCCTGGCAGGGATGGACACCGGGTGGTGTAACGGGTCTCCCTCCTTTCTAGCATCTGGGACTCCCGCTTCATTTCAGAAGGGCAGTAATCCAGAGTGAGGCACCTCTGTGTGATTGTGGCCCTGGAAATCCTACAGCCGTGTTCACATCTCAAAAACGTTGAGTCTGTGGCAGGCCCCTCTCTCTCTAACATGATGCATATTTGCATTGCAACTTCCCTAAGCAAAGCCAGGAAAAGCAGCTGGAGATGCGGTCCCCCTTGCAGCAGCATCTGGACTTGCGTTTGAGAAACGAGGCTCTGTTGGGTGAGTGGAGGCGTGCTTTGCAGGGCACCTAGCCTCGACAAGGGCAGCTTCCAAGACCAGCTCGGGAGGACCGCGGGGTCTGGCCGGCCTCTGCGTGAGTGCAAGATATGGGGATAGGCACCAGCGCTCCATTAGTGCTGAAGCCTTCTCTATACGACAGGCCTGTGGCTTCCCTCAGCACTTATTTTGATAGCTTGCTTTTCGTTTCACCCCCCTATGATCCTCATGGCTTGACTTCTGCAGGCACTTTTCTTCTCCGAGAGTATTAAACATATTTAAAAAACACTTAAATGCTAATGTGAAACCTGAAAAAAGGATGTCAGATGTAAGAGACGCTCTGAAGACATGATGTCTCTGCAGAAGGATTTGACCCCGGTAATCTAATTTGCTTTAAATTTAAAATGATACTTCATTCTCTTATTAGAAGGCTCTGTGGCATGGGCTCATAAAGATTACAATTTCTTGTCTTCCAATTGTAATAAATCCAATTCAAGCACCCTCTTGATTTGAAATTCGTCACAACAACATGCAGAGGGCACGGTTCCTCGGAGGTTTATGGAGAAGGGTGCATTATACTCATCTGCAGAAGAGCTGATGCAAGACTATAAAGCGATTTGCCCCTTTCCCCCCACCTGCCTGCTCAATATGATCTGTAAGAAGAACACTGCCTCTAAATTACAGCTTCTCATTATACCCAGCAGTAAAAAGGTTAGACCGGCAGGGGAGCCAGACAGTCCCTGGTGTAATGGGAACATGTTAAACTGGCCAATTCGGGGATTCATAGCTGCTCGGGTCCGAAGGGACCTCAACAGATCATCGAGTCCGACCCCCTGCCCAGGGCAGAAAAGAGCACTGGGGTCAGATGGGATCTTTAAATGCACTGGGGAAATATTTAATCTTGTTCCAGCAAACCTGGCGGTTCGATTCTGACTGTAAGCGATGGCTGACCAGTTTGGGTCTGACGTGCATCTTACTGGGGGCTGACTATGGCGGTCCTGCTGCCTGTGCAAACAGCGTTTCATTGCCACGTGGCACTGTCGGCTGCACCCGTGGTCCCCAACCCTGGCTGGTGCATGCAGGGTGATACCGAGGAAGTAGTAATGTGTCATAGGCCTGCCTGGCTTTGCTCTCCCCATCAACCTGAAACCGTGTGCGTCTGAGTAATATGGGGAAGTCATGAGCAATCTGTAGTCTACACCACAGGATCTCTCTTTCGGGACTGCCAGACATGGGAGCAGAATAATATTAGCTGTTGGGCGGTCACTCCAGTTGAGGTCCATGGCTGCGTGGTGCCAGGCTCCGTGCAAGCAGTAGGATTGGTCTTCGAGGGCTGTGTCTGTTAGGTAGCTCTGAAGTACAAGTGCTATGAGCTCTGCTTCTGCATCAGGGTTATTTCTTGCATCTGTGTGTGCACCTGGAAGTAAGATGTGGATCCGTGCATGTGCCAGCTGGTGCAGATGGAGGTGTTCCTGGTCCTGGCTCTGTCATTAGGCTTGAACTTGGTGTTCGGTACTTAGTTACCTTCCAAAAGGGCAGAGCTGCCTTTTCTTCCTCTGCGGCTTATGCCTAGACCATCCCTGCTACTTCTCTCCCTGACTGCACTTTTTCTCCCCTTCTCTACACTCTTGGGGGCAGGGAGTGTGTCTCCTCCAGCTCTGCAGGGCGTAAGGGCAGTTGGACTTAATGAACTCTTCTTGGAGAGAAAATCTGGCATTTAGGTGCCTCTTATCAATGCTGACACGGCCAAATCCAGCCACGTACTTGAACCTCATTGACGTTGAAAGCGTACTTTGCTGAAGTGGAGTCGGAGCAGGATCTGAACTCTCTCCAGCGCGGCCCTTGTAGACAGCGTAGGACGCCGGCATTCAACTTGGTGACTGACTGAATAATGTATAATGAAACAGAGCCCAAAACGTCTCTGGCATTCGAAGTGCAGCCCTGCGCTCGCCTTGTGTGCTGTGCAGAGCTGTAGCGGCAATGTTTCTCTCAAGCGTTTCACAGAAAGAGTCAGCTGGCTCCTGGCCACTTGGCATGCTCTGATTTCTGCTTCCCTGTGAAATTTGACAAAACAGCTGGTTTGCCACCAGAAACCTGAAATATTTTGCAGCCTGAACTTTGAATTTCAAGGCTGCTTTTCTCATCGTTGGAGAGCCAGAAGTGGCGTGCAGTCCTAGGCTGGCTGTCTCATTCCCTGCTTGATGCATTGCTGGCAAGGCCCTTGGGATCAGAAGGGAAAGTTAATTGATGAAAACCATAGTCCACCTTCTTCCAGTCTATCTTCTTGCCTCTGGTATAAGCCACTTATGTATACATACATTTTAAAAACGATGAGAGCAGACCAACCCAGGCTCTGCAACCTTGAACCATGTCCTTGGGTGTCATAGTGGAAGGTGCCAGGCTGTGGCAGATGGACAAGCCAGCATTTCACAAGCCTACCTGCGATTCGGTTGGTGCAGTAGCACTGGGGGCTAAAGGGAGGGAGTATGGATGTCCATGTCTAGAAAGAGTTGCTACCTTGCATTGGTTAGCTTCAGCCATTGGTGGCATGCAAATACTCTTGCATGCATGCATGCATGCATACATACATACATATCTATATATTTAACATTTTGGAATAAATGCATGCAGGAGGCTTCCATTCTCTGCTTGGAAGCGATACTTCCAGGGTGCACCTTGTTCCTTTGGGTTTGTTTGGATATTTTAAACAAAGGTTTTAGCCAAGCAAAAAAAAAATCCCATCTGTGTGGCTTTTTTATTAAAAGATAAAAAGCAGGAGTTCATAGGAGTTGGTTTTAAGTCACAGTCCATAGCAGTCGAAGGTATTCACCGGCTGGGGACTCTCTCTGTTTATTTCAAATACCCCTTTATCATTTTGTTGAAAGAGCAGTGTTCTCTGTAAAGCTCTGCCAATTGAAAAAAGAATCAGATAATGAAGACTGATGCCACACTGATGACAGCCCTTCAGTTCCTCAATAGGATTTCTGCAAAATCAAAAGTCTTTGTTTTATTGTCACATTTTGTGGGAGTTTGGTTTTTTTTAATTGAAATTAATTTTTTTTTTCTGGGCTCGTAACAAAAATTAACTCTTACAAACAGGTCAAAATGAAGAGGACAAAGCAAATGCGAACATCGCGTGGACATTTGAGAGAATTTGCAAATCGAAATGTCCTGTTTCTGATGGGTGCTGAGCATATGTGCCATACACCGGCTGCAGTATTGCTCTCAGCAAGCGCGATTGGTCCTTGTGCGTACCTGCGTGCAGTGTCTATGTACATCACAAGGGAATTGAAGTCAGCCTATTATACACTGGTGATATAAATGCGTTGCTTTTATCTGTTAATTTAGCATCAATTAGCTGCGGAGCTATTTGAAACGAGGTATCTTCCCCATCTAAGCCCTCACTGTGGGCACATGTGCTTTAATGGCATAGGAACTGGACATTTAAGCCAACAGACTGGTTTCAGCGTGTCTTTAAAGTGAAAGCCCCTTACATACGTTGCTGAGCGGAGGCCACAGTTTCCTTCTTCATAAAGGCATTTGGCCACGTTCTCCCAGCTGAGAGCAACTACCAAGCAGAGGGACCATGCGAGGAACCAGGAGTGGCAGCCACTTATAGCATAGGAGTTAATCGGTGCAGAGCAGCTGGCAACTGAAATGAGTTCCTACTTTCACACTTAGAAGCAGAAACAGCCCTGGACTGAGATGCCAGGAAACCTGCTCTTCTCCCATCTGGGCCGCTTCGCCTGCAGGGTAACCCTGGAGATGTCCCTTTGGTTCTGCCTCTGTTTCCACATCTGCACAGGGAGGAAGAGCACATCTGCCCCACGAGCTGCAGGTGAGACCCACTTCGTAAGAGCCGGGGGTTGCTCCTTACATAAGAAAGAAGTTACTAGCTGCTTCAAGACATCCCGGTTTGAGGATCAGAAATAGTCACCTGAACTCAAAAGTGTTCTGGACACTTAAGTGAATGACTTCAGTCTCGTTAACAGGCCTGCCTTAAATGTCTAAACCCTTCACTTGCCCTCCTTGCCTTGGTTGTGAAGTCCCTAACTAAACTGTCCTCACCAATGTGGGTTTTAAATTGCCTCTAAAATGGGTCTCCCCACTAGCATGCCATCCCTGTGCTGAGCCTGGGCACGGCGCTCAGCAGCTAGCACCGTGGAGCCCTGCCGTACTATGAACAGTTTATCTGCAGAGCCAGGGTGTGATTTTTAGCAGGGTACTAGCTCCTGCACGTAGGCTGTTACTTTGTGCAAGGTTGCTGATTCCTCTATCCTGCGTCTCATGCATAATAAGAGTGTCCACATGAGGGCTTGTGCATGCAGGTAGTTGGTATAAATCCACGCTCAGGCTTACTGTGCACTGAGCTCCCCATGTCGAAAAGCCCATGAATGGAGAGAGCATCCCCTATTAAATCCCCAACCGCACTTCCTAGGTGGTCTGTCTTCCAGTGACTGACTTTGTCTGACCTGGCTTAGTTGTGAGCCGATAGGATCAGGACACAGCGTGCTCGATGGCTCGTAATGGTGACGGGGGATCGATGCTTCTGCCTTTCCTTGGCAAGGCTGCTCATGCCTCTGAAATTCTGGCCAAATGCTGGTGCTCATCATGGAGGAGGTTTGATAAATAAAATATATTGAGAGAGATTTGTACTGTAACTAAAGCCTGAAACTTAGAGAGGAAGAGCGTAGCAAATGACAACTTTGTCACAGCACATGAAAGAAGGGGAAATTAAGCTCTGCATTTCTACCTGATCTTTAAGCAGGCTGAACTTCAGTCTGGGGACAGGTAAAAGGAGATATTCAAAGGCTCCACCTGGG
>NW_017728982.1:2198739-2204089 GCF_001723915.1 Gavialis gangeticus
GCTGCTCATGCCTCTGAAATTCTGGCCAAATGCTGGTGCTCATCATGGAGGAGGTTTGATAAATAAAATATATTGAGAGAGATTTGTACTGTAACTAAAGCCTGAAACTTAGAGAGGAAGAGCGTAGCAAATGACAACTTTGTCACAGCACATGAAAGAAGGGGAAATTAAGCTCTGCATTTCTACCTGATCTTTAAGCAGGCTGAACTTCAGTCTGGGGACAGGTAAAAGGAGATATTCAAGGGCTCCACCTGGGAGTCCTGCTGGCTGAGTGAAACACATCCTTAAAGCATGCGAACATCTTTCAGAAGAGCCGTTAAATGTGAAACGCTATAACTTGATTATTCTTTTTCTGGACTCCTTTTGACAAACTCTTAAATTTTCAAAAAGTTACACGGGATTTAGACACGCGCTGACTTTAATGTGAGTTGTGTGGCTAAAATCCCATGCAACTGCTAGAAAATTTAAGGGCTGGTGCTTTTCCCAAGATGGACAACTGTTTTATTTCACTTGACAGAGTATGCAGAGTGAACAGACGCTACCATTTGCAGAGAAAAGGAAATCCCTAACCAGCCTCCTGCTCTCTGTAGCACCTTTCATCTGAGACTCTCAAAGAGCTGCATAAGAATAAAAAGTTCCACGATATCTGCATAAGTTAAATGCATGCTCTCCCAATTGTACAGAGAAGTGCCCTTGGGGTCATCTTATTTTTTTTGTGCTGCCTGGATTCATATAGCAAATGAGTATCGGAGCTGGAGAGAGAGCCCGGGAGTTTTGACCCTCAGCACCCTGTTCTAACCACTCGACCACACTTCCCAGGCAGGGAACAGTTAGGTACATACGATTCATTGTTGTATTCAGTTGTGGGGTATAAGCCACAAAGCGCCCTAGCAAAACTCACATTATGGGAGAAGAGTCTTGCCTTAATCTAATGATGCCATTTAAGATTTGTGTCAGGCAAAACTTACTTTCCAAATGTAGGCAAAGGTAGAGAGAACTTGTCTTGCATTTTAATGAGAGAGAGATGTCTGAAGGACCAAGCATGCATCTCAGGTACTTCAGGCTTCGCCCTAGCAGCCATCTAGCCCAGTTCAAAACAGCATTCATTTGATCGAAAACAATGCCTAACCCAGAACTAACAAGATTTTGTTAAACCAAACTTCACAGAAAAGTCATGGTGAGGAAAAGAGGGGTCTCTGCAGGTAATCTTGAATTAAACTCAGTTTTGGGCTTTTTTATTCATTTAAGGGGTGACATGCTGAATGCATTCATCGCACACACGAGCGTGCAGAAATATTGACTTGGCCTTTGTGTGTATGGTCCAGGTTTCTGGTAGGGACAAATGTCTTGAACTTTGCTTCCGTGTTGGAAGTTGCATGTCTCCCTAAACACTCAAGCTGACATGCTTAACTTTGCCCTGCTAGAGTTTAGCTCCACTGTGGCTATTCATAAGAGCAAAGGCCCAGATCCCCAGTGAGACTCAAATGGCTAAGGAGCAGGTCCCTGGTCCTGGAGTGGATAGGTGCTGAGGTGCTCATTTTGCCCAAGACAGCAGCACATCTGGGTATGCCGTAACAGCGCTTTAGGTGTTTCTGGTTTCTCTGGTGACTTGGGTTACTCGGGGTTATTGTGGATCACTTGCTTGGACTTTGACGCCTAAATCCTCCCCAGTTGGCACTTTGGCACCTAAGTGGGTTTTTTTCTTGGTCTGGCCTAAAAGTTGCACACTTGTCAGCAGTCCTAGGGCCATGAATTGCTAATCTGTGGATGTCTTTGCCTCCCTGGCGAGTAATAGCTTAACCTCATCTGAAGTTACCTTTGGTGGGAGAAAGTCCTTTAGGTTTTAGATATTTGACGTGACATAATTTTACCATTTATCACAACACTAAAAAAGAAAAAGTCAAATTGACCACCATTTTTGCAGGGTCTATAATAAAATATCCCGCTCTTAGCTCTTCGGAAGTAGTTATAAATAATGCATTCTTGCTCCAGAGCGGTGCTAATGACTGCTTTTTTAGAATGAGTTGGCTCTGGATAATTAGTTGAAAGTATTTCTCTGTGGCACAAATGTTCTCAGTTGCTGTATGTATGGGCTTTGTGGTTGGATTTGAAAGTCACAGGGTTTAATCCAATACCTATTAAGGACAATAAAAGAGGGCCATTGATTGGAATACAAGGTGGCTTGATCCCTAACTGATGAATCTCACGCAGTGATTACTATTCCTCCAAATACCTGTGCCATCAAACATTGCTGGGGGCCCCTCCAAATCTGTTGCCAGTTGAATGCTGATTCCACAGGGTTTGGTGTTGTTTTAAGGGAAAAACACTATAGATGTTTCTCTCTCTCCTTTTTCCTGTACTTTACTTTTTCTTTATGGATTTTTTTTTTTTTTAAGGTCCAGTACTCTGTGTTTTTGGCACTGCTTCCAGCTCAAGTATATCACAGATTGGAATTCTCATTTTTAAGTTTATTTCTGTTCTTGCTTGAAAAACTGAATTAACAAACAATTGATTATCAGTTATAAACTGCAAAAACACCATCTGGTCCTTGAAATTAGCTAGATGGAAGTAAGGGGGGGAAAAAACCCAGCAAATTCCCATTTGAGGAGCGTTTGCCAGTGGCATAAGAAAAAGGTCTCGTGTCAAGAAATTCCTAGTGAATTGTATGAAATGGCTGTGGCAACTTGGCAGATGTCACAGGTGCGGTCTTTGCCCTCAAGGTGGGGAAAGGTCCGGACGGTAGCACTTGGAGCAGGCTTCAGCTCTTGTCTGCAGTGCTGGATGTGTGCACTCGATGCCGTAAAGCAGCGCAGGGCCAACCTTTTTGGCATGCCACAATTTGAGCAGTTGGCCTTCCAACCCAGCACAGAGCTGCAAGGATGCCCCAGGTCCCTGCACCAGTCCCGCTCACCCCAGGCCTAGGCTACAGCACATTGCCCCAACAGCTATTCTGCTTCACCGGGCTGCTCTGATATATATTCTGTGCTGAGCATCTAAGGAGGGGAGAGGTAGCTTAAAGCCACCTCATCCCACCTCCATTTCTGGATCAGAGAAACTTGGAAACGTGTCGCTGCATCTTCAGATGTCTCCGTGACCCCCTACAGCTACTCAGAGAGATGGGTCACGACTGGAGTGAGCAACCAGACAGGCATTGAATGCCAGTGTGGACGGGATGCTTTGGGAGCAGCTTTGTAATATAGCGTTAACAAAATATCTCCATTATAGATGCAATGGTCAGGTCAACCTTCATCAGACCTTTCTCCCCGCCACCACTCCCTTATTAGCTAACTGCTGTCGCCAGCTGCCTGTAACTTGAGTCCTCACCGATTTAATACAGCTTTCAATCACTGCCAATGGGGCTCACGCTTCAATATCATAACTGCTAAACATGCTGTGACAAATAATCTGAGGCTAAGCTTCCAGGACAGAGGAAATCGTTTTCCTCTTGAAATTAAAGTTGGTGCATAATGGAATGCAATAGGATGTTTCCAGCAGGAACATAGCCAGTCTGGCTAGTACATCTTGACTCCCTTTTTTGTGTTTTGCTGGAAGAAACGCGCTGGGTGAAAGAAGTCATTTCCTAGAGTTCAGGATTTGCAATTTGCATTCCGTAATCTCTTGGTCATTTAGCGGCAGATAATTTGTCATGGTTTGTTTTAGCTGTTGTGATATTGATATTTATTATGCAAATTGTATTTCCTACATCTTATTGTTCTGCATCCTATGAATACTTAAATTATTATAAACCTTTATACTTAATATGGGTCGTCCTTCAATTTGATGCTTGAGCAGCAGTGGGTCATAATGTACAATATCTTATAGGAGAGAATAAAATAAGTAATTAAAAATAGACAAACAAGATAGCCTGGTGCCTAATCACACAGAGGCAAATTGAGTTTCTATGCAGAGTCTCTTAAACCTGAGTTGTTTACCAGCATGAAAGTCCTTCCGGAGAGGGACAATCTACGGTGTCCTCGGCTGAGACGACTGCCACCCGCTCGATGGGAGGATAAATCGGGCTTGGTTGTAATGACCCTACCAGCACGTGTGTCTTGTGAAACAGGGTGTTGGGAAGCAACGTGATGCACGGCCAGTTCATTCAATCTCTAAAGCAAAAGCAATCTGCATTTCCATGGGCTAAGATAAGAGCAGAGGTTTGAAAGGGGAGGGAGGCGGGGGGAGCGCGTGCCCAGCGCTTGGCAATAGATGCGATTCTTCCCAGGTTGGAGGGGTGGAAAGAGGCCTGTGCTGGCAGAGCGTAAGCAGGTCTGAATCCACACTGGAAGCAATTCAATCAGTACAGGTTCTTTCCAAACCTTGAGCGCGATTCAACATTTGCCCGGAGCATTTTTAACGTTGGCCTCAGCAAAGGGAGACAGGGTGGTAAAGCTAAACTGACAACTCACCTGCCGTAGCTTTGCTTGGAATAACCTCATTAAGCATGGTGGGAACACTTGACTGTCCCCCTCCTCTTTGCTAATGAGTGTGCAGACTCATATAATTTCTAAGGCATCATAAGAGAGGGACGATTGGTTTCTCTTTGCAATATGAGATGAATCCACTGATCAATAGCTAGATGCAGTAGTCACAGTCTATTAAGTCAGGCTTACTAGTCTGGAAGAGCAGTTCTCTGGGTCTGTTCTGGTTTAAAATGCATTGTGGGGGAGGAGGGAGGAAGATGAAGGATTATTAATTTTTGCAGTTTAGGACCTGTCAAAATCACTGCGCCAATGAAAATTTTCAGGGAGCCAGAAGCAATCAAATCGCTGACATCCCCTCCTATCTACTGCTGCCTGCCAATCCAGAAATACGGAGCAGGAGAAATGTGGAGCAGCCAGAGAGACCCTGCCCCTCTCTTTCTGTGCCTAAGAGCAGAGTAGGAGCCCTGGTCCAGATAGCATGCTGTCAGACCTGCAGGGAGGGTGAGAATGGCAGCAGAAAGGGGCGTGCAGGTGTCACGTCGTAGCAAGCCCTTGGTATCTCTCTGCACCGTCCTGGTCCAAGCCCTTACCCAAACTTGAACGTGCGCAGACGGGAGGACGTGTGGCAGGAGGGTCATTTTTATTGTAGGGGCCTGTGCAAGGTGGGGCTGGGTGGAGGGGTGAGGCGAGGCAGGGGCTGGGGAGCAGAGGGCAGGGCAGAAAATGAGAATGAAATCAAAATCATGTCCTGTTTGGTTTGTATCCAACAGCTCTTGGTTGACTGAGGAGTTTTGAAGGCTTCTGGTGAACCAGGAGAACCATGACAAGACCAACCCGACCTGCCACAGCTGCAAATACCTGCTGGGTGACCTCGGGTAAGGTACGCAGTCTGGAAAACACGGACCCCTTTGTAAAGCATGGCGGGAGGC
>NW_017728982.1:2209089-2212217 GCF_001723915.1 Gavialis gangeticus
AGCAGAGGGCAGGGCAGAAAATGAGAATGAAATCAAAATCATGTCCTGTTTGGTTTGTATCCAACAGCTCTTGGTTGACTGAGGAGTTTTGAAGGCTTCTGGTGAACCAGGAGAACCATGACAAGACCAACCCGACCTGCCACAGCTGCAAATACCTGCTGGGTGACCTCGGGTAAGGTACGCAGTCTGGAAAACACGGACCCCTTTGTAAAGCATGGCGGGAAGCACGGACGAAAACACAATAGTAGCATTACGGGGTGGCACCATGGCCATTTGCTCCGAGTGGCTCATCTTGCTTTGGGCATCCCTATCCCCCACTCCAGAAATGCACACCTGCTAACTCGGAGCGTGGCAAGCAGCACCGCTCCCTTCGCATGGTGGGAACCAGCAATTGAATGTCCTTGGGCTGCCTTCATCTGAGTTTTGATGAGCCGGGGAGAGAGCACTAGATGATATCACGGCCTCCCTGGCTGTCCCCCAAAGAACTAAGATGGGGATCTAGGGTTGCTAACACAGCCTCTTCCGTACCCTGTCTGTTTTCCTTTCCCTCCTGTTTATTAATGCTCCTTTCCCACTTCTAACGTATCTCCAGAGTTGCAGAGTAGGACAAGTCCACTCTTGTAACATTGCTGAAAAGGATGCCTTAGCAGCCCGGTGTCAGTAGAGGCTGGCCAGGTTTTGGGGAGCTTGTCCAGGTTATGAAACACTGCAATGCACAATGTTCCCGTCTGCTGGCTTTTCTGATGTCACCCTTGACGGCTATTAGTATTTGTGGGGCATTTTGTGGGGTCGGTCGTGTCTTTGTTCCCAGCATTGCTCCTTTCCAGGGACCTGTCTTGTTCCAGCAACACAACCACCTGAGGCTCAGCTGGTCTAACTTACTGACCAGGCTGTGCAGAGACTTGGGTGCCATACAGCTATATACCACTTTTGGCTTTACAGGCATCACCTGAGGCCCTGGCTTGCACTTGATTAAGAGGAGAAGCACATGTGGGAGGTTAGCTAGATGCTCCTGGATGAGTGAAATTCTGCAAGAAGTGAGCTAGGTAACTGCAGTCTCCCCCGAGGGTTTGAATGCTTCTCTTGCCGGGGTGACTCTTACTCTGATTCACATATCTGGACTCCTCCTCTCTCCTTAGTGGAGCTCATGGTTCAACCTGCCCCGTGCTGTCTTGTCTGCACAGGGGTTTTCACCCTCGATGGCTATGGCACGCTGAATTCACCTGCTCTCTCATCGGGGCAAAGGCCCTGCTCCTCTTTGGCTACTTCCCACCTCCTGTGCCCCCCATGTGGCAGGCGCGGTGGATCTCGTGCTCCCGTGGGCTTGTTTAACCAAGTGTTACAGCCTGGGAGGAGTCATCTCTGGCTCGGGGCCAAGGCAGCTCCCTCCTTGAATTGCAAGCATGGCCTGTCTACCTGGAAGGGTATTTCCTAATGTCTTATCAACAATCCTTGGCTCTTGCAAGAACTTCTGTTGGCCCCAAGGGTCAAGGTGACGTGGGAGGGCAGAGGCGGGGGACCCTGACTTGCACATTTGCTTTCCCTGGCCAGACATGTTGCAGAAAACCAAGCTCAAGCTGTCCTGACTGTAGCAAGACTCGTATTCTTTGCATAGTTCTCACTGCTACTTCTTACAAGTAATGCTACTCCTCTACGAAATGTGAATCATGGACAGATTAACTAATTTATCACAGTGGCATGGTGTATCTCCCCCACCCCCGCCAGCAACTGAGTTGTGAGCATTAGAAACAGGAGGTACATTGTGTTATCTTCAGTTGTGCTTTCTCTTCCTTTCTGTGTTTTGGCATCCTCTTGTTTTGTCTTTAGAAACCAAAACAGCTCAGATGTCAGTGCTGGAACCAGTACACTTCTGCCTAAATAATGTTTCCCCCCTCACTCCCCAACCAGAGCAATTGATAGCATCAAAGAGACTCGTAACAAAGGGCTTTATACCCATTTAAACGATTCAGACAAAGAGAGGAGCAAGAAATAATGGAACCGTTGCTTTGTTTTCTGCTTTTTGTTGGGGAGGCTGAGTTTTTAAATGCGTGCTCAGTAGATGTTGAAAAGCACTTCTTGTCTGGCTCCAAGAAACGCGAGGGGTGGGATACTCGGAAAGGCCGAGACTTGGAAGAATTGGGGGGCCTGGGTTTAGCCCAGAGCCCTCCTGTCCCAGCTCAAAATTCAAATGCAAGCGGTTCAGACAAGGCCAGATTCCCCGGTGTGGACGCTCATACTCCCAAATACACGCCGCTTTTTTTTAGCTTGTTGCCTGGGAAGGAGTTGGGGGCTTCCCATGGAGTAGACCCGTCGTCCCCCGCACGTTTTGGTGCACACGGTTAGTGCGTCGCTTGTGGCCGAGGGAGGGCAAGTGTGTCAATAGAGGGTCAATAGATCAAGTAACCGAGCTGCGCGGATAGTTGACGTTAAACTGGCCTGAACAGGTTGAGCTTAAGAGCCGCCGCGTGCTGGGGCTGACCCCAGGTCCGTCTCCCGGGTGCCCTTGTTGCCCAGGGGTTTCCCCCACACCCTTCCTCTCTCCGACTTTTCGGGTCCAGGCCCCTTTCCTGCAACCCCGTGTCCAGTCCCCCTCGCGCCCCGCATCTGGCAGCGACAGGCCCGCACGGTCGAGGGGATCTCTTTTACTCGCCCAACTAGTTTTTTGCAAAAAAACAAAATAATTTTTTTTAATACCGAACTTTAACTCCCTGGCGGTAGTTTGACACCGGCTGCCCCACTCCTCCCGGGTGATGACCCCCGGCGGGCAAGCCGAACCGCTCCGTGTCGCCCTGTCGGGGGTGGGGGCATATGCCTCATGCGTGTGCAAGTGGGCAGGCTGTGTGCACCAGCGGGTGCCTTCGTGGCAATGGGCTGTGTGCACAAGCGGGTGCAAGTATAGCTTGGGTGTAAAGGGGTGCCTGTGTGTACACGAGTGGATGCCTGCATAGTGTGTGCACAAGTCGCGCGCACTAGTGGGTGTCCACGCGGCCCGCGTGGCGTGTGCGCACACAAGTGGCTGCCCATTTGGTGTGGGCTGCGCGCCAAAGCGGGTGGCGCTTGCGGTGCGCGCGCGCGGCAGGGCCGGCACTTTCCCCCAGGTCCCCGGCGGGGCGGGGCGGGGCGGGGCC
>NW_017728982.1:2212313-2216173 GCF_001723915.1 Gavialis gangeticus
CGGTCCACAAAAGCGTGCAAGCTTTCCCAGGAAGTCTGCGCGGCGCGCGTGCTGCAGCAGCGGGGGCTGCGTTTGCCTCCCGCGGTGGATCTGCAAAGTCGGGAGCGGAAAACCTGTTGGTACCAAAGTGCAACTTCGGAGGGGCTTTCATTTCCAGTGGCAGCCTGGGTGAACCGAGTCCTTTCGCGCAGCCTTTATCCGGCCTCCATCGGGACCAGGCGCTTCCCCCACCCCTCCCGGCACCCCGGGGAGCGTGTTGGATTAAACGGACGTGTGTCTGCACCGCGGGTCCGTGGGGGGGACTCGCACACCCGCGTGCGGCACGGCCTCTCTGCGTCTCGCGGGCTCCCCAGTGCCGCCGAGCGCCGGTCGCGCTCCTTCTGCATCGAACCGAGTAGCCGCAGGAGGGACTTGCGCTCGTGCCTGATGGCTTTGATCAAATATCCCTCATTAATGCCACTTTATATTTACAGTGTGTCACGGGAGACGCGCAGAGCTTCATTTACTGACTTGTGCGACGAGAGGAGCTCGCGTTATTTGTCTGGGACGTTTTGGAGGAACAAGAGAGCCATTGAGCCATCTTTTGAATTTCACTAATAGGAAAAGGGGCGGGTTGGGGGGGGTGAATGGGGATAAAAGAGCAGGCAGTTCTCCAGAACAAAGAGCTTTATTCATGTGCATGTTGTACATGCTTTATCCAGTTTTCCCCTCTTGGGAAGGCGGCGGGGGGACGAAAACGGGTGTCGCTTTCAGTTCATTATTCCGACTTTGCAGACCCGCTGCCGGAGGTCCGCGTGCTCCCGAGCGGGGCTGCAGCCCCATGCCAGCGACCACGGGCGCTCGGCGAACGTGCCGTTGACAAACCGGCGGGTGGAGAAGGAAGTCCTAACGACCGCACAAGTCCCTCCTCCTCCTCCTCCTCCTCCTCCTCCCGGCTCCGCTGTGCTGCAGCTGGAAGCGTTCGCTTGTTGGGAGTAATGGCAGGGCGCAGGAGACGTGCTGCCGGTCTTTTTATTGTAAGAGGGGGCAGCAGAGACGGCGCGTAGGGCCAGCGCCAGGGCGCTCTGTGCCGTGGTCGTCGTGGTCTTGAGCGTAGTTTGTCAGCAGGTTTATTTTTATTTTTTTCCTCCCTTTCAAACATGCCGGTGTAAAATGGAGCCTAGTTTTGTGTGATGCTGGAGTTTGGCAGTGCTCAGGCTCCTACCTGCTAGGTCTTAGCTTGGTGTGCCGTGAATTGTTCAGTCCTTTTGATCTGGATGCAAAAGCAAACAAACCCCCAGACGTTAGCTAGAATAAAAAGCTTTGCATAACGCCACTATGAATACACAGCATCTCATCCTCTCTCCGTCTGTCCTTATACTCTTAATGCCTCGTCTCGCCTATGAAAGAGTATTCTTATTTTTAAAGCCTTGCGCAGTCCGACTATAGGGGAAGGCTGTGAAATGGAGCCCAGGAAATAGCCATAACAGCCTCAATTAAAATGTAGCAGCATTAGCAGCAGCTGAAAAAGAAGCGAACACGAAGGATTCATATACTGCAGTTTTTCAGTTCAAAGAGATGTCTGACCTGTGGGGTGGGGATTTTATTAACTGATGGGCTGAAGAGCAGTGTAGAGCAGTAACTGTTGCTGAAAAGGCACTGTGCTTCGTGGGGACTAATTACCCTCCGTGCTTCAAGTTAGGTTGTCGTGAGGCAAGGGGTGAAATATTAGGAAATAATACTCCAGAATTTATTTCAAATGCCGTTGTCTTAAAGCTCAGGCATCTATTTATGCTCCATAAAGTTTCATTGCCTGGTAGAAAGAGAAAACCCATGTTAAAGCAGTAAACGTTTGGTAACGGCCACAAAGGCTTGTGCCCCCTTCATCTTGGTTAAAACAGGTTGTTTATCTAAGATACAGCGCTGCATTAGTGCAAAACCCTGCTCTTCGGGTGCAGTCCTCTAATCGGAGCGCGGAAATCAGGAGTGTGCTTTGGAGCATGTTGTAATTACTGTGCTGAACGATTCGAGCATGGGTAATTGGAATAGGGATAGGTAATGTTAAGACTTGTTTTAAAATAAGCTAGTAACTCTAGATGGATCTCTGCGTTTCTCTAGCACCTTCTTTTTTTTTTTTTTAATCTGATCTCAGTGCTTCACAGTTAATTAAGCTTTACAATGCCACTGTGAAGTCGGGAAGGAATAAAGGGGATGATTTTCAACTAGCCCTGAAATGCAGTCACCGCTGGGGTGGAACGCGGCAGCTGTCTAGCTGCGCACAACAACACTGCACAGCGGTCTAGAAAGAATAACTTTTTGACTGAAACAGCAAGAGGAACTTGAGCGAGGCAGAGTGTCATTGCCCAGGCTGGATCCAGTCATGACACCCAGGTTAACGATCCTACTGGAAGGGAAGTGCAATGGGATCTTGAATGACACCAGGGGACCCAAGTTTTCCATCTCTGCCAGGATAAATGCACCTCGTAAGCAAGTGATCTCTCATGGCAGTGATCTAACACGTATGGGCAGCCATGCCACTGAGAACATGGGTTAACCAGACATTTGTAAATATGGTCCAAGATTGAAAGGAGCTTTTATGTTTTCATAGAGCTCTTATGAGCCACCGAGGGCGTGGGGGAAGAAACTTCTATCGACTGCTGGTTCAGTGAGACCTGGCATGGGAAGATGCACTGAGATTCTGCATGGTGTGCAGATGCCTGAGTAAAGGTGCAAGCAAGCGGCTGGTCAGTAAGACATAATAGTCCACCCAGGTTGTGATGTGGGCTCACCTGAGTCTTTACATCTTGGCAGCTGAGCAAAAGTTGTCGGCATCACGCGTGGGCGAGGATAGTCAGTGCCTCCTTGGACTGCCGTAAGGTCCGAAGACTGAAGGGGAGAGGGTTAATTGGCTCTAAAGATGAGGCTTCACGTAGGAGCTTTGGTGGAAAGGGGGGTGGGATCTTCATTGTGTGAATGAACTGGGAAACGAATGGCTGATGTGTTTGGACCCCTCTGAGCGCCGGGATGGGAGCAGTTGCTCATGCTCTTGTTTCATTTCCTGGAGGACCTCGGTCCATTGCATCCTTTGGCCAGAGCATGGGTTGGAAACCGGAAGAGCAGCTGCATCGCTTGTTTAAATCATAGCCTGTTATCAGCATCTGGAATCAATGTTCTGCTGCTGCTTTTATTGTTGGTGTTTTGCTGTGTCTTATTGGGTTGTGTAAATAAAGGAGCAGTTTCTATCCAGCAGCTCTGACTCAGTAACTAAAGATGGCTTGGCTTGGCTTCCTCAGGGCTGTGCCAGACCTCTGAACATGTTGTGTCGGGGCAGCAGTAGACAGACATCCTCTCTGTCCTCCTGCTTAATTACAGTGTCATCTCTAAAAGCAGATCAGCTTTCAATTTTGTGCGCGGGAACCTGTACTTCGAATGCAGTTGGTTTTAGATGAGGCATCTCGTCTCTTCGGTGGGCCAGGTAGGCGCTCTTAACGTCCTCCCATCCATCACAAGGTGCCTTCCTGATGGCTTCCCAGATCAGCAAGACTTACCTGTGGACCCTGGTACTTTGAGCAAAAGACGTGGGCATGCTTTGGTGTCTGTCTTGGACTCGCGTGCTTTGACTGCAGCCCAAAAAGTGAGGTTGCTTTTTTGTGATTCGGAGGATGCAGATTTAGCAGACTGCAGAAGCTTTCCATGTAATGCTGGCTGTAAGCTCCAGGCATTCAGCATGGCTGGAGTGGAGCCAGGTAAGTGCATGCTTACGTAATGGTTTCAGCTAAGCGGGACATGTCATCTGTGTCTCGTCGTGGTAATCGGACACCACGGAGGAAAACCTGCAGCCGGTTTTTTTTGCTTTTGCTTTTTTTTTTTTTTTTTTTTTT
>NW_017728982.1:2216248-2241999 GCF_001723915.1 Gavialis gangeticus
GTGGCTCGAAACGACCAGGCTTGAACAAATCGCCTTTGTTTGGGAGACTGCAGCAAAGAAGAGGACTTAACCCAAATGGTGGAATTACCAGTGGTGCCTACTCATTTAAATCTGTTCCTTTTTCTGAGATTTAATTGCGTGCTCCAGCTCAGCATCTGCTGTTGTGGTTCACGGGGAGCTCTGCTCCAGAACTTCCTTTGAAGGTCTCCCAGGGCTGGCTGGGAAGCGTCGGTGCGTTTGGCCTCAGATTTGCAAATGAGAGGAGAGGGTGGTATCTTTTTTTTTGCACGTGCAGCAAATTATCCTCGGAGACAAAATACTGCAAGGTTTAGTCACCAGTTTAGTGACTGAAGCGGAGCAGCTGTTTTTTAAGAAGGAATGGGGAGAGGCCTCCTGTAAGCATGTGTGGGCAAACTGCCATCAGTCTGAGCTGATCCAGGCGATTGAACTGGGTTTGTGCTGGCGTGCTGGATCTGACTTGCGTGCTCCAGTTCTGGGCTTTAATGGTCAAGCCTGGGGGGAAGCCTGCAACTGGACTCTGCAAAGAGATGTAGTAGCTCTTGCTCCCTGGATGTGAGCTGCGGTTATGCATCGCTGATGTGGCCCTCGGCAATTGTTTGGCAGTGGGATGCTCCCCTTCCTGCTCTCCCTGGTGGTCGGTCCAGATCGCTGGTGGTGTTTCGCTGCATTTAAGATTGCTTCTTGCAGCAGTTGACCTGATACCGTGCTCTAATTTCTCAGAGGGCTTGGCTAGGCCAAGTACGGGGCTTTGCCTGTGGTTAAGGTGATGCAGGGTGCCTCTTATTTTCACCGTGGACTCCTCCAGTTTTTGTAGCTGGGTCCAGTCCCTAATGGAGCATGCCTCTGTTGGGAACTTCTGACAGTGCATAGACAAACCCATTGAAGCCAGCAGCATGTTTCAAGCAAATCGGCATTAGGCGTGGACCTGAGTCAGTTTTCCCAAACGTTTGATCCCTGGGGCGTGGGAGCAGCAGTTTGCAGATGGCCAGTCCCGGCTCCTCCCAGCTGCGATGCAGATGCAGCTTACAGCTGCTGCGTGGCTGTGCTGCGCCTGGATATCTGCAAAAACCCGCTGCCGGGGATGTGGCTGCACCGTGTTCTCCTGTGCCCTGCTCTGCATGTGCATGCTGTGTGTCCCCCAACTTAAAATACAACCCCCCACCCCCCAAACCAGACAGACAGACTAGTATCAGTTTTTGTGGCATTGCCTTTGGGAAGTGCTCGTGGCGTGTATTTCTGCAGCAGGGACGCTTAGGAAACAAAATTGTTAAACCAGTGTCGTTGACTACATTTTAACGAAAGGATGTTCCCTGTGAGTACAGACTTGTCCAGATAAACCCTTAAGAAGCCAAGCCAATCCGTTCTGGATCAAGCTTCCGATACCTAGATCCAAGATGCCATTTTAGCATTACCTCCCATTGAAATTCAGGAAGAATTGTGGCTTTATTGAAAGACCTGCTCCGGCTTTGCTCTTTGTAGGCATGTCAGCCCTTCAGAGGAGTTGCTTGCCGCCTTTATAAGGCTAGAAAGCAGCCGGTTGAGTGACTGTTTCTTGGACTGAAGACATCAGCGCAAGTACCATATTCTGACATGTTCTCGCTCCTTCTTAGTTCTGCTTTTTAAAGTGCTTATTAGTCAATGATGACTTCAGTTGTGCCCCTCTCTGTATTGCAGCCATCCTAGCAGGAACCTAGTAAGCCACTTTCTCCATTAGTTCTGCTTGTGATGCAGGATAGAGAAAATTGCATTTGTGAGCATAGTTTGACTTCTTTTGCCCTTTTAAAAAGTCTTAGCTGTAATAAGCCTTCCCCTGGGTTTCATCTAAGGGTTGGATGTCTCCTTCCTTCTGGCTCCCCACCCCATGAATGCCACTGGAAGCCAGGTACATGTCCTGAAGGAAAAGCAGGCCCTTAGCTGGACGTGATCGAAACAGTTTTTAAATTTGGATATGACATTTGGCAGTGAGAGGTAATCGGGTGTATTTTCTTTGCCGAAACCATTTGTGACAAGCGGGCTCCAAACGGTTATAGATCACCAGCCCAATTCGTCTTTAGGACAAAGCAAACATGCAGCTTCCATTTCTCTTGCTGAAATCCTTGGCGAAACAATGGAAACTTAAAAGCTTTTAAAAGCCGCTAATTTAACGCGGCATTACTTGCCCAAATGGTTTTATCTCTGAAGAGGTTCAGGTACCGATTAGCTTACATGACAGTGAACTTTCCATTCTTTGTTCCTATCTCCTGAACGTACGGCATCTCAAAGATGAGAGGACGCTCTTTGAAAAAATCCATTTGGTAATTGCATTAATATTGGCAGCTCCCATGTGCTGGATTTATCTGCTTAAGGGAAATGGCAAATGCCTCTCCGGGTTTCAGTGAAGGACTTGGGGCTTTGTAGTACCTTTTTGAGTCAGATACAGCACGCTCTTGACTTAGTCCTCCATGCTGGCTGTCAGCAGACCTTTTAGATCTGTTTTTCTTACCTGTTTTCACATGTCAGCATTTGCTGCTGCTGCTATTAGCAGAGAAAAAGCTATTGCTTCATTTATTGAGCTGGAACTGTAGCTCCATTATTTTAATCATGTCTCTTACCTTAGATTATGAAAGAAGGTGGCTCTCTATTGCTGACAAGTCCAAAGAGCTGTGGGCTGGGTAGGATATTGGAAACGGTCCATATATACGTCATTCACAAGCTTGCTTAATTCAACCATTGTTTAGGAGAATTTTAGGACCGTGTGTTATCACCTTAGTTTGCAGATTTATAGTAAGTAGTTTAGCAGTTATAATCCAGTCCCCAATCCTGGAGCGTGCTAATTGTTTGTCTTCACCAGGTCCAGGGCTGTCGCTCCTTTAGGGATACTCTGGCGTTCGTATCTCTTCTCTTGGCCTTTGGGTACACGCATGCTGACTCAGACATTGCTTCCCTCTACTATCCCGTCATCTTCCGACCCACGCGCCTTTCTTAGAGACAATTTGTCAGCTCTTAATTCCAGGCACCAGCCCCCATCTGCTAACACCATTAGTTTCCATGCAGTTTGGGCCCCATCCATCTGCTTTTCTTTGTGCAGAATGCGATGCTACTCATGACTGTTCAATGAGTCTTGCCAAAAAAAATAAAGGTTAAGTAAAGTGTATGCAAAGCTAAGCCATCTCCGTTACTGCAATCAGTCAGATACTATGGGATTTCAGCTTTAGCATAAAACTGTAAGAGCATGCACCTTTGGTCTAGGAGCATAATTAACACCCACAAAACACATGACCCCTCATCACTTTTTTTAATCCAGCACTTGAAGTAACCTGTTGTGCCCATTAGGACCAGGATGTTCCTTTTCATAGAGCAGATGGGCTTGATTGCTTTTTCTAGTGATGACATTTGGATGCACATGAAAGGGTTACAGGGACACTTGGCTGAGTATTAAGCATTACCCCTGGCCAAAGAATTTCCTAAAATAAGGGAATGCATGCATCTGTGTTCAAATCTTCTTTTGCAGCTGCCAAAACCACATGCTGCTGCCACTGTTAGCTGCCTCTTCTCTCCTCCCATGTCAAGTGTTTGGGTTTTCTTCCACTGTGTCAGCTAGTGAGGACAAATTAGCCTCCATCGTCCTGGACTCTTAAGGAGGGAAGGACGTCTTCCTTCTCCAGGGAACTCCTGATGCTTGGATGTGTCCCTGGTTGTAATGCACTTAAAGACTTTGCCATGCCCCGTTGTTCTTGTAGGAAGTCTGGTGCAGTGGCATGCTGAGTTCCCCGAGAGATGGGGAAGAGGAGACTATTTCAATAGGGAGGAAAACTATGGTCATTAGTCTGCACCCTTCCAACTTCTTTGCTTCCCACATCTCTGCAGCCATACCAGATTCTCAGAGTGGATCCATCTCTAAGTAATCCTGTGCCAGGGAGGGGTCACGTTATTGAACAAGTGCAAGTAGGTTTGTATTTTCCTAAATTTTACTCCATTTCTTTGTGGAAACTGCCCTGTAAATTCCTTGTCAAGCAGTAGGTGGTCCGGGGTGCAAGGCGAGGGTCTTCAGGCATTCTCATGGCACTGGCAGCTCTGTTCCTCACCCAGGTGAGCTGCACTTTCAGCTGAACCTTGAACTATCACTGGTTTGGTTTCATGTTTCTACCAGGCAGTCTTAAGTTGTGGCCGTTGTTGCTTAGCTTGCTGGCACTTGTAGATGTAATGTCGAGGGCTGGCGGAAAGGAAATGCCAGCGAAGGGAAGCATCGTGCAGGTGGGTGTGATGGAGCAGAGGTGGCCATGCTGCCTTGAGCCTCTGGAGTCCGTCTTGCCCGTCGGCATAGTGCTCCGTATGTTGGAACGGCCACGGCTGCATCTGGAGAGCTCGAGCAACCATCTGTCCATGGTCACGTGCCTTGTCCTGCGCAAGGTGCACATCTGCACTTCCTAGAGAAATGCAGGGGCTGGATGCTGACCTTCAGGGTCGAGAGTCCCTGGGGGAGACTGACCACCACATTACAGGGGACTAAGGTATTAGTGCTCTTTTTGGGGTGCAGGTGAAAAATGCGCTCTTAAGGATTTGCTTATGCTTGCGTAGTGGCAGGGTCACAAATACAGCAAGCCTGTATTGCAGCTGTGCAAGTGAGGACTATCTGACCAAACATCTCCAGTCTTACTGCATTTGCCCCTAGCAGCAGTCACCAGTGCCTTCACCTGACCAAGCCTCTCTCAAAGGGCTTGTCCAGGCTGGGACTTGGACCACTTCCATCAAGCCATCACTAGGTGGTTGCAAGTTTGTCTCCTATGAACTGGTTAGCTCCTTTTTTTTCTTTTCCCCCCCGTTTTTGTCACCCATCCACTATAGCATCCTTAAACACGACTCCAGAACACGTCACATTTTGATGCAGGACTGCTTGCGGGAAGAGGTTTTCAGGCTTAAATTGCCAACAGCATGCTTATCTTTCTGTCCAAGTAGTGGCACTTTATAATTAAGATCTCTTGATGGCCCATGTGCTCCATTTGAGATGCTGATGCAGAACTTGGCTGGCTCTAGGGAAAGATGAGATTTGCTATCAATTCAAACGGCAGCTAGATGGGGAATGGCTAGTAACAACAGGCCTGTGCCAAATTTCTATCCGTGAGAGAGGGGAAAGGTTTTCCCTTGTCACCTGCTTTTTGAGCCTGCAGCCCCCTAGCACTTGATTTCAAGTATGTATACCATGCATACGTTCTCAGAGGAGTTCTGGGAATAAGGAAATGAGTACTAGAGTGACGGATATTTTTGCTCTGTTCAGTAATAGAAATATGAGTCTACTGCATCAAAAGAGAAATCAGAGTAATTGGATCAAGCACGAGGAACTGCTTGTTGCTGCCTTTTTTTTCCCCCCTCTTAATGTGGCTTCCAGGCAGCCTCCCCCTCAAAGTGTTTCCTTTAAATATTTGTGGTGTTTAATCTTTAAAGTTGGAGTTGCTGCTAAGTACGATTTTTGCCATAATTAGGCTAGAAAGCAAGCTGCCTTCAAACGATCTCCTGTTTAAACAGAATAAATTTGCTTCGTGTTAGCTCTAAGGTGAATAAATAAAAATAAAGGGCAAAAGTAAAGGAAAGACACTTCCCCCCCGCCCCTTAATTCATGTCCTAGGAGTAGATTGGGGGTTGTATGGGACTCCGAATATAGAGGTGGCACCTGGCCTACATACGTTTTATTGCTGTAATATTTTCCTTAAATGCATTCAGTGACACTGATATATCTGTGACCTTGAAAAGGCATGTGGCTCTTTTAAAAGCTATTTCAGCCCCCCCAGCTGCTATCATATATCAGGGGATAACTTCTGGGCAACAGCTGCTCTTCATCCATAAACAATGGTTGCAACTATCTGACTGAGTTGAATTGGGGAGGAAAGGGCTAGTGACTCTTGTTTATAGCTTAATCACAGAGATTGTCTTCTTTACATGAACTTCCATTTATTTGACCTTCTACTCTGCCGGCTGAAGGCATGTAGACTGTCAGCACAGTTTTATTCCTTGCAATGCTCCATAGCTTCAAAGCATTTCACTCGCAGCTGTAAAGCTATAATGTCTTCAGTCACACAGTTGTGTTTGCCTATGTATTATGTATGGATTAGCTCAATTGGTTGAGGTTTTTAGAGGAATGACAAATATTTTCCTAGTTTTTGTGAAGCATAAGGGAATGCCATATTTTTTTGGTGGATGTTGCAGATAGGAACGGCCCAGTAAGGGTGAGGTGTGAAGCAGTCTTCTTACAGCACTGCCTCAGGTAACTATTTCTTTTTTTTTTCCCTATAGTTTGCCACTGATAAGCTGGCGAAGACACGGTACTGATTTCAGACCATTTCTTGAGTAAAATCAGTGCCGTAATGATACACTATAGGATAAAATGTCTCTCCATAGAGTCTGAAGACAGCTAATCCTAACTTCAGTTTTTATGGCTGAGCCCTACAATATTCCTATGTAGATAACTGTTGCTATAGGTTATCTACTTTATTCTGGGGTATTTTGCATGAAAACAAGCTTTGGTTCTTGCATTGGCTATCTTCTATGACATGCAGCTCCAAAATGCTAACTAATAAGGACTCTGTTGGGTATGGAAGGAGAGGGTTCAGATAAGTGAAAGTAGTAGGAATGGGTAGATCAGGTTCTTTGGGTAAATCCGATATCTTTTATTAGACCAACTCATATAGTTGGAAAAATATGTCTTTACAAGCTTTCCAGATACCCTTCATCAGGCAGAGGAAGCGTCAGGCAGAGTCAGGAACAGGTGAGCTCTTAAAGCCATTCCCAAATTAATTTATTTCTTTATTCAGTTTATTTATTTATTATTCATTCATATATTTATAATTATTTATTTATATAAGTGTATATATAAATAAATACATTTGGGAATGGCTTTTAGAGCTTACCTGTTCCTGACTCTGCCTGACACTTCCTCTCTAAATATATAAATATTTCTCTCTCTCTAATATGAATAAAAAATAGATGATCTTTGTGGCTGAGACAGGAAGAGGAGATGTAGTGTCGTACCATGTAAGCTGTTTCTAAGGAGAACATGTGCCAGTTTTTTTTTTTTTTTTTTTAGGTGTCAGCAGCTCTTTACAACATTCGTGTCCACATCATTTTTCCTGTATTAATTAAGAGGAGAAGATAACTTCAGAATAACATTGTAATGCTGCTTAAGTTTGAGATACTGCACAATGCCACTTGGTATCGTTATCACTTCCTGATGACTGTCTAATTAGGATTCTTGGGGTTAGAGTTAAATAGAAAGCTGATCCACAAACATCAAAACTGTTAATGTTTGTCAGGGAACGAACGTCAGCTTTGTCAAGCTTTAGCTTGCTTGCTTGTTTGGAGGAGGCACGCTTTTTTTTTCTTCTCTGGGGGGGAGAGCAAAACAAAAAAAGACCGTCTTGGCATAGGAAGCGTTTTTGTGACAGTAATGGAAATCTAGGTCAGCTTAACAGCAACTTGAGCTTTTTAGGCAGATTAATTTTTTTGCCGCTCTAGGTTTTAGCGTGCTGTGCAGAGTCCAGGGAAAACCATGTCTAGCTCCTTAGCACGGATTAGTCAACCCGGGGTCTGCAATGAAGATGTTGTGGGAGGGGGTTTTGATTTCTAGTTGAGTAGCAAGTGTAGGGGGTCCCGAGCTGACGCTGCGCCCAAGTGGATTCAGTGTTTCTTAACCCTTCCTCTGATGCATTGTTTGCACTTGAGCTGTGCAAGGCGATGCTCCTCTTGGAGAGAGCGCAGGAGACGAGGCTGGGCACACACAAGTTGGTGCAGGGGTGGACTAGCTGACCTCCTGAGGTCCCTTCCAGCCCTAATTTTGTACGATTCTGTGATTCCAACGTGTGACGGACCAATGGCCGCTAGCATCCAGAGGATAGCAGGGTGTGCCTCCACGCAGCTTCTCCGCACCATGCTTGTGGACGTGAGTTGACTCCGAGCGAGGAAAGAACTAAGTCCAGTCCTCCCAGTTCATCCATTTCTTTTAACCCCCGGGTCTGGATTTTATCCTAGAGGCCTGTTCTGAATGTCTGAGCCTTAATCTTCACTGTCATGACTAGTACATTATCCTCCTGCTTATTCACTACTACTTTATTGCTTCAACAGTCTCTTTAAGATCCTTCTTGCCCTCATAGGAAAAATTATCCTTTTTGACCTCGGTGTTTTGTTAGCCCACCTTGTGCCCAGATGGATAACTTCTGCTTCGTGCTTAAGAAGTTATCTCTCTCTTAGGTGGCGATTTACATGACTGCTGTTTCATGCCAGTTCACGTTGTTACCTCTCTCTTCCCTCCTGTGATGCTAGAAGGGAGTGAAATGTGCAGGAAACATTACTCATTTTAAATAGTTTTGTCTGCCAGGTTAATGGGATTCTTAAGTTGAGCCTCACGAGCTCTGTCCATAGTAACTGCTTCTAAGTTGATTTAAAGTTCTTAAATACTCTGAAATGCTCCACGTAACCTTTTGAAACCGAATGCACACATTTTCGTGTGCTTAAAAAAATCCATAACTAGGGGTTGCTATGTTTGATGAATGCAATAGGAGAGGAGCATAGCACTTTTTGAGGGGGAAGCAACACGAGAGCAAAAGCATCAAGGTGCATGGCCTCCATTCAGAGAGCCTCGAGGACAGCTGGGTAAGGTAGCCCGGTCAGGAAAACCGCAAATACTTAGAGAGCATTCATTTATGACCACGCAGAAAATATATTTTGAGCCTAATAAAACGGAAGGTTTATAGCAGAAGCAATGATGTCGCTTTTTAAATCACCCCAGGAGAATTGAGCGCACCGTTGCATAATGAATCTCTCGTCCATGCTCTCTTTTCTGCAGATGCAATCTTATTAAGGTTTTAAGTGTGTTAACACAATGAGATGCATGTTGAATCCAGCTCTGTAAGCTACATGCACCATGTCAAATACCGCTATCTTCTGCCTCTTGTCTTTTAATGCAATAGCATTACATGCATAGTTACTGCCAGAGGGTGAATGGGTTGTTTGGTGCGGTTCTCCCAGGCGGACGGGCCTGTTGAGTCTCTTAGTTTTAATTTTAGGTCAGGGTTTTCCTTCTTTTCTACCCCAAAGAATAAAATGACTCATTAGGGTGCACCCGTCTTATTAAAAAGATAAATAACCTGCTGGGGCTTTTAAGTGTGTTTGCACACCGTGGGGTTGGAAAGATATTAAAAAAAGAGAATCAGGCTGCTGTGGATTTGTGCATGAGCGCTCAAGCTTTAGGGCCTGGCTTCAAAGTTAGGGCTGCCACAAGTTAAATGGAGCTCCTTAACCATATGGTTGGGGAATGAGTGTCCAGCCAAGAGGCACAAGCCACAGAGTCGGGTGAAGTCTGGAGCCGCGGGAGCCTTGGAGGTCCGGGGTGAGGCATGTTGGAGGAGTGGTTCCCTCTAATTTGCTAGGCTGATACTACCCATATATACACTGAGCAGATTAAAAAGCAACCCTGCTGCCATGAATAATTTATGATGGCAGCACTGCATAGTTAAGGTTGGTTTCTGGAACAGACTTAAAACGGGGGCATAAGTGTGGGCGCTTTTTTCTGCACGTAAGCGGTCTTTCCAGATGGAACTGCAGAGGGTTTGGTTTTTTGGGGCCCTTTGATGTGTCTTTAGAGGGGTTTTTCTTTGGATTGGTGTCTTTTTATGAACTTTAATAGGAAACAGTTTTAGAAACGGGCATTGGTCAGGTTTGCAGGATTCCTTGAATCTTGCTGCTGAGCCAGTGCTTTCCGGGTGTTGGTGTGGGACATTGTGGGTTTAGGGGGGTCTAATTTCTATGCCCATGTTGGTCTCGGGGCAGGGGACTTCGCTGATCTGTTTGTTCAGCAGATGATTAGGGAATTGTGGGGGGGGCTCCGGGCATTGGTTGGGAGCCCTCTTTTATTGTATTTGGCTTTTGACAAACCAAACAAATGATAAACTTGCAATCCACAGTCATCAGCATTAATATGTATAAATCCTGTAATCAAATAGGCAGTAGCTTAAATTACCCTGCTGTAAATAAGCACCAGTAGGCAATTTTGAATGGGATCATATGAGTCTCCTTCCAAGTGGGGCTGGCTGTGGGTTGCACAGGTGCAGTGATCACACAAGGAAATCCAGGCAAAATGTTTTGGGGTGCCCATTTTGAGAGCTGATTAATGGAAGGTCTTGGCTCTCCAATCCTTCCGTACCCTGCTCAGTCATTGCTGCCAGATGTACGTGCTGGAGGGAGGCCTGTGAAATGGCCAGTTATCACTGCCACAAAGTCCCTGAGCATGGGACGCTTTTAGGATACGAGCAGTATTTTATCACTTTTAAATCAAATGTCTTCAAGTTGTCTCAGTTCACTTGCCCAGAATTTGCAGAATGTGTGAATCCAACACGGTTTTGAAGTTTTAATAACTTAGTGCATTTACCATTCTAAAAAAACCCAACAAACCCAACCAAATTAATTAGTGTTTTCCCATTCTTAAATCATTAAAAATGTGGCCAGAAAACCTTTTCTGAAACGTTTGTAAAAGTGGCATTTGAATGAACATGCTAAAGGGTCATTTTTTGGTTGCTTAATATAAGCACCAGGAAACAGTGAAATTCAGTGAAAATAACTCCTTTGAAATTGGTATCTTTTCTTATTTTAAATTGGTTCCTAGGATTTATATTTAAAAAATGTGAAGCCAGGCTGGAAAATAAATGGCACTGGTTAAATATTGAAGCAACTTGCTTCAGTTTTCCTGGAAAATATATGGATCTGGTGGAATGGAAACCACAGCTACTAAAAACTGCTGCCCATAAATTGCTGCGTGCACAGCTTAGAAAAGTGATAAAAGTAGACCTTCGCATTGGCTTGATCTTGCAGGTCAGTGCACACTTCAAGAGTTGCTCGTGTTGATTTCCCTTTGTGCCCTTTTTGTATTGACTTTAACCATTTACCATAAGTGTGCGCCATCTGTGTCATTTATTCAGCACACAGTGTTGTATGCTAAGTCATTTGTTGGGTTTTCTTTCCCCCCTTGCATTCATTTGTCCAGATTATCAGCATGCAAAGGAAAACGGACTTGTATTTACATGATTTAGTTGTAAATACGGCGAACGTGTTGATGGATATTGTTGTCATAAGTGCTTACAGCTACTGGGCTGATTACTGAATTCCTTGTTTGAAATCTGTACAGGCGATGCATGCTATTAGGCTCCCAAGGGAGCTGTGGCAGCAAGCGCACAGCTTTCATATGGAAAAGGAAACCTCAGGTGTGGCTGGGTTGTGGTACTGCAATTATCAGGAAGATCCTAAAGTCAGCCCCTCTGGCTTTGGGAACCAGTGTGGATTATGAGATGAGACTTGATGAAGAAAAGAAGGAATTTGCTCCATGCCTGAATCAATGAGAAGCCAGAGAGTTGGAGACCAGATGTCTAAAAGACCGGTATTTGCTAATGTTATACAGAGAGCATGGGATGAGGGACATGTTAATAGGTGCCATTGGGGTTAAAGGAACAAATACGTTATTTGCCAGTAGCTCGTACTTAACTGACTAATAAGCAGTAGTAATTCTAGTGGTAACTCTCACTTGCCTTTTAGATGATCGTTCGTAGGCAAAGTTGTTCTGCATGCAAGCCATGGTTGCCGCAAGCGTGTGGGTTTTTATTTTTCTGGGTCCAGAGGGTAGGCAGTGTTTGGCAAAGCTGCATGAGACATCTCAGCATGCTCATAAATCCTGGGCTCTTTGTATTGGCCTGAAGCAAATTTAGGGCATCTCCAGAAGGGGCTGGTTAGGGGAAAGTATGTTAACTGTATTGACTGTGCCTCTTTCCAGGTAATGCTACCCTGCCATCATGCTCCTACATCAGCTTGCAGGTGGGTGTGTTAGATAGACTGCAAAGAAGCTCGCCTCTCCTACCGGGAGATTTGGGACCCCAGCCCTGACTTGGGGTTCAGGAAGCGCTTTTCAGTTTGCTGAATCGGGCCACAAATTCATAAAGCACATTGTGAAAGTGCAGTGCTGCAAAGGGTAGCAATGCCATATGCTGTTGTGGGCTTGAGTGATTTTTATTTTTCTTTTTTTGTGGTGCAGTTAACTGCTGGTTTCAAAGTGAAGGCAAGGGACTTCGGATGGTCTCTAAATTTCACTCCCAGACCTGTTCTGTGTTCGGTTTATGGGCTCATGCTCCAGAGGCTTGAGTTTTCTAAGCACATTTCTTAGAATAAATTGCGTTCAGGTTGGACAGTCTTTTTTTTTTTTTTTAATTAAGCTAATTTTGAAACTGCAATGCTAGTGAAATAAGGAAAAAAGTATTTGCAAATCAGCCACCCTGTGAATTTTATTTCTTCGCCTGAATCTTGAACACATGCATTGCCAGGAAGTGTAGATGTGATGGGGGGATAATCTCAGCATGGCTGAGAAGTGGGGTAAGCAGCGACTTGCTCTGAATTCATTGCATTGTGCGGCTGTCAGCTATGACTCCACACCAGAGTCCTGGGAAAGTTTCAGTGTCTTGCAAAATGTCCATTCACCTATGTGGGAAAGAGAGGATACTTGAGTACTTAATGTGGACAAAAGAGCCCTCACAAAGTCCCGCATCCAGATGGATTACACGAGGAACTTGACATCTTGTTTAAAAACAAATCATTCATTATGTAGCGATGAATAATCAAGCATTGCAGTTCCATCTCTGGAGATTCCCTTTTTGGTTGGGATTTTGATAGTTCAGTAATTAAAAGCTAAAAGCTATTACGCTGTCTACATGTTGATCAATTGGTAATTAAAAAGTTGATGATAGATATGGCATTTCATGGGACTGGTTTGTTATGAGCAAATTCCCTTAGTCTTTTTGAGATTTGTCACTTAACTTAGCACTTGCACGTTTTTCAATATTCATGGGGTTTTTGCTTGAATTTTTAATTTTATTGCACGCTGCAATTTAAGATTCTAAAATATCACCTCATTTAAATGTAGTCGGAAAAGTTAGTTGTCTGTCTGCTGTCAGCCTACCGCTGATCACTTGAAGGCTATGAAAATGTTCTTCCTCTGGATACCTCGTAATGGTCTGGTTGTGGTATCATTAATTTGCTGTGGCAGATGGATTTGTGGCTGGCTTAATTGGGCTGAAACTAAGACCAAATACTTCAAACTACTTGAGGTCTGACCCTTGGCACAGGGTGCAATCCCTGGAGGAGTTGCTCGGCTTTCATGATGGGATTTTAATCCATAGCTAGTGTGAAGTACTAATTGGGACAGGACTAATGCAAGCTCACAGGCTGGTATCTTGCCTGGACCCTTGAAATATGGATGCACATCCCACTTCCCACATAGCGACAGCCCTCATTCAGGGGATGCCGTTCCCGTGACCTCAAGCAGGCTTTGCTTTTAAGCGTAACTCCAGATCTCATGTTGCGCCAACCACAGTCTTTTCCAGCACGGGGCATGCGTGGGAACTCAGTGTTTCGGGACCGCATCGAGGTTTCTCAGCCAACCTCACCCTACAGGAACTCGGGGTATAGTCAACAGATGGGGACAGTCATGCAAGAAATGCATGTGCTCTGCTTCATGGAATGAATTCAGTGTTGTAATGAATGATGAGAAAAAAGCTAGTCCTTTCGACCTGTTTGTGTAGGTGTATGTTTTAATACAAATATATTTGACAGGCCTCATCGAAGTGGAGAGCTGTGATTGAAAGCGTGCCGTCGTTTAAGTTCATTGCTCTGTTGTCTCCCTTGAACTATTAATGTTATGAAGTTTCTGTAACCCCAGCTAGGTTCACATGGCCAGCTAATGTAATTGTAACCTGCCTTTCCGTGGGAACACACCAGGGTTAGCAGCTGATGATGCAGCTGGTCTGCTGTTCAAATTAGTGGCAAATACTGGCAACATCGGCAGAAAGTGAATTCCTGGTGATAGGACCTAGGGTAAATTTGGAAGGACCTTTTCAAGTTGTGGGCAACCAGCTCGAACTGATGATTTTGCGCACTGTGAATAGCAAGAAGATAATATGGCTATCATGGAACAAACCTTTTTGAGGTTGGAAGAAGGATGCTAGGTTTCAGTTAGACCTGCTGGGTTTAGATCAGTGGTTTTCAGCTGTTTTAGACTGCAAGGCACGTCCCACCATGACTTTGCACAATTTGTTGTCGCCCCGGTTGAGCACCACCGTTGTCAGCTCTCAAATGTAATACAGGCAGGAGCGCCGGCTCCTGCCCGACCACTGACTTCACACGAGGTGCAAGGGTCTCACGTAGCCCCGGCTGAGAATCGCTGGTCTAGAGGTCTGGAAGCAAGGGTAACCTGGTGAGGCAGGAATAACTATGGGCGAGTGGCCCATAATTTCACGAGTCTTTTGCTTGCACGAAGGAAATGGCAGGGAAGGAAAGGGAATTTGATGCATGCTGCATTAGAAGTGCGAATCGTTTCTTTCCTCACCAAAGCACACTGCAACAGGGAGCTAATGTTTTCTCTGCAGGAGCCAGGTGACCCTGCTCAAACTCCATATCCCCTTTGGTTGCTTCTCCAAGCTCTAGTGGAAAGGAAATGGTTAGCGCGAGCTATTTAAGGGCCAATTCTGCTCTGAGACACAGAGAAGATAAGCTGCATCTTTTGCCCGTTGTCATGATTCCCGCCCTTTTTTACGCTGGTGATCTTTGAAAAATACTGTGTTAGTGAAGGGGAAGGCTGCCCTGAAGATGCTTTAATAGTGCCAATGCACCTGGATCACAAGGGGAGGTTTCAGTTAGGATCAGCTTGCTTGGAGCCCTCTTCTGACAAAGTATTAGCTACCTCGTCGCTGAAAAAGCTTCAGCATGCTCTTGGATTAATGTGTGGCATATTCAGTTTGATTATTACTCTGCCATTCTCATCGGGGAGGTACCCTGCCTGCATTTGGGCACTTCTCAGGGAGGTGATGCATGAAGTGATAGCCAGAAAATGTCACCTATGGAGAGTCCTTGGTTGGGGGTCTATCTTGAGCTGTTGTTTGCAGTCATTAGCCTTAAAATCGGTCTCATAACGGGAAGCTCCGTACAGCAGAGGAGATGATGATCTTGTCAGTGACTGAAACGCTGATTTAAGGATCATTGCTGAAGTGTACAGCTCCCTCTCCAGTTAGGGGCTCACTCTGCCTATCATGAAGCTGTACAGAGAGAGGTAGTTAGCTACGCTAGTCTGAAGTCAGGCCAAAGGCCGGGTAGATTTGCACCTTTTATAGACCAACTAAATCAGAGATGTAGAACATAAGCTTTCATGAGCCCGGCTTAGACTCTCAAGTTGCTCTTTCAGAATAAGGAAGTGCTTGTTTCATCCCTTGAAGAGAGCTTGCTGTGGCTTGTTTCGACCCAGCGCAGTAACATGATGGGTCTTAATGAGGAGACAATTGAACGTCTCCCATATGTAAATTTGGAGAATTTTATCCAGCTGTTCTGGGAAGGAGACGGGTATTTTATGCAGCATGCTTGAGAAGCAAGGTATGGCAGCAAGTCCTGTCTTAATCCCTTCCCAGTTCAGGCAGTGATTGTGCTCTTTGAGCTGGGACACAAGTTCCATAAACCGGTTTCACCTATATCGGTTTAGTCTGATACTACATCCAACCGGGTTTATCTTAAACTGGTTTTGATCATTTTGAAAGTGGTTTGTGTGCTCTGAATGTCTGTTCTGTTACAAGTTTCAACCAGTTTCCAATCACTTAAGCTGGTTTATGTGTAACTTCTGTCCCTAGCCCTCAACATCTCCATGAGTCGTGGAGTACTTCAAAAGCCTGTTGGCTTGCAAGAGAAAGTTGAAGTTACCCCTGGACTTGTCTGTATGCACCACTGGGAAGGATGCAGAGCCCAGGGTAAAAAGTTTTGGGTATAGGGCGTGGAGCATTGGTGGGGGGGGGGGATAATTTCCAGATAGAGACCCTTGGAGCAGGGAATTGGCACGAGGCTGAACTGTGCCAGCTTGCCGCTTTGTCCTTGAGGGGTAACATGTGCTCATTTCTGCAGAAAGGCAAAACCTATTGGCACGTGCAGCGTGAGCACACTGCTTTCCCCATGCTACTTCCTGAATGGGAACAGCTTTGGCTTGTCTCATCACGGTGGCATCTTGCGTGGATAAATATATCTTCGGGTGCTTCGGAGGAAGGTGGGGGAAAAGTCCAAAAGCTGGATTCTGCATAGTTGAGAGTGGAAGAAGTGAAAACGGTAGTCAGGCGTATGTTCCTCGTTAGGACTAAGTTGTCTGGAAGGATCTGCTGGTTAAAAAGTCTTTCCATTTGCTTCACCCGCTCCCTGCAATACATGAGCAGCGTAGAAATGGTTGGCTTCTTGCAAGGGGTGAAGTGAAACCCCAGGTACACCGTTAGTTTTGAAAATATAGCTAAACTGCTAATATCTGAAAGCTACTGGTTTAAAATGCACTGTACCCTTAGATACCTGTTGCTGTGTGACAGCTGGTTCCAGTAATTTGTTTTTATAGGGCAGTTTGTAGTAAATGAATGGCGTGCTGAATATTTTACCGAGATTTTTAGATTATCTAAAGAATACTTTCCGGTTTACTAATTGGTAGATAATGCTGAGTACATTGATGTTGACATGAGCAAATGGATTTAAAATGATTTTGAAGTGAGCTTCATTAAAAGATGCTCTAATTCAGTCAACAGGAAATGTCAGCTAATATGTCCGCGCTCGCTTTCTCTCGCAGACCAGATTGTAGAGGTGCTGGAATTCGTACAGGTCTGCATTAATAATGGGCTAATGCAGATTTTGCATACCAATACGCATCGGCTGTGCAGAAAGGTGGGTGACAAACTTCACGGGCTCTCTTGATTAGAGAATGATAAATATAAATGCAGGGTAAGCAGCTGCTTTTGGAGTGGCACTTCCTCTTGGTTTCTTTAGTTCGAGAATTTCTCTGAGCTTTGCTGAATACAATTTTTTTTTAGTTAAAAGAAGAAATAAAAAAAAAAAAAAAAAAGCCCCTGAAATACTTGGGGTGGATGAAGGCACTTTGTGATGCAGGTAGCTCCGTTACAGGGCGAAGCATAGACTGTCTGTTTCTTTTTGGTGGATAAACCCTGTATCCAAGGGTTTTGCTGTGTGTTATAAAAGGGGGGGAGGGGTAGTCCAGTTTTACAGATGTGAAAACTGAGGCAGCAATAGGCTAATTGTCCTAGGCAACTCTGGCAAGGGGGAGAGTGAAAACCTAAGACTCCCGAGTTGATAGGTTTTGTACCAGCAGGGTAAGGAGACAGATCCAGTTCAGACCACTAAAGAAATCCTTACATACCCAGAGAGCATTTTGGAGTGAGCGTCTTGCTCAGGACACCAAGGCCAACATGTTTATCTTGGTGCTTTCAATCACTGCAGGTGATGGGTCTTTGGGAGGGAGCCGGCTGGGACCCGGCAGGTCTGGCAGTATAATATTTCCTGGATGTCTTGCAAGGACAGGGAGTCATTATCTTGTCTGGTTACTACAAGTGCCCAATGTTGCCCTATCTAAATATTATTGCAAATACTGGTATTAGGAGGCGAGATACGGTCCTGCTGTCTTTCCAAGTCCTCCTGCTGTAGCACTTGTGTCCTTTCTGGGGTTCTCCCAGGAACATCTCATCCCTTGGTGAGGCTGGGTTCGATACGACTGCACGGGCATAGTTTGTCCATGAAAAACAAATGTTCCAGTGCCAAAGCTTTCATTCTGGTGAGGAGTTTGTACATGATTTTGCAGATAGACCTCGTGCCATGGTAATCAGAAAGTCCATCTGAGTTGGTGAAGTTTAGATGAGGCCTTGCTCTTAGTTAGGTTTTGGCACGTCACTGTGCTTTTTCTTCTTTTCTCCTTCCCACTGCTCTTTCACGTGGGCTGGAAAGATCCTTAACAGCCCAGCTTAGTCTGGGTCCTAATGCTGTTTACTGAGAGACACAACACGTTAATTAAAGCTATTAGGCCTGCAAGCATCCTGGTCTGGTCTGTACACTCCCAAAGGTGCAAAAGACGCAGGAATTGTTTTCCGTCTGTAAAACTTGGGCTCGTAGAAAGTCCCCTTTCTTCGTAGTCTTAAAGCAGGTGAGCTTGTGCGCCTGTGCCTTCTTGGCCCTGTGTTATCCCCCTCTGCTTTTGGGGAAGCGGGGCTTCCATCGTGCTTAGGAAATGAAGCTAAAAATGCTTTAGGGACATGACTAATGCATCAAATATGCAGTATGCTACATAAGCCCATTATGCAGTGTAATTTAATGTTCTCTAAAGGTTCAGGGCTCGTCAGGAGAAGGAAGAGAAACAAGCAGTCCATTGCCAGCAAATGGCGAAGATGTGAAGGCCTATTTAAATAAAAGCGTAAACATTTAAAAATGAAAAATATTTTTATTTTTCTCTCATCGCTCGACATTTTGATGCTTCTTGTCCGTTTGCTATCTTAAATCACCCTTGCCTAGCTTGCCGGGGAATGGTTTTGTTCAGCGAAATAAGACTAATGTGTTAAATATTTAACACTGCTAATTGATTCAATGTAAAGGCAGAGCGAGCAGCCGCAGATTGCCTGTATCTTTGGTCAGCACTTTCGCGCTTTCGGGACAGCAGGAGCAGCGTGCTGCAGAGGATTCGTCCCTGTGCGGCAGGGTAGAGGAGCAGGCCAGGAACCGGTCTCCTCTGTTGGAAGTGGACGGCAGAGGTGGCGAAGCTGTCGTCCACCTACAGCTTCTGCAAGACAGGTAGGGTGCCCTGCAGCGAGTCCAGGCTCCTGAGCAGTACTTCAAAGTGTTGCCACCCCTACATGCTGTCCAAACGCTCTAGCAAAAGGGAAATCTTCTAAAACTAAGGGATGGTGATGCAGAGATGCAGTTTGTAGATGGCCGATCAAGGCAAGAAGGAAGCCTTCTTCCTGCACCTGGCTTGGAAGTCTGCAACATCGCACGCGGTCCCTGTTTGCCCTCCCGCTCTCATCCCCAGTTGGGTTGTGAGCTCTTTAAGGCCATGAACATAGCGTGGTCCCCATCGTGCCTGCGGTTTCTAAGATGTTTTGACTATTGCTGAGAGAGGAAACCCATTTGTTCATATTCTGGAGACTTTTTTTAAGGAGGGATTCATGCTAAATGATCTAATTTGGAGCTCTCCTATTAGAACCGTGCAGGTACGCGAGTTATTAAGTGCAGCACGTGCGTGGGCATCGGCTGCAGTCCTGGAAACCTGTCAGTGTCTTACAGAAACACTTTCCAGCTGTCAAAATACTTTAAAAAAAAAAAAAAAAAAAAAAAGTTTGTGGACCACGACGTTTAGGCTGATCCACTCTTCTTTGGTCTCCACGTGTGGGAGGAAGATGGGGAATAGGCTGGGTAACCAAGTGGAATGGCTTTGCAGCCTGAAAAGCTATGGGAGTCGAGGGCAGGACGAGCCATGTGCTCTGCACACCATGGCTTTTGAAAGCCGGCGGGAGACTGATGTGCACTGTTTGCTCTTCCCTACCACATCCCTTCAGCAAGTCCATTCTTCCTTGTCATCTGATCTGGACTCACGGACGCAGGAAACCACAAGCACAAAGGTGATCAACGGACACACAAACTGGGAGGAATTGTTGTTGTGAACCTGCCTCGTCTAGTAGCTATGAAAAGACAGCGGTATCCAATTGCCTTGCAACCTTCCTGGCTTCCTCTGGCAGCATAACGCGCGCTTGTGCCGCCTCTAAGCGCAGCCTTGTTTGCATTCACACCCTCGCTCGGGGTCAGGATAATCTTGCTTTTCCCCTTCCCCTCTTGCAGACTTACGTGGCTTTTCGGTTCTTCAGCTGTTTGGCGTGGGCTGCCCGCTCTGCACCAGAACGAGCGCTGTGCTTGTTGGCAGGTGCCCTGGGAGATGCTGGTGGCATGGTTCAGGCTCTCCCGCCCCTCTGACCCCTAAATACAGTGGCTCAGAGCATGTTAAGCTGCTGTGTAGGAGGACCCGTGCTTAAAGATAACCTCAGACAGTTACGTTGAGTTAGTAGCTGCCTGGGGAATTGTTGAGGATGTGCCACGCTTCTTAAGCGTACCTGTTGATGACGGGTTTAGAGTAGCTTTTAAATTGATGGAGGCCCTTTCCTGTGAGCTTAGGAGCCCTGGCATGTACGCCTGGGAAATGATGGTGTGTAATGCGTGGAGAAGCGCCAGCTGAAGATGAAGGATGTGGGCAATGGAGAACTACGCACAATCTGCTCAACCTGCCTGCGATGCTGCGATGTGGACGTTCAGCGTGCCGAGCGGGCTCTCCCTAACGCTGTCGCAGGGAGGAAAGGAGGGAAAAGGTTCCCTTTCTGGATACTTGCACCGAGCTAATGCTTGCCCATGTGCCTGCCCCTTGCAAAATCAAAGCCCTTCAGGGGCTGGGGGCAGCGATGCGTAACCTGAAAGCACATTTTTATTCCTAATTTTAAATCTTGTTTGTGGGAAATCAATAGAGGGGTTAATAAAAGCTTAGAACTGTGCAGAAACTTTTTAACCTCACTCCTGAGAGTCCAGGAAGCCTGAAATGTTCCGGTGAAGTACTAGGAGGTAATTTATTTTCGAAATTTATTGAACTCAGTGAAGCATAAGCATGAGGATAAGAGAAACCTCATGCACATGTGGCCAAAATGAAATCCTTCAGATTTCTCTGATTCCTGCAACTTGAAACTAAACGGTCTGGAATTAACTTTTTTTTGTGACTCTTCCAAGCTAATTTCTTCAGGTTGACCGGTTGCGGAGAAGCAGCTGGTCTGAGCTGCTGCTGGACTGTCAGGAGAGGAATGAGGGCCAAGAGCCCCTCGACGAAATCTGTCTCCTTGCCAGAGGGAAAGGTGAATTGCTGTTCTGGAAGGAAAGCGGCAGACTAGCTTTCTCATCTTTATCTATAGTTTCAACTTAAGCAAGGTGTACGAATGGCTGTTTGAGCCACTCTGCATTTTCATTAATGTCTGAAATTAATTGAATGTATTTTTAACGTTATGCCGCTACTGAGAAATTCTTTGGTAGAGTACATGTAGGCACAATCAAAGGGTGCTTAACATACTGCATTACCTGGGTTTGGAATATTTTTATTATACTCTGAAAGTAATCTGCAAGAAGATCTGATATGAGGAGACACAAAAGGTTACTTGAAAGCAGACAAGAACTGAATCATTGACTTGAACGAGAACTGCATTGTGCAAACCATAATGCTCTTTCCATTCATTATTGCAATTATAATTATGGAACCCAAAGTATTTAATTGGCATAGCATACTCTTCACACTGAATAGATTGCATTGTTTCCATTAAAAAAAAAAAAACCCTCCTCTTATGCATTGCAAATACATGTACGTGTTGCACTCTGGCTCTCAAGAGGCTTCTTTGTTTATGTGATGAGTGATTAACTGAATTATGGATCCTTGCTATGTAGCGTCATAATCTAAAATCAAATGAATAAGGATCTTTTCCTAACCTCAGATAAAAGTAAGTGGAAAAAGGATAATTTCCTGTATTTAGGAAATGGAAGGCGAGTGAACTGGGCAACTAAGTAGAGGCTGGTTGGTCACATCTTTAAAAATAAGCAAAGTCTTAGAACAAATTGTAGAGGAAATGCATTTGATATGGAAGTGAGGGGCATAAAATGGAACATGGGATTACCAAGGGTAGATAGGTACAGTAGGAGTATTTGAAAGGGTATTTGGTCTCTGGATGAAGAGAACTGATTTTCTGGACAAAGGACATGCAATATACCTCCTTTGCCTTGACTTCAGTAAAGCACGTGATACGACACGACATGCAAAGTTTAATAAAGCTGGAGAAAATGGGAATTAGCAGAAGAATAAGGTGGGTGGGGAATCTGCAAAGAAGAGAAGACTGTGGGTTGCCCTGAAAGTAGAAGTGCTGAGGTATGAAGGAAGATACTGGTGGAGTTCTTCAAGGATCAGGTTTTTGGGCCAGTCTTGTTTTAATATTTTTATGAATGACTTTGGCAACAGGGCTTAATATTTGCCATCAAGAGACTGTGCAGTTAGGGAAAAGAGAGTAGCAGAGGGAGGTGTGTAGCAGTTAGCGTGAGCTCTTTGAATAGTCTCCGATGACTTCTACAACTGGGTGTAGGCACTGGCATAAGATGGGCGAAGACAGTTACAGGAAGATGAAGAAGAGCTGTGCAGGTCTGGACCTGGCTTCGTATGGCTTGAGAAACTTAGCAGCGCTGGACTTGTTAGTGTCTGGATGGGACACTTCAGATGGCTACTGTCAGTCATATCCTGTGCACCAGACAGTTGGCTTCAGCCCCCCAAAAGAAACCATCTCCTTCGGCTCAGTGTAGAGCCTTACTTGTGGATGCAGGAGGTCCCAGGTTCAATTTCTTGCTGGAATGAATTCCTCACAAATAAGGATAATCCTTCATTTGATGTTTACTCACTTGGATACCTTCCTGTATTCTGCACTGTCCACAGCAGCCATTGCAATTTTTATTTATTCTTGCTGGGATGCACTGATTCATTAGCTTTTTTTTTTTTATTATTAGAGTTACGGTTGAGGTGGCGCTTTCATTCTGAGCTTCTGTTTTCAGTGGCAAATAACCTTTTTCCAAAACAACCGTATGTCAGCTTGAAATTTGTGATGTGTGCTCTCAGCTCAGAGAGGAGTATGTGCATTCGTGTTCTGCAAAGTCTTAAGCAAATCCATGGAGCTGCATTTGAAGATTCAGATAAAGGCAGGGTTGCCTAACAATAAAATTGAAATGCATCTTTTATTTTTCACTTTAAAAGGGAAAAGTGATAGATTAAATTACATTAATTTGACATGGCCTCTGTTTTGGCTGACTTCAGTGCAATTAAAATCCCAGGGCAACTGTAACTCTCTCCTGTGCCTGTATAGGGTCTTTCAGTGTCTTGGGTAATGCACTAAATTGCTAAAACATTGGAAAGGAACTGCTTGCCATGTAAATAAGATGAATGTTGTTTTAAGCTTTTAAAACCCAGTCATTTGGCTCTAGGTACATGTTTCAGGATTACACAGTGAAAGGTAGTTATATTACATGCATGGAAAGGGAAAGGGGTGGAGTTAAAGTTGCTGTGGAAATCTTCTGAGAATTTCCTGACTTCTGCAATTAAATCTTCAATCTTAATGATGCATTTTTTTTGCAAACGGTGGCCAGGGAATTGCAATAGTACTTCAGAGGCAGTATAATTTTACTGTGGAACAAATATACTTCCCCTGCATCTAGAAGTTACCAAATCATAGCGATATTTCTTGTAAAAATTATTTTTCTTTGCTCTATAACTATCTCCTGATGTTCTAGGAAAAGATGCAGTTGTTCCTTATTGTAGTAGGTTAAACTTGAAGAAGCAAAAGCACAGCAGCATTTCATAAGCAGCTATTTAAACTCCAGAGTTGCCTTCCTACATAGCCAATTAGTGGCTTTCACAATGAATATGAAGAGCGTGTAGGTATTGCTGCCTTGCTGTTTGCAAACCAGCTCAGAGTCGTGCGTGATGAGTGAGCGCGTTCTTGTTCGAGAGGGTTGAGAGTTCCCGTGAGTGTGCCTTGAGCAAAGAAACAGGTTCTGCCATTGCAAGAAATAACTTTTATCCCATCTTTGCTTCTCCTGTTAGATGCACTGAGGTTTCCCCACTTTCCAGTCTACCACTTAAGCTTTGATTGCTTTGTAAGGGTCTTAAAGCTAACTGGCCTCGGCACCATCTCATGAAGCGCATCCGTTGGCGAATCATGAGTCGCAGCACCGTGAGCTCCGTCGCTACCCAGCAATTGTTTTGCTTTTTCCTAAGGTGTGGGGCTTACACATTTCCATCCTTGGTAATCGTTTAAAAAGAGGAGTTGCTTGCATTCCAAGAAAACGCGTTTGGTATTTGAGGGTAGATGAAAACACATCCTGAATATCGCTGTGGTTTTATATTGAACTTGTTGTGCAAACATGAATTCATGGCCTTCTTGAAGGGTTAAGCAAGATGGGCAAGTCTGGAGAGCTCCTTTAACAAATGGCGACGATGTCAGAGGAGCGAAGCAACTTGTGTCAGGAGAGGAGGTTTAAAAATGGAGAGTCACTTGTTCCCAGCCCCACGCTCAGGCCGTCTCGGGGTGAGGGTGCTTGGCTTGGTGACGCGGGGGACACCTGGTGAAGGAAGAGACTCGCCTCGTCTCGAGCCGCGTGTTGCTTGCAGCGAGCTCCGTCTGTTGTGTGATGTGGCTGATACCTCCCGAACGGACTGGCAAAGGGAAGGCATAAATCTTGTAGTTGGCGTGTATCATGAAACGGCTTCTAAAGTAGTTGCATGATTTAGGACTCCATTGCCCAGCTGCTGCTCTCCTCTCGAGTTAATTTTGTTATCTGCCTGCTTTGTGCCTCCAGGTTGTAGCAGTCGCTTTCGAGAAGCTGGAAGTGCATGTGCCACCTGTGACCCAGTACTTGGGATGCTGTTTCTGGGCTATAAAAAGCTCGTCCTTGGGCTCATCTCCTCATTGTTCTTTAGAGGTACATCTTTTGGCTGATTCCCTCTGCTTCCAGCTACCAGTGGGAAGAGTCTCATGCCTATCCTGCTTGGTTGTGGGGGCATCGACATATCTTAGCAGGCGTCCGACATAATGCCCTGCCTAGGCATATTGCTTCTTGTCCTTGAAGTTGTATGTGAAATTAAGAATGGACTTGCTCTTCGAAAATAATTAAGCACGTCGGTAGGTTGACTCTATGTCCCTTCCGCCCCCGCTCCCCTTTCATTATCCACTAATCCTAACACAATCTCGCCTCTTTCTCTGCCAAGAAGGCTGCAGAAGTTGCCCCTCACGAGCTGCCAATCTGCAAAGCATTTCGGCTCTTTGTAGCTCCTGCCAGAAGTTTTCCGTGTGCACAGAGCTGAGAGGGCAGTTTGGTGCAGTCTTATATAACTGCCTTGTTTTCCTTTAGTTTTGGTGGTTGTAGAGAGAGAAAGAGAGAGCGAGTGTGTATATGTGCACATGTGTGCTTTTTGAATCCTGCTCTCCCCCTCTCCCCCCCCACCAACCCTCCCCCTAAAAAAAAATTAGAAATCTTTTCAGCTGAGCTGTGAATATGGGGACCTCGGAGATTCTTCTTGCTGAATACCTTGCTGGAGTTTACCTTCAGCCTCTCTCCGTGGCAGCTCGCTGCCTGTCTGCTGTGGACTGCCATGATTAATGCATCTACACAAGGTGGTGAGTGTTTTGCACCCAGAAGCAATGATACAGCTGTAGCCGGCAGGCTGCTGCATTGGCGAGCGAGCAGCTGCAAGTAAGCAAATCTCCCCAGGCCTTGTAAGAGCTGATGTCCCTCTCGCTGGAGCCGGCAGATCAGCCAGGAAGGAGCCGAATGATTCGGTCCCTGGAGCCTTCAAGGGTTTTTAAACAAGAAGCTGATGTAGTTCAGGACCCTTTGGAGTAATCAAGATTACTCAACTCGACCTGGAGAATAAATGGACAATCCTGACAGCTTTGCAGTTTGCATGGAAGAGTATTTTAGGAAGCGTTTTCCCTTCTTGCAGGAGCTTTCTCAAAGGCTGAAATCTAAAAAAAATAAAACAAATAAAATAAGGTTTTCATAGTTTCTGGACAGCACCTACTTGTTTTTCTTGGTCCTTCTTTATCGGTGAGCGGAAGGATCCTTCGCATGGTCTGTTGTGAAAGGCAGGTTGCAGATTATTGTGGTTGCTATTTTTTTCAAGGCCAATCGATAGTTGCCCGATCTCTCTGTGTAGACCGGGTGTTACATTTCTCGCCGTCGGTCTTACGTGGAGCTCAGCTGCTGCGTCGTCTGAAGCATCCTTCAGGAGACTTGCCCAGTCTTGAGGTGGAGGATCTCTGGTT
>NW_017728982.1:2246999-2248552 GCF_001723915.1 Gavialis gangeticus
TACATTTCTCGCCGTCGGTCTTACGTGGAGCTCAGCTGCTGCGTCGTCTGAAGCATCCTTCAGGAGACTTGCCCAGTCTTGAGGTGAAGGATCTCTGGTTCCTGTTCCACTTTGCATTCAGATAAAATCGTAAGGTCGCTTTTTAAAGCACTGGGAAGATGCAGGGGGTCCTGCACTACTTTGGGGTGGGGGTAATATGCACTGAGGTTCCTCGGGAAGGGCAGAGGTCTGACAACAGATACAGATCATCTTCTCCCCTCTCTAATACCTAGTTCTTCAGCACTTCAAGCAGAAGCTATAGTTTGTAGGAGGGAACTTTTCTCTTTCCTTCCAAGAGGAGCAAGGAAACAAGCCATAAAGAACTGGAGATCCTTGAACTGGCTTTGCAGGCATCCCCACCTGCCATCTGTCTTGTCTGGTATCTGCAGGGGGGTCTGTTTAAAGAGGCTAATTCCTATTGAACTTCCTTAGGGTTTCCTTGTGGGTCTTCGTTGCCCCAAGGAGAAGTTATCTTGTCTGATCTCACAATATATAACTCTTCTGAGAAGCAGAGTTTGGTTGTGGAGTGGGCAGCATCCTAAATCTGCATTAAAATAAATGCGCCAAACTATGCGTGGGGAGGGACACCCCATGTTTCACTTTGTTCCAAGCTTCAGAGACGTGCAGTTAAACAGCTGACTAGAAAGAGGGCTTTCATCTTGCTTCTCTCATATTCATTGGGAATGAATTTTGGTTACTGTCGACATGGCTTCTTTGAATCAAAAAAATCCCTGAAGAGGAACCTGAACCCAGTGAGACTTGAAAAGCAATCCGCCTGGGAATCGTTGCCAATATGTGGAAGATGATTTATGTATATAGTTGAATCTTGCAAAGCAATTTGAGGGAAGAGGAGTAGGAGAAAAGGTAAGCCATCCTGAAAGGATTATGGCCCACTCGGCCATGTCAGGCACTTGTTGTGGGCCGGGAGAGCTTGCATTGCTTCTGAAAGATGCATTTGCTTCGGCGTCCTGTGCTCTGCCTGGCCAAACGCGAAGTTGGTCTGGCGGGTGTCTTCATTTAGTATTCAAAAGAAAAAATGCCTTTAATTTGCTGCGCCTGTAGTGGGTCTGGTTATTTAGCACTGCTTGCCTCCCTTAATTGTCTCTTATTTATTACCTTTCTGAAGTTTAGTGGCCCTTGCAAGGAAAACCTTTTCTTTTAACCTATTTGCATAAACCAACTTGTCCTCTTTCAAGCAACCAAAACATTTGTCTCTGTTCTTGAAGGCTGCCTTGTCAGTGCAAAATAATACGCTCTTCACTTGAGTTAGCTCACTTGGGGTAAACTCTGGACCAGGGTAAGACCCCTGCTTTTTGTTCTTGTATTAGGATGAACTGGACGAAGACAAATGATAGCAACTGCACAGCCGCATCAGATCTCCATATCTTGAAATCGCCTCTGGTGGTAAGTAGCTCAAGGGTTGGCCTTCATGGCTAGTAGGTGCCACACTGCTTTCAAATGCCCCTCGTTGCAGTGTCCTTTTACAGGGAGAGCCCCAGGCACCCTTCTGATGG
>NW_017728982.1:2253552-2305474 GCF_001723915.1 Gavialis gangeticus
GAAGACAAATGATAGCAACTGCACAGCCGCATCAGATCTCCATATCTTGAAATCGCCTCTGGTGGTAAGTAGCTCAAGGGTTGGCCTTCATGGCTAGTAGGTGCCACACTGCTTTCAAATGCCCCTCGTTGCAGTGTCCTTTTACAGGGAGAGCCCCAGGCACCCTTATGATGGCAAAACGGCATCTGGAAGTGGGCAGGGGGGCCCACTTTTTGGAACAGGGCATGCACCGCCGTTATGGCCAGAGCAATGTCCACAGTTGCACGATGGCAAGCAGCCAACAGCCAGGGACTCTTGGAGAAAGGGCAGTTCCACACTTGCCCTGGGATTTTTTTTTTGTGCTGAAAACAGGCAGATGTTCACACAGGAGGGAAGCACATAAGTGTCTTGAGGCCACACTTGCCCTGTTTTCTGTTGCAGGAACAGGTTGAGGGAAATGGCTGCCCTGTTAGCTAAGAAATCTTTCTCCGGTTTATCCCTGTCACCTTGTTCTTTAGAGGAGCAGCAGCCTTTTAAAAGCACTGGTATTCGCTGCCATGTGGTGCTGTACCAAGGATTAGTTTTTGGGTGAACTGTCTGAGAAGAGAAATTCCTGAAACATTGTCAGGTGTGCGGCATGGCCCTTACGTGGCTGTCATTGCATCGGTGCGGTTCTGGGGAGCTCTGAAATCTGAAAGGTGCTTTTTGCTCTTATTATTGCAGACCTATTGGGGTCCTTGTGACCAATCTTAAGATTTTCCCCAATCTTCTCATCTCCCCAAAGACTAAAGTGCAGGGTGGTCCAGTGCACCCTGCTCATCACTCTCCATTTAAACCTCATTTAGATGCACCTGGTTTTTGAAGTTATTGCTGCTTCTGCCGGCTCGCCGGTGGGGGTTGACGGGACTGGACTCCTGACGCTCAAAGAAGCTGCATGTAGCATTTGGCAGAAAGAGCTGAAATTGGATTAGAAGGATACTTTTTTCCAGCAAGTAAATGTCCATGGTGTTTTATTGTGGCTTATCTTTCTTCATCTGTGTTTGCATAGATTGCATTCATCTCTGCTTGCCAGGTTTTAATGTAAACACTATTTAGAGGCATCGGTCGGCTCGCCTCCTGGAAACCCATCCTTTATAGCACAGTAGTATAAACCTCCAGACATAAAAACAACACGGCCCCGTGGTCAGAATGGTTTTACATGGTTGCACACAAGCAGATGTTGATTATTAAGTGCCTGATAACCTGTGTCAGCAACTCAATGCGCTGACCCCGAGTCTGCTTGTTGCATTAACGCGCTTCTACTGGGAGGGATGGAGCTGGGCATAGTGGACAGCACTGGTTTTGGAGTTAAAGGCCTGATGGGAGGGAGGGCAGGGAGCAGGAATATGCGCTCTTGGCTTCATCCCCAGTGGACCAAAGTCCGCTTAATGTCACTGACAGTCTCCATTCAAGGGAGGCCCAAGACTGTTGGCTCAGAGGCTGACTTGTCTCTAAACAACAGCTGCTAGCGAGAGAGTGATGTTGTCCTGGCAAGTGAAGTCATTACGCTGCTGTTGGACTGCATGTAACCAGCCCCAGGCAAAAGGATGCTTCCTCCAACGCCAATGCACAGTACTGAAGAAAGCACCGCGGTTTGGAGCTGTCTGCGAAGTCGCATACAAAGGAAGAGATGAAATTATCGGTGTTGCTCAAACCAGCTTATTATATGAGTGGCCTGCGAGCAAGATGCTCGCAGCAAGAGGTCCTGGGGTCTCTGCTCCGCATCTACGCGCGGTGTCTCTGAGCCTGGATTTAGGGACCTTCGGGAGACTTCCTGGGTGCCGAGCTGGAAAGGGGCGATGGGGTGCAATGAGCGGGGCTTGATGAGAGGACAGGGGAGCCTGTGCTAGATGCTGTAGAAACGTGGGAAGAAACCAGATGCAGGATTTGCAGTTTGGCCAGCGAGTCTCGGCACCGGGTGGCAGGCACATTTGTAGCCTAGTACGGTTCGGCTCTCGTGGGTGGCAAAGGGGCAGGGCTACAGCACAAGCAGTGATCCGAATCGGGTGCGGCGGGTCTTGCAGCATTTCCGGTGTGAACGTGTTAAAGTCCCCTACATTCTCGGTTGCCAACTCCAGCCCCCTGGCGCACCCCGATTCTCTCCTTTCTTTCCAGTATTTGTGCCCTGTTCTTCCTTTTCTGCATGAACAGTTCACTCATCCGTTTCATTTAAATTTATGAGTCAAAGGCTTAGCTAGTTACTTGTATGCAATGCCGAAGAAATTGGTTTTGAGGTAGGATGTAAAAGGCTTTAAGAGCTTTTACTTTTGTGATCTATAGACTTAAGCTTGGTCATACACCTTGAGTCAATATTTTATTTAAAAATTATATACATCTTGCAGCGTGCTTTCAGGCTGCGATAGGCGTGTTGAATAAGTGTATATCGTGCCTGTATGTAACAGCTCATCCTCTACATTTCAGCGCAGATATTTCTTCCAGAATATGAAGTTAGCAGCTTATCGCATGGCCTTCTGTGGAGTGTCAACTCCCATTTCTGCCAATGAAAGCGAGACGTCTTAAAGAAAAATGTCATTGCTGTATTGATGGGGGCCTGGGGAGAGTGCTTCTGCACAGGTGTCTTGAAAAATGTAAACTTCTGCTGCATTTCAGTAAAGCCCCTCTAATAATTAACCTGTCCAAATATCGACAGGTGGGAGCTCCTTGTTTGAGCCAGGCTGGATTTCCAGCTGCGTGATAAAATGGAAGAAGGTGCTGAACTGGTTAATGTTGTTTGCAAAGAGCCTAATGTGATCCGTGCAGCTGCTAGGTGGTTCCTTTGTATGCTCGATAAGTTACCGTGGAATAAAGAGGGAATCGCACGGCTAGTGTGTAAGGGATCTAACCTGTAGATAATTAGCACAATTAATGTGAGAGGATGTGCTGAGGTTGGCTGGAAGCTCACCAGGGAGCGGGAGAGGGAAGCTGATACCGTATCTGACTTTGTGAGAGACCTCCAAAGGTTGCTGTTGGTTTTTTTTTTTTTTTTTTAATCTCGAGTGTTGGAACAGAATATAAAATGTCAGCAGAGAGCATTGTCTGCCCAGGTGATTTAATAACCGGTGCTAAGTTTTGTCTGTCGCATGGTAAGTGCAAATTCTTTTCTGCATAAGTAATTGAAAAAACCAGTCGGGTGGACCAGGTGGGATTCCCAGGTGTAATTGTGAGCACAAAGAAGGGTCTGATTTTTCTGAGCCGCTCAGGTCGACTTTCACATCTCCAGTCAGTTGGAACTACTTGGCAGCGATAGTTTGCACGTTTTCTATTACATTTGATCAGTTTTGAACTTAAGCCTAACTTTTTTTTTTTTTTTTTCTGCCTCGCAGTCTTAAAACCCTGTCTTGGGTATGTCATTAGGAAGCTAATACTTGTAATGAAAAATACATTTCCTCATCTACTGAATCAAAATATATAGCAGTGCAACAGGATATCCTTATTGAATAGCAGTTAAGAGGAGTGCTGATGCATTTTCTGTATAGCGTAAAGCGCAATGACAAATGTTATTAAATAGCTGGCAAAAAGATTACACATACACGAAGGATCTGTTTAATATTCCACCCACCCCCATCTATTGCTGAATTGCTGTCCTCTTGAAAACACTGGGATTTAAGAAAGAATTGTAAGCTTGGGGGTAAATTGGCATTGTGCGGAGAGAAAACACTGTGAAAGCCTGAGGACAGAGATCTTGAATGCAAGGGAACATCAAGCTAAACAAAGAAGTGGAGACTGGGGAACTGTTTTGTGGCTGAAGGGGAACACTGGAATTATGGGAAAGACACCGTCGTTAACAGCTGACCTTAGCTGCTCAAACGGGTTTCTGTGTGTGTGAGTGCACAAGCTTAAAATGGCATTGCCTAAACGTGACAGTCGCAGTGGATTTGCTGCTGTTGGATTTAAACAAGACTGAGCTCTTCTATGGGCCACGTGCATTTGAGGGGTGCAGATTTGCACCTCTCGCTGTGCATTTGGGCTTCACTCTGTTTGCATTAAGCAAAGACCACCCCCATCCCCCTCCCAATTCAGTCTCACAGTTGCGGAGCACAGCGGTGAATAGATCATAAACCTGCTGGCCTTGTCCTTGCAAGTGTTCAGGCAGACTGATGTGTGAAAGGTGTGATCTGCTGCATTTAACCCGGGCTGCAGAGATCTGCGTTATCCTTGCATGCCACATCTTGTTGTCCAGTGTGTGGCTGGGCTCTTCATCTTGCTGAGTCCTGCCAATGGCCAGCCACCTCTTCCTTTCCCACTGTCTCCTTGAAGCAGGGAGGGATTCATTGCACTAAGGAGATGCTCCTGGGTTGAGTTTATGGAAAAAGGTGGAGGCCAGACCTGGAATATACCTACTCTCAGCCATGCCTTGTGGGCAAGGCTCTTGGAGCAGCCCAGCAGCAAGTTCATCCCTTCCTTGGCATGCCGCGAGAAGGAAGCACATCTGAGCACATCTGGCAGGGCCACACTGCAAGAGGGAGAGGATGGGTCTGTCTGGACAGCATGGTGAAGAGACAAGGGAAGGCCTGCTGTGGGGGGAAAAATCAGCTATACAGAGCTTTTCAGATGCAAAATGTCTGTTGAGCATGCATGCTGTTATGGAGCAGGAATCATTTACTATTTCCACAGGAATAGTACATAGGAATATATAGGGGTCTTTTGTCAGATTGGGCTCTGTTATACCATGCAGCGTGCAGGTCCTGGTTTGGCGTAGCCTTCAGAAATGCCCATGGCTGTGTAAGGGAGGACATCTCAAAATCTAGCCGTTAGTTAGGAGTAGGCTGGGGGCAAATACACTGGGGTGCCCAGTTCCCCATGCAGCTTTCCCCGCTGTTGCAAGGTGAAGGAGCCCACACAGAGTGGAGGGGGAAGCAGTTTCCTTGGTGCATTCAGCAGGACTTGGTGCGGAGTTGCACTGGAGCGCTTGTTTAATCGTGTTTGTGATTTGCTTTTTGAATTGATGTCTCCAACTGTTATAGAAAGCACCATAGATAAGAAGGATAGATTAATGTAAATACCCGCCAAAGTCTATTGTCTGGTATGTTGTTCACAATTGACAAAACATTTTCACCTCTGAAGTAAAACTAAAATGTGCTGCTTGCAGTATATATAATGAGGTTGTTAAAATCACTGGGATGTTTGGTACTATAAAGTTAAGGCATTACAGAATACTACCGTTTCACATTTGGCTTGAGGGAATGCGCATTTTGTATAAAAGTGCCAGCAGCATTAACTGATGGTGCTTCTAGGAAGCAGTGTGCAATTTTCAGCAGTGGAGATAAGGTTTAAGGATCCAAATTTGAGACACTGCCAGTAGAAAATGACAGGAAGCTCATGGGTGTATTTGGCAGCTGTGCTGGTCTGAAACCAAAAGAAAAGCAAAACTCTAGCGCTCTCGGTTCAGAGATGATACCTTTCATTAGACCAGCGAAGACCTTGCCGAAAAAATTATCTTTTTCTGCAAGCTTTTGGGCGCACACACCCTTCTTTGGGCTCAGGGAAAATGTACCGCATCCTCTCCCTCTCCCCCAAATCTGCTCGGGGCTCACAAGAGCTGGTGTTGAAAGGGGTCATGTCGGAGGATGGCTCCACCGGAAAAGCAGCTTTATGATACTGACCTGAAGTGCAACGCGGATCGTAATTCAAGTTCCAGTGGGGGCTTAGGAAGTGGATGTAGGTGACTGGTTTTGGCAGTGAAAATGTTGGGTGGTAACATCACTTATAGCCCCTTGGCTGAAAATGCGGAGAAGCTGAGCACGACCTGTGTGCGCGTTACTGAGCTGTTCATTATTTTCATGGGCACGATGTATCACCTGCTCTTTCGGAAAGGATGTCCATATTTGATATATAGGCTGGGCTGGAAAAGGTAGGGGAAAATGGTTTATTCCTCTTGCTGTTGCTGCAGCTCCTAGTGTGGCCTGGGTGTCTTGGATGCATGGAGTATAGGTCTGCAGGTCAGAAGTTTGCATTTGATTTCCGCTTCTTCCAGGAGTGTGTTAGGCAGTTAAAAATCTTACTGTTTAATCTTTCTTTAAAAAAATAAACTCTTTCTGTTTGTAATGCCAGAAGTACCCATGATGGGGTGGTGTTGGTATGGAAGGGGAACGCTTGTGTATCCCCAGATCAGGCACCTCTCTGGAAAGGAGAGAAAAATTGTTCGTGAAAGCTGGGCCATTGTTATCCGTCTTATTCTTCAGTTGCTCCTTCTACTATGTGGCCATTTATTTGAATTGGTGTTGATCCGCCATCCTTTTGGATGAAGTATTTCTTCCTGACATGTTGTGAAGGTGGTCTCAGATGGTAGGAGAAAGGGTTATTGACTTCTGAACAAATAAAGTTTCCTGTGTTAATGAGGCTGGCCCTGCAGAACACTCTGGGAATAAGTTTGGCAGGGAGAAAGAGTCGAATCTTCCTGTTTCCAGGCATTGTCTTTTAGGTCAATTAAGGAAGAAGCGGAATGAATTTTCTAAACTGCATGTTAAATAAGGGGACAATTGTTGAGCAATGTACCATTTTGCTAATGAGTGCTTGGCAAAACATGCTGAGATGAGCCAGTGGAGTTATTGCTAATGTTAACGGACTTGCACAATGGTGCCCTTGAGCGACTTCTTTATGTTTTAAAAGAAGCAGAGTTTCTTGGTTGATGAAGATGGGGAAGGTAGGTGGGGTAATAGAAGGGGCAGAGGATGACGTCCTGCTCTGCCTCGCCTCCGTTCGTTCGTGGTCCTGTGGAGACTTTGCAACCGGTGCGTGCAATAAGGGTGCAAAATGCACAAACCCAGTGTTAATGACGGAGACCCATTCACTGTATTTAAAAAAAAAAAAAAAAAAAAAAGTCATTAGTTGGGGTTGCAGTCATTTTTGGTCAGGCGAGAAAACTGCAGCTTTTATTCATTCTCTTCTTGGATAGGTGAACTTCAGGATCTGCTGTGCTCTGCATGGTTTTATGAAAAACATAAGTGATCAGCTTTCATCGTGACAAATGGAAACTGTCATTTAATTTTTATCCCCAATTATACAGCTCCGGGACCAATTTTTCAGGTGGAATGTTGGAGCCATTAAAAAGAAATAAGTAAACTATACTGCATTCCATCATTTTTCTGGCAGCTATCCAATGGTCTGTAGCCTTATTACATGTACACTTTTATATAGATATTTTTCTCTAGGTTTCTACAAGGTTGCTATTTAACTCCCCGCAGACTTCTTTTCTGAAAGGTAGGGGTGCTGGATAAATCTGCAGCCAAATTCTGACGTGCGGGCAGAAAATATAATATACTTCCCGTGGTTCTGTTACCGGCATTTGCAGTGTTTTGGGGGGAAATCTGTGGCTGATGTGTCAGGTTCTCATTTTGTAGTGCATCTAGACCAGAACAAAGCAAATATGTTAGCTTTGCTGGTATATATTGGAGCCCTGTCAATATTTGAACTGGTCTTCATTAAGAAAAGCATGATCATGTGCATCTCTCTTTGGGCAGACTCTAGCAAAGCCACGAGTAGGAAAAGGGAACCTATTACAAAGAGGGCACTTGGAAAGACGACCACCAAAAAAAAATGCCCAAGCACTGGAAATTTGCTTGGTGCTTATTGAGCTGTGTGGCGATGCAGTTTTGAGGATGCAAAACCCATACTTCTGTCTGCAGTATTGATGCAGGGAGGCTCAGGCCTGACAGCTATGCACCTTTTGCTGTGGGGAAAGCTGTTAAATGGGCAGTTGAGAGAAGGCCCCACTATTTGAGTACTTTCTAGGGTGCATTCCTCTTTGCATCTGCTCACAAAACTCTCAGCTGATATTTAGCCTTGTAAACTCCTGAGCAATGGGGTACTTTTGAGTCAAAAGCTTTCCCAGTACAAGCTGTCTTATGGTAGCTGGGGTCCGCATTGCTTTCATGACCTTGCACAGCTGCGGACATTCTCCGCGTGCTCCTGCAAATGCCTCTGGCTCATGAGTATGGCAATCAGCAAGCCCTTTGTGCCTGTTCTGTGTTCCTTTAAACCCTGGCTAGCCAGCCATTTTAAGATGGGAAGTCAGGTAATTTATGGTCGTTGCCTGCTGATAATAGTGCGTGCTTTCTACACCTCATATTTTTGCTTAGCAGATTCATTAGTTTGCAAGAACAGCATATGAGTGTGATGGTTTCTTGAAGCAAACTAGCAGATATAAAAACACCTTAAAAAGTGCACCCCAGACATGTCAGGAATTTGTTGAACATGTAGTCCTTTGTTGCTTGCACTGACATAATAAAGTAGCTACAGTTGGTTAACACAATTCTGCAGAAGAAATGCCTGAGATTAGCATGCATTAAATTTTGTTTCCAGGAGGGATTTCTTTGACAAACTTGCTATCTCCTTCAAAGCGAAGCGAATATTAATTCTTGGCATAAAAACTTGGTTGGGAAATGAATGGTTTCTTTTGCATACATCTGTCCAGGCCAGTGTGCTAATTCTCTCCGTGGAGAGAGGAAAAAACAGGAAATTAGGAGGTCTACCACCCGTTTTGGTGGCAGGGTATAGGTGATGTGTACCAGGCTTTCTTCTCCATCCATCTCACAGACCAACAACAGCTTTTGTGCGACCGTGGAGGTCTGAGGCTGTCTTTCCGTCCTTTGGAGATGGAGGTTTGTTAAAGGTTCCCCCCACACCACCCCATAGGAGGAAAAGCTCATTGAAGAGCTTTTACTTGGAAACAGGGAATGTGCTTCAGTGTGTTCTCCGGCATTCCTGTTTGTACAAAAACACCCTTTGTCCACTTCTGCAATCACTTGGGACATGGAAAAACGATTGTCCTCCTGAGCCAGCTTAGTGGTGCCAGCCTTTCTTCTCTCCTACCGCCCTTGCAATGCCAGGACCATGCCCATACACACCTTCCCTTTCCTCCTCTTCTCTTCTTTCCAATATATTTGGTAACCTGGGCTTCCCTGCCCTTCCAGTGAAAAGCTGGTTAGCCTTCTCCTACTGTGGTAGCTAGCATTTTCCTGTGCACACATATCTGTGAAAGTAAATAGATGCATGTACGTCAAATGCGGAAAAGCAGAATGCATTGGAAACTGTTGTATGAATTTATTCATTTAGCCTCATGCATCTGTGCCTTTGTACATCACTTAACTCCTTAGATCTTAAAGCTCCGTCTGGGAGAGGCTGGTTTAGTATCTCAACAAGCTGGAAGCTTTGGAGGCGTCTGTCATACGCATTAAACAGCAGCCTAGCGCACACTGTCCTAAGTGGAGGAAAACTGTTTCAGATGGTCATTGCATTACTATTACGAGCCTGAGCCTGGTTTGGGAAGAAGCATTAATGATATCAACTCTCAACTGCTGCCTTTGAGGCTTTTAAAAATGGCAGAATAGCTCTCAAGAAAAAAAGAAGGTGGTCTTTAAGAAGATGACTTCCATCTGATGAAATCCTCGCCTTGGTCTTGTTACCTGGAATGAGCTAGAAGTGGCATTTGCCCGTTCGAGGTGTCAGGATGCGTCACTTTGCACAAATCGTTTTGGGCAGAAGAAGAATTGAATCCCATTTCTGTTGTGCTCCCATTTTTAAGGATATATAGCAGATCCAGGATCACGGTAGATCTCCCCAGATCTTGTGAGGTTGTCAGAGTTGCTATTTAAAGTAGAAAGCTTTCTTCCACGGGGTGAGGATACATGTTTTGGCTGCAGGGTCTGTCCATTGAGTCTGTTCAGCACAGCGATGTGCATGTCGTTTTTATAACCTCCAGATACTTCCCACAACCCCAGGTCCCTCGCTTGGGACTAATCGGCCTTGGCGAACATGTGCGTAGTGACGGTTTGCTACTCCGATGACTTGCATTGCTTCCTAGCTGCCATGGGAAGTCGTCTTGCTGGGTAAGTAGCAGATAAAAGCTACTTTGCCGTCAGCAGGGTGGTCTTTTCCTGTTTGTCAGGTGTACTTATAAAATATTTTGGGTGTGGTGGAAAAAGATTGTGTTCCTGTCTTGGATCTGTCATCTCCTTTGCTCTGTGCATTGCTATAGCACGTGCACGCAGGATTGGGGGAACAAAGCGGTTTTATGCACAAATCCAATGAGTGTGTTTGCCTCTTCTGTCTTGAGGGAGTCTGGAGTGTTTAATGATGACCTGGAAGACTATGAAAGAAGTCTCTACTATACTTTTCCTTTAAGTCTGCAAGATCTTGCATTAAAATAGTGATCAGCATATCAATGGAAAAGCTTCTTGCCCTGAGTTCAAGTTCAGTGAAGTGGTATCGGACCTACGGAGCGGATTGGCTTCGTCTCCACGTGGGCCCTCATCCTGGTGCAGGATCTGGAGCTCACGTGGCGCGAGGTCAGGTTGAGCTTGCAGTTCGCTCTGCCTACCTGCTTTCGAGGCAAAATGAGAGCCTCGGTCCCTTACGGAGCATCAGAATAGGAGCAACTTTCACGTGCCCTTTGGTAAATGTCATTACAGAATTCTGTCTGATTAGCTCGACATGAAGCTGTAATAGACTTATTAAAATTATGAGCTTGCCAATAAAGGGATAACAGGGACGTCTTTAAACGTATTAGCTTTTGCTTAATGCTACCTGTTAGTCAATGTTCTCCTTAAAAATAACTGCTCATTAGCCCCATTAGATTAAATATTAAGATTACCCTTGGTGCAAGAAAAGCATGTGCTTATGTAAATGGAAATATTTGCGAAGGGTTAACATGCTGCCTGGGTCTGTTTGTGAAGCAGTACCGCGGGTGTTTTTGCGTCGGGATTTCGTTCCTTGAAAAAGGCATAAAAGGTAGAAAAGAGGCTGGTGCTCCAGGCCAGCCTGTTTCAGGAGCTGGCTTGTTAAACTCAATGACAAACGAACCAGGTACAGTTTTTAAATGAAATGCATGTGCCAGTTGAAATCTCGGGAGTGCTATCTCGCCTCCTTCCCAGGAAATGCGGTTATAAAACACAGGCAGATGGGCTGCACATTATAGGCATATAGGTCTGGAAGGGATGACAATTAATCTCATTCTTCTTCCCTCCTCCTCCGCCACGCTGGGATCAAATAAACCAGGGCCGTGCCTGACGGTTGTTTGTCTAACTTGTTCTTAAAAACCTCTGGTGAAAGGGAGTCCGTAGCTCTCTGAGCTTAGCTTTTGCCATGTTTAACTGTCCTTATAGTTTGAAACTTTCCTCAATACCTAACCTTAATCTCCTTGGCTGCGGATGATGCTTTAGCTATAAAATTGCTTGATGGGATTTAACTACATGTGCAACAAATTGCTCAGGGCTGGAGCACAGGTGCACTTGATCTAGATCATTTCCCTTTCATTGACCGGAGTGAGAGAGGCACAAGAATTTAGCAAATATCCTCCAGGTTAATACGATTTAGTGAAAAGAAAATGGGGGTTTTTTTAGGATGCTTGCTCCAGAGGCCTAAAGTTACGTTGGATAGGTTGCCAACCTTGATGTGAGAAAGTGGATCTTCCACGAAACCGTGTAGTAGAGCCATGGTGTTATTACCAGCCCAGCAAGGCTGTGTTAGGGATGCTGTGGAAAATGTGTTAATAATAGATCTTTTTGTAAGAAGGAGGAGGGAAAAAAAACCCACAAGTGTTTTAATAAAACTTGCTTTATCACAAGTGACACCCACTTATAAATAGCTCTGGAACCATGAGAATAAGTCTGACTCCAGTCTGGCATTTCTTATACCTTGGTGAATAGTCCTGACACTGTTCATCTGATTTGTATCATCATTTTCTTCCAATATAGTACATCATCTCTTGAAAATAATTCTTGTAGTGTCACTTTCCAGAACCGGCAGTAAACTGAAGTCTGCGTCCAAGTTTGATGTCAGCAATGTGCACCACGAAACGTGAGTGCGACTGCATTGATCGCAAAGTGTTCAAATGCTGCAAACGTGAGCTCTCCTTTTTCACAGCCTCCCCTGCTCCGTCCCCCCACATTAATCTAATTGTGAGCTGCCTAATTACGAAAAAGCCAGACCTGTACAATTGAATATACTAGTTGGTCAGTGTCCATTGTTTTAATGGACAGTGCTTTCTGCTCGGAGGCTAGTTTATTCTGTTTTGCTAGAAGCTCATGGTAGATCAATAGTAATTTTGCTATGGGCCAGATGTCAAAGTACAGAAATATGCTTTCAAATCCCAGTGACTTGCTATGACAACTACTATGGTGAAAAACATTCGCTTGGCAATCAAAGGCATTAATAGTGGTTTTTGTTGTCCACCTGTTCAAGGGGAGGTTTTAATTACCTTTTTGGTTGCTGGCCAGTGTGATAATACCCAGACAAGTTTCTTTCCCTCCCTCCAGTCCCCTGGCTCAAACACAAAGGGAGCATTAAATCCCCTTTCCAAAAGAGCTGAAGCATTTGGCAGGTGTGGCAGTCTTGCTCCATATCCTGGTTGTGTTTTGAAAGTTCATCATAGCTGACAGGTAAACCCAAGGTGGCAGAAAGCAAGCTTCAAGGGAGAAGGGTTGGGGATGGTTTGCTGGTGGTGTTGGCTGCCTTTATACTCCTTGAAGTATAATTGCCACTAGTACAGATGAATGGAGGAAGGGGAGGGGGACGGGATGTGCAAGAGCCCGCCTTGCAGGCATTTCTTGGTGTTTTTAGCATCATTTTTGAGATGCCGTTTCCTAATTAAAGAGGCTGAAAGAGGATGAGCCGCCCTATGGCACCACTCGGGTTCCCAGTTGGGGTTTTCGTCCTGCCGGTGGACAAGCACCTCCCTCTGCCACCTCGAAAAAGGATGGAGGGACCGACCACACCACCTGAGACAGATTCCCAGCAGAAAACATTTCAGCTTGGGCACTGTTTTCAGGGGTTTACCACGTTTGCAAGGGTTCAGCAGCATTCAGTGCCAGAGTTACTACTTACTCCATCTTTCATAAACCAGCAAATCTTCATCAAGGGGCTGCCCAGTAAGATGTGGTGGCATAGCATGAAGAAGGCCAAGCAGCAGAGGTGACCGGGGGATGTTACTCCATGGCTTTCTTAGAGCAAATTGAAGGGAAAAAAAAGCCAAAGAGAGGGGGAAAGAGTTCAACTGCTGGTAAAATAATTGTCAAATATTTCTTTGATGCGCAAAGAGGATAATCCTGACCTGCCTCTGAGGGCTATTAAGGATTAATGTTTACACAGTGCTTTGAGTATGCCAGACTCTCTCTAAACGCTAGATGTGACTTTATTAATAAAACCCACAAGTAAATAACGGACTCCGTTAATATGTGATATTCCTGAGCTGCTGCCGTCGGGTTGCAGGGACAGCGAAAGGGGCTTTCTTGAATGCTGTCGCGTAGCCTCCAAGCCTCAGTTTACCAACCAAGCATTACAGGATGCTCTTTAGACAAGAGCGTGAATTAATTCACCTGGTTCCCCCATGATTTTGCAAATCATCTAGTTAGATTCAGGTAAGCATTTAGATGGGCAAGGATTTTTGTGGGTGATGTCTTTAATTGGACCAACTGCATGGTTGGGGTCCGCTTACATTTATATTGGGATGCTGATTTACCGAAGCTGCACTTGTGGTCGGGCTTGACGCTGCCTGTTGGCGATTGTGTTGCTAGACAGGGTATTCGGTTGTGTTGTCACCTCTCTGCTGTCTTGCACTTCCAGCTGTTGGAGAGCTAGCTCTCGGAAGCGAATTCCTTGCAAGGCAATAATTGGGCTAGGAGCTAAATTGCGGGGGGGGGGGAACAGACATCAAAGTGAGAGGGCCTCCCCCTTTCCTCTCCGTGGGGTGGACATGCTCACTACACTGCACGGTCGTCCTCAAACCAGTTTCTCTTGGGATGCTGCACAAAATAATCTGTTTTCCTGAAATATTATTTTCAGGTTTAAAAATGATGATGGTGTACGGTCCACAGGGTGTGGGGTGTGAGAAGGGTTTCACGTCCATTGCTGCATGGTCTTTCACTTAACGCAGGCCAACTTGCATAGTTTTGTCTGAACTTGCTCTTAATTAATATTGAAGATTCAACTAGGGGTATTTTTATACCGGCCATTGGCTCTTTTGCTGTCTTTCATCCCTGCACTAATAGGCTTAACAATTTTCCTTAGATGCAAACCTAGGAGAAATGAGATGTATAAAGCTCTGTGCTAGGGCTGTGTTTCACAGTTCACAAACTTCTGTCTCGTATTTAGTGTCATGCCTTAGAAAGCCAAGAGGGGAGAGAGCTGACTCCTTGCCAGTCGCTCACTCAAACTTAAAAGATCTCTGCATTAAAATTGCTAATCTCGAGTGCTCACAGGCTAATAAATTCAAGGGACTGTTTTAAACATTGTCAATCTAAAATGTAATCCTATTAAAATAATTGAGTATTTCCAGGGTAGCAAATTCCCTCGTCCCTCTGTCCACAACACACCAGAGAACAACATGAAAGGCCTGCTGGAGTGTCCTCTGAGCAACATTGAACCAGCCGCCGTGTGTGTGCTCAGTACCATTTCCCTTTAGCAAGGACTCTGTCTGTCGTGCCACTTTGAAGAGGCATATGGCTTGTAATGAGGGACAGAGCTGATTGCTCCAACTCGTTATTTAAGAAGGTCCCTCTTTGCCCCGTCCCTCCTATGCCAAGGTGATCAGAGCACAGCATTGAATGGTTATCTGCAGTAATGGGCTCATGGCAGCCCAGGACTGTGGCTGTAATCCTTGTCAGCAAATTGCCAAAAATTGTTCTGGGGCCTGAAATGTTCCAGGCTTGCCACTCCTTGCAGATTTCTTGCCTATTTCTGTGCAAGGGACTTACATCAACAGCAAAAAATTACAAGAAATAGAATCTGGATGATTCCTGCTTTCATTCAATTTAGGTCTCATTCAAAGTTGTTTTCTCCTCCTTTTGGGGTTTACCTTAGAAATAGAGGGACTTCCAACTTGCATCTGTGCTGGAGGAAAGTTTCGTTGAGCTGCCTTGTGACCCGTTTTTAAAATAAAATAATTTCTAAGGGCAGGGTGTTGAATTTCTGAAGCCTGTGTCATTAGACCAACACAGCTACAACCTACACCCCTGTAACGTGGCCAACTGTTTGAGTTGGTCTAATAAAAGATATCAGATGCATCTGCCTATGAGCTAGTAAGTGTTGTTTTTGCATAGGTGTTAATAGTGGGAGGTGGGGGGCCAACAGAAAAGGGAGGAGGGGAAGAATTTGGAGGTCAAGTTGAAATGCGCCGTCCCACTTTTAGTCCCTAATGATGTTGGAATTTGACTACTTCTCCAGTTGCTATAGTTTTCTCCTACAGATGAGACCTGAATTTATAATGTGAAAAAATAAGAGGGGAAAAAAAAATCATAAAAACCTTTTAGGTTGTCTTTGACGAGCATAAAGTAAAAAAAAAAAAAAAAGGAGTGAGCATAAGCATTTTTTTCCTTCCCCTTATTCTCTTTCCTTTTGCAGGTCACCTTTGAGGAAAGTATGAGTAAAGCTCTCATTTAGTTGAGGAATTAAAAAAAAAAAAAAAAAAAATCCAAGGTTTTGTTTTTTGGAGTTTTTTTGTTTTCCTGTTTCTTTCTTTCCTTTTTTTTTTTTTTCTTAAGGATGGCTTTGTGAAAAACAGCTTACAGAGCTCCTTGCCAGGGATGAAGGGTTAAGTGAATGGATAGATTTTTTTTTTTTGGCTTCAGGGTGAAGGGATGGCAGACAGGGAAACAATTGTTTCTGAGCCTGCTCTTACCTGTCTAATGAATCCCTGCTGACACTGCTACAGGACTGCCGGCTTTCCTTGCGTAGCCTGACCTTAGGGCCCAGCTAGCTCCAGGGGCTGCTTTATTCGGCAGGAGGAAAGCATGGGGTTGCATTGCCAACGGTGGTGTTGGTAGCAGCTCCTTAGCAACTGGATCCACGATGTCTAGCTTCCCCATCTGTGCATTTACAACCTGCAATGGGTGCTGTCTTGTTTGTAGCTTCTTTTTGCTGTTGTTCCATAAGCCTGGGTTACCTTGAATTAAATTGGTTTATGGCATGCCATTTTCGGTAAAACGGCAAAAGAAATGGTCACATAATTCAGGAAGGCTTGCCCTTGGAGTGATTTAGTCATGCTGGATGAGAGCAGAGGAGCCGTATTGACTTTGAGCTCCCTTTGGAGCTGAATTGGGAAAGCTGCGGAGCTCTGCAGCACCTGCATGACACTCACTTGAATAGAGCTACCGAGAAAAGCGTTTCAGTTATTGGCATTTCTCCTAATGCATTTTGTATGTGTCTATACCACTGGGAGAAATATGTGGTTATTGTTGAAATATTATCTACATGCTTTTCAGAAGATGAAGTAAAGGCACTTTGCAGCAATAAGTGTTGTGGACGTAGTATTGTGGTAAAGGTTTGGGGTTTTTCACATCGAGATGTGGCTCGATATGTTTTCTCCTTGCTACGCCATGTCTAAAAGCATCCAACTGGATATAGAATTTGACAAATAGTGCTGAGCAGGCTGCCTTCTGGTGTCCAGTAATTATAGCTTGAAATGTTGTTATTTAAATAACTCCTTCAGCTTAATGTAGGAGAAAGCAACTGGTAATGCACATTAACTATTTTCGTAGCTATATTTTGCATAAAACATCAAATGCGGAGGTTGTGGGACTATGAAGGAGTAGATGAATCTTCCTGAATCGCTTTGCACTGATGGGCTATTACTCAAATCAGCGTGTTGGAATGGATTCGGTCCTGGCATTGCCGTGCCTATCTCAGCTGCTGGAAACATCTCCAAAGTTGCCGTTCGCTAGCTTGCAGATGAAACGGATGTCTTGCACGGTGTAGAAAATCCCGTTTTTGTGTGCTCGCTTTGTGGGAAAATGTGCTCATTGCTCCCCAAAATGGTAAACATCCTGTGGCTTTGTCTTTAGACCCATTTAAAGAAAGTTCACAAAACCAATTTCACAAGTAGGCCTTTAGTTACTTGCTATTGGCTTCTAGGCAAATGACATGCAATGCTGGAAAAAAATAAAAAAGAAGAAAAAAAAACAAGGGAAGAGAGCAAAGCTGTGTCACATCTCTAGGTTTCTGTATCTTGTTTACTCAGCTTTTCTCATCCTTTATCCTTGCTCAGGAAAATAGAGCTTCGTATCTAATCACCATGGCCGTGGGTGGAGTAAGTGCTCGCATCCGGAAAGATGGTTTGAATCACCAAGCCAAGGGGGGAATGAATGGGCAGACTAAGCTAAATTTGAAACGTTGGCACTTGTCGAGCTCACCGTTGCCATAACCAGAAAGCAACGACACAGTCAACACCGCTAACTACCTCTCCAAATATCACACGTCATTGTTCTTCCATTCATAATATGTAAGTGATGCACCAGGCTGTTTTTTAAACACAAAAGTAATAGTAATTTGTTATCTTGGGAACATTAAATTAGCTGTCAACTGTGCTATGCAGGTGAATGGTGACTTTTGAATGAAATTATCAAATCTCTGTTCCTGAGGCATTTTTCTTCTTTCTTCTGAGATAAAAATAAACAGTGAAAGGTTTGTTTAGATAATGGGAATATAATTCTAAGTGCTTTAGCTTATATTGTTTTCTTGTATTAATTACACAAATTCATAACCCTCCTTTTTTTTTCATTTTAACGTGACTAAGTAGATAGAACAACAGAGCCACTAAATCATGTTGGGAGTGTCATTCCAAGCAAATACGCGATTGGTCCTGTGGTTCTCGGTTTAATGGGCTCATTTCTTTAAGTGATTGAACTTTTGCCAGTCGGCTGATGGCATGAGAGAGTTTTGCATTTATTTTACAAATGCAGTATAAAACCCCCCCCAGCAAATCACTCAAATCTTAATTCAGGACTTCTTGCTTTCCGGGGTTCATTTCGAAGCCTTTTTAAATGTTTCTTTATGCAATTACATAGGCATGGCATGGGTATTAAATCTGTGCAAGGTCATTAGTTAGGGACAATGAAATAATTGAGGGGCAGCATGACAAAATAAAGGGACTTGAGGTTTTTAACATCTTAGTGTTTCTGTAGGCTTGTTTATAATGGCATGTTGTAGAGGGCAACTCGGCCTGTATTACTGAGTCTGGTATTGGCACCAATATGCTACAAGTCATGTTGTGTTGGTGCACAGTGTAGTCCACTTATACATCTTAACAGCTCTGAAAGATATATTTATCATGTTAATGCTTGTCATTGTATTATGCACTCGAGTCCCTGCCATGGCTCTTCCAGAAGTAGGTTTTGTGCAAGAATCGCAGGGAGAACGTGTGCCTGAAGTTGAACTGATCCTCTGTTTTGTAGACAGATCTTGGTGCTTAATGATGAGCTGACCTCTCCATCTGGATACAGCAGATTTACAGGGAAAAACCCAGGCGTGGGCACAGCAAGGGAGGTTTAGGTTGGATATTAGGAAAAAGTTTCTCACTTTTTCCTAGCGGTGAAGCACTGGAGAGCAGTGAAGCACTGGAACAGGTGACCCAGAGAGGTTGTGCAACCTCCATCCCTGGAGGTTTTTCAGACCCAGCTAGACAAAGTCCTGGCTGGGATGATGTAGTTGGGGCTGGTCCTGCTTTGAGCAGGGGGCTGCACTAGATATGACCTCCTGAGCTCCCTTCCAGCCCTTGGTTTCTCTGATTCTTTCATTCATGCAGCTGTAGTTTTTGAGAACGGGGACCTCAGTATCTGCACTCAAGGAGCACAGGTGATACGTACCCCCGCGGCGCAGAGTAATTTCTGCTGTATCTTTTTAAATAGATTTGCTCCACTAGCTTGGTAAGCTGCCAGGCTTGTGGGAATGAGTGGGTTTTATTTGCGTCTCTTCATAAATATAATTTGGCTTTTCTTGTAGCTTGAGGTTTGTTGCCTGGCAGAACGAACATGTTATCTGCTTTGTGCCTCGGGCCTAGCCAGGCTCCAAAGTTAAGCACTGGTACCTGACTCCAGGTGTGGTACCTGACTCCCTCCAGGTATGGTAGATCTTCCCCATTGGTGCTGATGGCTGTCTTTCTCTTCTCTCTGAAAGCTTGCCTGTCTCCTAGCAGTGGCAGTATTCAGCATGTGAGTATGTAAATCTTGACGGTATCATCTAGGATGTACACCTAAACATCTGCCTCTGCCTTCTGGTGAGCTAAGAAGTTTCTGAAAGGATGAAACCTCGCTCGTAATATGTACTGTAGGAAGCACGGCCTGCACCTTTTGATTTATCGCGCTTTTGCGCGCTGTTACGGGTTAAATGTGGCCTGGTTAAATAAAGTCCAAGATGAAACGATGTTGCTTGGAATTCCATGTGATGCCTTTAACTTTAATTTTAAGATGAGCTATCTGGGTCAGCCATCGTGGGACTTTCCCTACATGTTGCACTCTGTGACTGTACTGTTTGCAGCATTTTCTCTGGCGGTGGCGATGCCTGGAGGTTTTCCTTTGAACTGTGATGTATTCATCTAATTATTGAGAGTGCATAAATGATACAAAATGTACCACCTTGGTACTTTTGCTATTCATCTTTCATGCAGTATTACCCTCCTGCCTTGAGAATGTATGCGAGAGAAATAGGAAAATAAAGCAAAAACAAACACCTTAGGATAGGTATAAACAAGTATTTCCAGTGGGGTAATATCGGTTTGTACTCGACCAGTGTTTGGTGGGTGCATTCAGTCCATAGCACTGTAGTGACAGAAAAAATATAAGCCCTGGGGCCTTACTTCGGTGATAATCTTCAGCAAGTCAAGTGCTGGTCTAACATCAGGGCTGCTCTGCCACTCCCCACAGTGATCAAAGTGCTGATGCAGTCAGGTTTAACCTGCTGTTATCCAACTCCAAGCAGATCTGCGCTGCATTTTCTTGCAGTTCAGCCATTGCTGACATTCATCCGGGCTGCCTCTGCAGCAACTCAACTCTGCTGATTTTTATTGCAGGCCTCGTAATAGCTGTCCTTCTTGAAGCCTTTGGCTTCTGGAGTCTCTTAATTAAGAAGAGATCTCCGCTTCTGTTTTCCAAAAAAGACGTTTCTGGCTTTTGTGACTGCGTGGAGGAAAACCTGACCAGTCAACTTAAAAAGCAGCCAGACGGTAAATGCAGAGGACCTGCCATTTATTTTAAACCGTGTGGGTTGTTTTGCACTTGACGCATGATTTTTTGGAAAGTTTGGAGTTGGCAGTGACTCATCCATCGTGGCTCACCGGTGGTGTATATACTGCAGAGCATTCAGTGGAAATGCAGCCTTGTAATAGCCAGAAGTAATGCTGAATTAATATACCAACATATTTAAAGACATAGTTTCTGTAAGGTAACTCGTGATTTAGCTTAGCTTAAATCCACCAAAACCTTCTTTCTACCCATGTTCCTTTTTATCTTTCTCCCTTCTCTGTCTTCGTTTTCTTCTCCAGGCTGCCGCTTGCAATTAAAATGGACTTGCATTTTTTTTTGTACACCAGAGCTTCACCCTGCCTTCCTTCAAATCTCCCATCTTGGCCGTCAGCAGGAATCCACGCGGTTGGAAACCGGGGGGGACGGGGAAGAGAGAGCACGGCTACTAGTCCCTGGGCTGTCTTGGAGCAGGGCCACGCAGCCCTTGACCATTCATTTTGTCATCCACCCACACTGTAGTCTGCCCAGTTTAGATTGGGAATGCCTTGTCATGTGAGTGGATTGATCTGAATCATAGTGGCTATTTTTTATCATAAGTTGAATCCAGAAGCAGGAGACCTTGATTTAATTGGACTTTTTGTTTTGTTTTGCATTCCTACTTTTGATTTGTTTTCTCAACGCCAAGTTGATTCTCACTGGTAACCACTGAAGCATGTTGATAAATATAGCCCTTGCATTCGGTTTAGCAGCTTTTGCTTGCCAGAATTCACAGTGTACTGTATCAAGGCATACTTATGGAAGCACTTACATTGCTTAACGTAAAGTTTATTCAGAGTCTTTTGCATTTTGTTGAAAAATACTGAAGGATGTTGGTTGCTTTATTTTTTTTACAAGATTATTTACCTATAATTTGTGCTGCTCTGTTTGGATGGGGATGGGATTTGAATTAAATGCACCAAAAATGCTTTTTTATTTGAATTAAAAAAAGAAAACTAACCTCAAATGTTGTTATTGAATGTACAAGGAAAAAAGATCCAAGTTTTTCAAAAGGTGTCTTATATTGAACAATGTATTAGCTATAAGTAGCAAATAGAACTGATTTCTTTCTGGGCCTTGTGTTGTCCAGGTTTTTAGAGCAAGTAGACCTCATCCTCTCTGTTTCTCTTCAGAGGGAGAGAGAGGGGAGAGCAAGCTTTCTAGTCCCAGCATTCAGCTGGTTTCTCAACTTTGACTGGACTTTTCATTGAACCAACATGTAATCTCTCTGTATAACATTAATATAATCTGAAACAAGGAAAATATTATTTCTAAAAATGGCTCGGTGGGGCCGCTGCGGTTGTGACCAGAGATGGCACTTCAGCAAATTTTGATTCTGGGTGCTTGGACCAGGTCCTTGATTTTTGACTTTGTTCTGTGGCAAATGTGCCCTGCTCTATGTATATGTATATGTATATGTAGTAATTTAAAAGGGAAATAATATATAATTTCCTCTCTTAAATTGCTTTGAATCTATTATCATGACTGTAGACCTTTAACAAAAATTTTAGATTTCAAGTAAAAAAGCTGTACAAGTGAGGCTTTTAATTGTGGGTCTTTTTTTTTTTTATTATTATTTTGGGGTTTTTGTGTTTGTTTTTCAATAGCTTTTATCTGCTCTGCTTGAGAGTGGGATCTTAAACTTTTTCTGCAATCCTGAGCCCTGCTGTTGCTAGACAGTAAATGAATGTATGGTTTTTTGAAGGGCCAAGTATTCCAGGAAGGTGACCGCTGAAGCCAGGGTTCCTCTTTGCTGTGTCTTTCTGGTGATGGTGGAGGGTGGACGACTGTGGCTGTTCCTTGTGGCATGTCTCACTTTGCTGTCAGCAAGTGAATCTACAAGCATGTGCAATGTTTAAGCCCTGCCCCCGAGGAAGCAATTAATATTTGCATGTCTGATTAGGTTATTCACTGCAATGTGACTGGGAGGTGTTCCTGGTAGGCTTGTAAGGCAGGAGAACTTCACACATTTAAGGGACACAGGCAGGACTGTGGGTTTGGCGCGATGTGGTGAGCCTGGATCCTCAAACCTTCCTCAAGGGATCTAGCTACTGGGACACTCCGAGTGCATTTGTGGGGGATCCTTCCCCTTTGCTGCCCTCCAGGTTGCATGGAGCCCCTTGCCAGGCTCCCGTGCACCAGCGCAGAGGTTGGCAGGGCAGCGATGCACACTTTACTCATCTGCACCCTCCTTCTCAGACGGTTTTGGGAGTCCTTTGGTGCCTCTGAGGGGTGTTGTGGTCCTTAAACGTCAGCCCCATGCTCCCCTTCTATTTGCTCCCGATTTCGGAGGGCACTGGCTTGTGTGGAGGAAGCCCGTGGAGGGCACTGACTAATTTTTCTTCTTTTGAGAACGCGTATCTTCTGCCATCTTCCAATTCCCATAGAAACAGTGCAACGTTCCTGAACTGTCATAAAATACTTGCATCGGACTTGCTATTTTAAATAATGCATTTGTCTTCCTTCAAATAATAATATTGCCCTACCATCACTTCACTAAACTGGATGCTTTTGAAACGCATTACTCTCGAGATATAAAATTTAAATGTCAGTCAAATCATTTTTATGGCATATTCAGGTGAACACTTGGCCTGCTTGCTGATGCTTCATGAAAAGCAGGGATGGGTCTTCCTTGAACTCTCCTGCTTAACTAAGTATAACAGCCCTGTGCTCCTCTTGCCTTGCATTTATTACTTGCATAAAATATGATACTTTGCCCAGGAGTTAATCTTTTCCTACTGTTTTTATGCGCCTAAATAGAGTATCTGAATATTGAATGTATTTCAGACTTTACATGGAGTCTTTTTGTGGGTAACTAAGTGCTTCCCAGAAGGCTATGACCTGTGAATAAAAATGTTCAAAGCTGACCTGCTCTGCCTTTGTAGTACTTCTAAAATATTATGCAGTACTGTGTTAAGGATGTGAAGAGCAGCTCTATCCATTTATTTCCCCCTCTCCTTACAGTTAACTCGGTGCATTTTTCCTCATCTTGCCAGTGCAGTATCCTGAGAGTGGAGCAGAGGGGGAGGTGGAGGGGAGGGAGCTAAAATTGTCATCCACATAAATGAAAATAATATTCCTTGTAGCGTCGGCCAGTTTGATTTCCACACTTTAGATACGCAGTCCTTTGACACTGTCCAAATAATTTCTTAATTTGACTCCACCAAGAAACAACCTCATGCTATGGTGTTTAGGTTTTAGGAAGCTTTCTTGGGCATTTAAATGTCTGTTAAATGGCTTGTTGGCCGCATAGGTTGATCATGTAGCATCAAGGATGTTGTTGCATGCCCTGCTCTTGCAACCTGATGCCTGACTGATGTTTTTCGTGACTTGAATCAGGAGGTTTTGATGCTTGTCATTCAACGTGCGGATATGGGCACTGCTACCGTTGCCTTATCTGCCTCGAGACTAGACTGTTGCGCGTGGGTCTGTGCCATAAAATGACTCGAACTTGAAGCTGGTAGAAAGTGCAGTGGCCTGCTTGGTAAGTGGGACATTTTGCAGGGAGTGCATGGCGACTTCTTTCCCTATATTATGCAACAAGAAGGGCTTCGAAGGGGGCTGCCAGGTTTGTGTGGTGAAATGGCTTTGGGAAAAGAAGCACGATTCGGGGTTTTAGAGTCTGAATGAGCACGGTGGGATTGATCCTGGTCTCCAGCATGCTCCAGAGGACGCTTGGCTGGATGGTGTTGTTGGAGCATCTGATGTTGGCGAGTTGCTGGACCGACGCAAGGATGGGAAGGAAAATTCCTCCTGTAGGTCACTTGCTAGTAGAGTGCCTGCCTGATTGTTTTAATGCTTTGGGGGGCTGTGTTATATTATTAATTTCCCAGGTGCTTAGAGCCTTTGTAGAAACCTCTGTTTCAGCACATGCCCAATTATCCTGGTAATATCTTTACAGGATGTCCCGACATTAAAAATAGACAACTTTGTCTTGGACCCTGTGGGGAAGTGCCGTTTCTTAATGGGTGGCCACTATAACCCACCTAGGACTTCTGCTCCAGGTTCTTTTCCAGAACGTGACTTGTTTCAAGAGGCTATTTATCTGGTTGTAAGTTTGCGGGAATTACTGAAGTTTCTAAAGATAATATTTTTCCAAGCAAGAAGAAAGCACTTAAATGATGAGCGGTGGGTATTGTAAAAACCCAGTGTTTAATGCCCAGAGCACATCAGGTTTGAAGGCAGAGGCTCCATTCTGCATAATAGCCAGCCCTGTCTAAGTTATATTGCTGTTACCTAGCAACAGGTAGAACCGTAACGAGAATGAGAGGTGCTCGTCTCCTGCTGAAGTGGGTGCAATGCAACACATTAGCAGTCTGTTCTGCTCTGCATGCTCTTAAAATCCAGTTTCAAATGAAAAGGAGTTGAGCTGGCATCTTGTTGATGCCAGCATTGAAGACGTTTGCTCTGCTATGGCAGCCCTTGGAGCTGGGCAAGGTAGAGGGGAGCGGCGTTCTTCTGAACTCTTTCTGATGGAGCATCTCTTTCTTTTCTTCCCAGTTGTGGTTCCTTGGCATGCAAGACAGACTTGTGGCTTTGGTTTCTCCAGAGCAGCTCTCCACTACAGCCATGTCTATAGCCAGTGTTGTGACTAGCATGGTGCAGCTGAACTTTGTGAGACAACATTTGCACTTGCGGCTCTCTCTCGAGCTGTAACTCTGGTTTTTTGAAAATGTATTTATTTATCTACTGTAGGGTTTTTGGTTGTAGCCATGTTGGTTGAAGGACGATTGTTTGAGTAGACGTGATATCTTTTATTAGACCAGCTGAGTAGTTTGAAAAAAGTTCTTTGCAAGCTTTCGGGTGCAATTGCCCTTCTTCAGGCATTGGGAGTCTCTGCTGTTCTGAGACTCCAAGAACTTTTTTCCAGCTACTCAGTTGGTCTAATAAAAGATATCATGTCTACTCAAGGGACCTTGCCTGCCTTTATCTACTCTATGAATTTTCACTTGCACCTAGGAGAAATTTTACAATCTTTACACTCTCCTATGCCTGAAGAAGGGCGTGTGCGCCCGAAAGCTTGCAACTAAAGAATTATTTTTGCAAATATCTAGTTGATTTAATAAAAGAGATCACCTACCAAAAGTTCCAGTTTCTTTTATCTACTCTAATACTCTGACAAGTGTCCATCTTTGCTTCATCCCAAACTATTGAAATGATCCATGGCTCACCGGGGGATGGGGATTTGGCTGAAGTGCCGTGAAAATTGAGAAATTCAAGACCAAGAAAGAAAAGGGATTGCTTCAACAGCAAGAACAACACCAAAAAAATCACGTTATGTTTCTTTGTGCATTGATTGTATTCCAGGGACAAGTCGGAGAGGGCCGTAAACGCAGTAGGCGTTTTAAAAAATACCAGCTATAGCCTGTGGGTAACTCGTTTCCCTACAGAAGCCCTATTTGTACTGCAAGACGGCGTTTGGTAAGCAAAATGAACGATCGTATCTCTGGCATAGCTCTTGCGAGTCCTGCCCCATATGTTAACCGCCTGATCCAGCTCTGTTGGTTTCTAGCGCAATGTTGAAGGAAGGGAGCAAAGTGCTTTCCATAGATTTGTGGTAACTTGTGACAAACAATTTAAAATCTGGCAGACGCAAAAAAATTGTTAGCTGTATCCTGACACTACTTCTGGGGTTTAGGAATGTGTTTGTGTAGCAGATGGAGCTATTAGTTAGCTGTGCTATCTTGAAGAATTGCTTTCCCAGGTAATCAGCTCTGCTCATTTAGGATGTCGTTTCCCCACCTCGATATGTCAGCCGAGGAAGCGGGAATGATTAATCGCTACGGCTTGGACACTGCACTAGAATAACTGCGGAGGGGGAATCGTTCCATGGAGCCACCGATACCACAGGGAGTTTAAAGTGCTCTGATGCAAAGCAAACAAGATGGGGAAGATGACCGTGATGCTTCCTGACGGTTGTGTGTCAGTGCATAGAGTTTCTGTGGCAACCTGAAGAATTTGCAATTCATAGGAAGAGTGAAGCGAGACAAAACTTTAAGTCCCGGCTGTCGTTACAGTGGAACGGGTGCCACTGACACCTGGCAACCTCTTTCTTTTACTGCTTCCCTTTCATGCTCAGGGGGGAGAAATCATGTTCAAGTCATACGCGACGTTAACCCTTTTTGTAAGACGTGTGTACCCCGTGCCTTTCCAATCAGCTTGAACTTCCGAAAAGTTTAAAAAAAAAAAAAAAAAAAAAAGGTGGAAAAAGATCAATATTAGTTAATGGTGTTCCTACTCAGTGATTTTTATCTAGGATACTCTCTTTTTCATGAACGGTTAAGTGAGTGAAACTAATGCAGTGGAAAAATAAACAGGCTGTTACTCCTGCTGAATTAAAGCAGAAGTACAAAATATTTTGTGTTTTCAGTTGTCCCGGTAAGTTGTCCAGCATCTGCATTTCTTTTTTTTCCTGGTCTTTCCCAGCAGGGTTCAAAACTGTAAGATTTGCACTGATCTCTATGAGTTTCATCTCTGTAGCGGCGGTAGCTCAGTGTGGTGCAAGTCCTGGGGTTCTCATGCACAGCGTGACCATGATAGGCAAAATAGGTCAATGCAAGACTGACAGTAGGAAAAGGGACCAGCTACAGCTCCAAAGGACAGCCAAGTAATTTAAGAGTATTAGTAAGCTCTGTCTTTTGATGAACCAGATGGAGTTCCAGCCTCTGACCTCTTAGCTCTTGATTTATGCAACAAATAAAATAGTCAAAGCATCATTGCAGTATTGAAAAATCCCAATCCTGGAATAAGGTCTCTCTGTACTAAGTACCGTTCAAACCTAGAACAGAGACCATCCCTGCCCGAGCGTGTTCACATTATGAGTATAAAATGAAAACCATCACCAGGGCAGTAATTTTTATTCTCCCCCTCCCCGCAAGGTAAAGGTAAAAATATCACAATGTCTTAAAGGGAAGGTGCAAGCACTAAGCTTGAACTGATGCCATACAATGGAAAATTTGTCTTTCCCCTGTCGAAACTGTGAAGTACAGAGCACAGAAAACTCATTAGTGAGAATGTTCTTTTAAGTGATAGCTTCCCATAGGGTTAACCTTAACTTCACTTGGAGATCTGCAGTAGCTTAAAGGCTTTCTTTGAACATGACAGAAACGCAGAGCAGCAGTAAACCTGGTGCAGTCAGCTTCATGATAGTCGAATGATCTGGATAAAATCTAAAGGAGTGTATTGTACCAGCGACCGAGTATCGTGAGTGTGTGCCCGGGCATTGCACGCAGAACGAGGACCCGATACTTGCTCCCAGGACCTTACATTTGACTGGTGCATCATGTTGAATCATAGGCTTGCAAGGCGATTTTTAGGCAACTTGAATTGTATGACTTGACCAAAGTCACAGACAGATAATTCAGGAATAGAGGCCCGAGGCCTTGCTTTGATCCATGCTGAGCAGCGCCATTACGTGGTGCACTTCTGCGGCCTGGGATTTACCCGAGGGTGTACCGGGGATGTATCACGGACTTCACTGGACTTCAGGGCCTGCCTTCACGTCATCGCATTGCTTGAGATTTGGTCTTTTTGTTTTCTTTTTCTCAGTTACCGTGTTCTTGCTTCTTCTTGTCTGTCACCAGCAAGGTAAGGTGACTTGACATCATTGCCTCGGAGCCACTGCAGTTGTGCGCGTCCTTCGCTTTCCAGCCAGGAAGTTGGACCAGATGGCGTTGCTCTAAAATCAGATGTTTGATAGATTTAGCTTCGGATCTTAGTGCTATCCGTTGCCTGACTTGAGCCTCTCTTCAGTCACTCGAGAGCCGTGTGGTCCAACGAGAGGCTGTGCCACGTTGTAACTAGGTAATACGCTGCTTGGGGCTGTTTGTTTTTCCATGGTTTGCTGGGGCACCGTTAAGGAATTAAAATCTATCATTTGCAGCGTGGTTAGGTTTATTTACCTTAACGAGACATGCTTGTGAACTTGTGCAAATGTGTTATATGGTTTATCTGCGGCAAAACCCCTGTTCATTTATTTTCGAAGTAACTAATGCCTGTAGCAAGGTTTTGAAGTTAATTGCCCAGATGTATATTGCAAGGAAGATGAAGCGTTACAAGAAGATAGCTGTAGATGAATGGCTTGAAAGAATAACCTTGGGGCATCTGCCTCTGAACAGACGTGCAAAAAAAAGCATTAATTTTGAACTTCTGACTTTAGAAATTTTTTATAGAAATGTTTAAGTAGTTTTCTATTGGGTTTGATCTTTTGAGTCGTGAGACCTTTTTGTGGTTGGCAGGACTCCTACAACATATTTTCTTTTTAAATGATCTCTGAAGCTGTCAAACACATTTGAATGAAAAGTGCTTGATGGAAACCTGCACAATTTGCTCAGACAATAACATAGAAGGAAGGTTTTTTTTCCCCCCCCAATAGGAACTGAATTGGCTTTCTGAAGCTACCTGCTGCTAACGTTTGCAAAGGTTTAGTGTGCAAACATTTGCACAAATGGAAGCACATTATATTAGTTTGTATTTTTATATTGGAATGTGCATAAGCTTGTTGAGAAGAACAATCTGGGCACCTCTGGAGATTTGATAAGTGTAATTCGGGGCAGGCAGACTTGTTTCATGAAGCTGTAAGTATTTCCTAAAGTACGAGATAAACAAAGGCAGGAATCTAGGTCTTGCTTTTCCTGATGCATAAAGATCAGTTTCCTTTATTTATTTTAAAAGCTATTGGTTTCTCTCTCCTCTGCAGAATGGTGCAGGAAGGGAAGAGTATCGTATTTCTTCCTTCAAATGCAAGACACTCTTGAATTTAAGACACAACCAAGCTTTAAGAAAAAAATAAAAAAAAATCCAATAAAGACATATTTACAAGGATATAAAGTCTGTGGTGCATATAAGAGCTTTTCATTTTTTTTTCTTTCTTTTTTTTTGTTTTTACTTGCATTTAAGAGACAGGGCCTTTTTGGAAGAAATGTTTGGCTTTAAAAAGTGCTTTGTTCAAAGGAATACGATACATTTGGGGTGGGGCGGGGGGGACCGATGGTTTCCTTTGGAGGAGGTGTTCTGGATAGACAGAAACTGCCTGCCCGTTATACCACACCAGGATAGATCAGCTGGAAGTACCTGCTACAGCACAAACTGTTAATCTAGCGTGGCAATCCATTTCCAGATCTGGTCTCAGGTTCTGCAGTTGGGAATTTGCTCTCAAAATTAGTGCGCTACCCCAAGATATATTAGTTTAATCAAAGCTGCTTATTATATGGAGGACAGATTACTAATAGCTTGTTATAGCAGCAATCTGAACATCCCTTCCAGATGATGTAGCCCATAGATCTGAAGACTCTGCCTCTGGTATTTTCCAGATGCAGGAGATTACTTTTGAGGCCTGTTTTTCTCTGGCTCTCATCCTAGCTCGGAGTTGAAGCGGGTAGTTGCGAAGTGCTTTGGGTTACAAGTCAGCCAAATAGAGAACAGCATGGTTCATTAAGTTTTTACAAATCAAACATAAATATTTCAGAATCAACCAGCTCGAGGCAGAAACCAAAATGCTCCACTCAGGTTTCTTGATAGAAATGATTTTTGGTCTGGATTTGAGATTTGGCCCCAGGGAGAGGCTGAGTAACTTGTACGGGGGGATTTCTGTGATCACGTTGGATCTGTTCTTTGACCCTAATGAAGCAAATGGACACGAGGAGAGGAAGCAGCGGGGATATGTCATTTGATGAATGAAATGTTGCAAGGTAAGGAGTCCTGTGCAGTCTCGGGACTTAAATTTGCCCCGATTTTCAGCTTTTGGCCTGTGCAAAAATCCCCATCCAAGTCACCGACACTTGCTTGAAAGTGGCACTGCTGTTCCATAACAAGCAATTGTCAGTGCGTTTACACTGGTGCTAGAAAGTGGTTCAAAACTGCATTTTACACTGGTGCTAGATAGTGGTATCCCCAAAGCAAGCCCTTATGGTTATTGTTCCCCCGTTTCCACGTTCCTGTACTATGAGCTAATAGTGACTGTGGGAGGTTGTCCTTCCATTAGGCAATCTTGGGACCCAATTGTATGATGGATTTACCTTGTCCCCATCAAGCTGAAGAGCCTTTTGTTGAGTGGAGGAGGTGACCCTTGTTGCAGAAGCCTGAGAGCCTCATATCTACAATGTATTTCTGGTTTTCCTCATTTGATTTTGGTGCATTGGCTTCTTGCGACTGTATTGAAATCAGGGTGGGATCATTTCAGGTGGTTATTTTAAATCATCTGTTTTAATGATGGTTTAACAAGATGGGAAAACAAGAAACCATGATTAAAACAGTCATTTTTATCTTGCCTTGCATTTGTACGTGTTATTTTCCTAAAGAAAGGTTTGCTCCAGCTCTAATTGGTTGGCAGCCATTAAGACATGTTGATTTTGCAGCTAAATATAACCTTCACACTAAATTTGGTACTTGTTTTTGATAATCAGGGGTGATACATAGCATATATCCTACCAGCTATACAGCTTGACAAACATTTATCCAGAATCTTATTTCTCTCTTTTTACAATGTTAAAAAATGGTGAGTTGTTGTCTGTCTGCTTTTTTCTGTTTGTTTTTTGGGGGTTTTTCCCCTGGGAATCATTTAATGCAGCATTTGAAAATGGTTTAAATAAAGCTACACTAGATTGAACAGGACATACAAACAGTATAACTGAATGATAAACCTGATTTATTAAGCAAGAAAATGTTTTCCGAGTTGGGAAGTTGTTTTCACATTTCTGGCCTGCTGCCCTTTGGGGTTGTAAAGAGAAGTAGTTATCAGCCTCTCGTGTCTGTTTGGCAGGCATAGATTAGAAGAAGAAAGCAAACTTTCTTGTTTTTACAACTTGCGGTTTGTTTCTCAAGTTGGAACCAACTAGTCAGCGAGCTGAACTCAGCTGAATACACTGAAATGAAGAAAATGTCCTTTCTGAACCGCCAGAAATAGCTACAGGTATAGAAAGGTAATTAAGCCCTCCAACCCACCCTTATTTTTGGGGCTCAGGCAGTGCCTCTTCCTCCTCTGCCCCCCTTCACTAGTCCCATGTTTTGACTTCCTCATAAATCTTCAAGAGTAAATATGTATGGAGAAGCGCTACAGATCTTTAAATACTCATTTAAAGTGATGATGATCAGTTTGTGCCATAATTTAGTTTGTTATAATTTCAGATTTGTTTGAAAGAAGCTGAGCTTTTAAAAGGAATGTGTTTTAAATTCCAAAAAAAGGGAGAAGCCTTAATACAGAAATTGAAGACCACAGAAGGATGGAGGGGGTTTGCTGAGAGAGGATCTCATCAAAAAGCACTAGTCTCAGAGAGACTCGGTCTTGTACCTCTTTCAGGCAGGGGTTTTGTTCAGGATTTATTTTTATGCCAACCTGAGGGATATGGAGGGCTTCATCAGCTTTCAGGAGGGCTGTATGGACCCAAAATAGAAGCTTTTGTTCGGTAGTCCATCTTGCTTGGGTTTTCTGAACTTGGACCACCTTGAAGCCTGTCCGGCTGTTTTCTAAACTCTCTTTTCCAAAGCAGCTTTCTCTGCTTATTTTGCCAATATGAACATCACTTTCCTCTGAGGAATTAGTTCAGGAATTTACTTCAATGAGGATGGAGAACATTTCAGTGTGTTCAGAGACTTGTCGCTGATGCGAGGTCTTTCACTTCCATGCCTTTGCATGGCAGTACCCTACTTTGTCCATCTTCCTGTGCTCGCCGAGGTGAGATTTGTGCTCCTTGACACAAGGACCACATCAATTCTACTTCCATGGCTTTGATCTGCATGTCATGATATCAGCCTGCATCTTGGCACCCGAATTGCCTGCTTTTGAAAGACTTTGCACCCCTGTGGAAATGAGCCTCTTAAACGAGGAAGTGAAAGCAGTAGCGGAGTCATTGGAAGAATTCGGGATGTGATGCCAGCTCCAAAAACCTCCAGCCTTGCTAATGGCCATTGTGGACCATGCACATCTGGAACGCTTGGTATTGCGTTTACTTTTCTCCTCTCAAAGGATGAGTCTGTCTGGGGATCGCGATACACTGGCATTGTTTTCTCCACCTTATGCCAAACCCAAACACATTTTGTAATCCCAAATTAATTTTGAAGAGGTTTGTTTAGGCATATACTGTTGCTTTTTTATTCTTTCAGCTATTTCTTCTCCAACTTGTGATTCCTCAAGGTCCTGAGCAATGTTTCTGTGGATTAAAACTACTGTCATCCAGGTGAATGTAACTTGGTGTTTGAAAATACTGGCTCCTAAAACATTAAACCGTTCTCTTGCAGTCTTTACTCTTCACTAAACCCTAATCTTTCCAATCCTATAAGCAGTGTCTCTCGAGTTGCCTCATGGGAGGTGGCATACAACTGGATGCTTAATTTTGTAGTGCCCAATTTTTACTTGACTTTTTTTTTGGTCACGGATGAATTCTGGTACTTGATCTCTGCGGTGTTGGACGTAACCATGGGTAAAATGTTAGGTGAAAGAGCAGCTTAAACTGCAGTTTACAACTGGTTTTTAAAAATATTGCTTAAAGAGAATATTTGTGGTGACGATTTAGCGAGAACCACCGAAGAGCGGCCCCACCAGCAGTGTCTTTCCTTTAGCGTGAGAGAATTATTCTGTACGTGTGGATAGGTGAGAGTTGGGTATTTTTTCTCTCAGTTCTGGCCTTCATGTGGATTCCTAAAAATAACTGTCCCCACTGTAAATAGATTGTGTGAAGCAAAGGACCCATGGACTATCTGTTCTCGTTATGTGTAATAATATAAGCTGCTTGAGTGCTCCACTCCCTCTGTGCCCTGGGGCTATAGGATTAGAGGGAAGTTGCATTTTCATCTGTGGATTATCAGACTGTACAGTGCACAGTTATTGAGCCATGGGTGACCCGGGCTTCCTTGGGGTTAAGAGGAATAGCTACCAATAGTTGAGTTGAGATCCTTTTATATAGGATGCATGCGAAATAAAAATACTCTCTTTTCAGAAAAAGGAACATAAAGTACTCGGAGCAGCAGGTTGGGTATACACAGCATACAGCAAACTCATTTCACTTTCTGTTGTTTGAGCAGATACAGTTGGCTGAAACTATAAAGCAATGCTCAAGGCGTGTCTGCCCGTGGAAGCTGTTGTGGAGTAAGCTCTGGTGTGAGTTTACAGTGCTCCAGCAATTCTGTGCAACCTCACTTTTGCACTTTGCACTTGGAGCATGCTGCAACAGAGAGGAAAGGGCACGTGCCATCTCTCACTTGATTTACACTAAAGGAGTCTCTATGGAGAAGCTAGTGTGCTGGAAGTCCACACTGGGATTTACTGAGCACCGGCTTCCACAGGTAGCCAACCCCTGAGCAAGCGTGTCCACGCATCATGTGATTTTAATGAAGCCACTTGAATTCAGGTCCCTATTTTGCTTATTCCCCTGTAGATCAGCTGTTAGTATGGGAGTGAATTGTTTTTACTTCCACATGCATGTTTGACCCTTCCAGCTATGCGAGTGTGCAACAAGCTAGTCTCTCTTCACCAGGTACCTTCACTAGCTCTCTTAAAAAAAAAAAAAAAAAAAAAAAATATATATATATAAGGGTGATGGTGACGGCCTGTTCCTCAAAGCCTGTGTTTGGAGCACTTTCAGATTCTGCTTTGGAAGAATGTTTAAGCACGTGCCTGATTTTAACTGAGACCTGCTGAGTCCAGGACTGAACGTGAGTGTCGTGCTCCTGACTGCAACACTCGTAGGCTGTAGTACACGGCATGTTTGCACGTGACGCAGTCTACGTTTAATGTAAAGTGACGCACGCCAAGTTATTTTATTGTGTGCTCACTTGTAAAATTCAACAGTCCATAGTGGCTACCAGTCATTACTGTCAATTAGCCGGGTTCTACTGTAGTTTAATTACCAGTGCCTGGTGTGTAGATGCTTCTTTGGCAAGCTCATTGTTTGTCCATCTGGACAGTTTCCTTGTATATAATACAAAGGAGAAAATATATATAGAAGACAAGTGTAAATAGTGCTGGGCCTTTAATTGTTCTCAAACGATTGGGACATAATTGCAGTTAGGAACGTGAGACGAGACTGATGTGGCCATCTGGGTCATCGGGTCTAGTCCCTGCACTTGCTGTATCAGATGAGCTGATTAGTCTGTCCAGCTTCATCCTTTCTCTGAAGCTAACAAATAGCTGCAGCTTGAGAGAAATGTTCAAGAAAACCTATAAAGTATAATTGACATCATCTCACCGTAGTCAGCATTTCTTTCTCCTCCCCATCAATTAGTGGTTGACTCACTGTCCAATTGGATCAGTGAACTTACTTTAAATTCTGCTCTCATTGTCTTTTGACAGTGAGCTCTGCAAATTAGTCATCTGTTAGAAGCGCAGGGTAAGAGGAATGCATTTCCTATCAATAATTGAATATTCCCTCTTCTCTTATAAGAGGGCAAATAGAACCAGCCTTTAATTTTCCCTATAATCTTCATAATTTGGTGTGTATGCTAGAGTTAGTTGGGATTTTTCCCATGAAATATTTTTCTTGATACCAAACATCCCGTGGGAATATGCACATGGGTGAGTTGCCCATTTCGATGAGGTTTGAGTTCCTGGTCAAAGATAAAAATCCGGTTCCTGCCTCCCAGCTCCCTCTCCAAAGCACCAGTATCCTAAGGGTTTAGCTCACAGGAGTGCCCTGAACCTGGGTCTCCCACCTCCCAGGAAGGTGTTAGGTAGGGTCCTATCTCTCTCTTGCCTCTGGGGCAATGCTGCTTCCTACGCGTTGGAGGCAAGGGTGGGACTTTAGTCTCCCAGATATCCAGCGGGTGCCTTAATCAACTGATTATCAGCAGATGCTGTGGCCCAGTGACCATTTTAATATGGGATGGAAGGGATTGATGCTGATCCCAGAGCAGCCAACAGCTCGATGGTCCAGCACTCTCTTGGCATGTAGGGAGACCCAAAGCTCAGGCCCCTCATTTGAACTTGGGAGCTGCTGCCTGTTGGTGTGTGTGTATGGCAGACACTTGTGTGGACTTCCCCCTTATTTTTCTTGAAACTTTAAAACATCTTTCATTTGTCTCAGTCTGGAACAAGGAGCGTTGCCTGAAACCGCAAGTGTTTGTGGGACAGGAAAGCCATTTTCTGCCCAGCTCTTTGCATCTCTTGGTCATGACTTGTTTCTGAATTAAGCATCCATGCTCTCTGCAGTAAATGTCTCCATTCCTCATTACCTGTGTATGAACACCGTCTTCTGTTGCATCTTTGGAGATGGGATGACCAGTACAGAACACTATTCCAGACTGGCCCCAATCCCATTTTAGTTTCAATTTATCGTAAAACTGATTTGTTCCAAATATTTGTGCGTGTGGTTACTGCTGTTGTGCGGATGTATTCATTCCACGTTTGCAGTCTAGATTTAATGAGTCGGATGAAAATGCTGTCTACAGCTACACTCCTTTCCCTTTTATTCCTCAAGGATTAATGAGAAATCAGCAGAGAATTGACCAGAGATGCCGAGTTTTGAATAGGATTCTTTCCTTTCACAATAGTACTTTACAGCTTTTTTGATAATTTTGAGAGCTTGGAGCTTTGTGTCAGTCTCCGGAAGCACTGGACGTTAATTGTTTGACTCGGGTTTTATGAAAAGACCGAGCTACAACATTTAAACAAAATGCCAGAAGTGGCAGGTGGACCAGAAGATAACACGAGACTGGAATTTTTTCCAAGTGTTGTACGCTGTATAAACTCCCTTCTGCAGCTTCCTTTCCTTCCTCAACCAGACTCTGCTAAACCAGTTGCATTGCAAACCCCGTGGATGAGTTGGTCTGTTCGTCAGGTGTGGTATTACCACGATTTATAGGCAGTTGTTGACCCATCCGTCTAGTCTGAGTGCTTGTCTCTTCTCTACACCTCCTACTTGAAACATAATTCATAATTACTCTCAGTTATTAGGCTTGTTAGCACCGTGTGTCATCAAGGAGGCAAATAAATCCTATTGAACTCCCAGCAATTGTGCTTTAGAAGAGCCTGTCGCCATTTCTTGTAGTTTTGGAAGAGATTTGTTTAACTGAGCTTCTCTTAGCTAAGTAATGTGTAGCAGTTGCATTTGTTTTATAGATTAACTTTTGTACTCAATTATGTAGGTTTGAAATACGTTGCTCATGCATGCTTGTGTTTCTTGCGTTTACTCAAGGGAAAACCTCTGCTGTGAGTTCGGTAATGCAACTTCAGTAGTAGCTGTATGGGATAACAACTGGGCAAGAGCGGATGTGCAAAGAAGGTACGATCACAAACTAAATATCTTTTTGAGGAGTAAAAAGTACCGTGCTGATAAAGTGAGGGGAAGTCTACCCTGAGGTAGACTAGGGGACGTCCCCATCCCTACTTGAACCTGGTGTGGACTGAGACTCTCTTAATTTTGTGCTGGTTTTAAAGGGATATATGTTCAGTTCATTATCGTGGCTACAAGGGCACTGGTTGTGTTGCTTGTACCCCAGGTAGGAGAAGATCCAGATACTCTCTTTTACATTGGTCTGTTTGCCTGTAAACGGCTTTCGTAATCATTGTGTCCTCTTCCGCCCCTTGACTTCATTGGATTGATGGGCGCACATTCGGGATTTTCCTAGCTCAGATCGAAATGCCTCGTACACCTGAACCAAACACCCTCAAATAGATCTACTTAAATTTGGGGTGACAAATTATTGATAATCAGAGTTGCTTTTTGTGTCTCCAGTGCAAAATGTGAGCCAGTTCCCTTCATCTTTGGTGTCAGGAATTGTGGAGTGTTTGTGCTGCTTATCCTTAATTGCTGCTTTTATGACTGAAAATTAAGTTGTAATGTGCAAACTGCCTGGTGAGGAAGACCATAGTAGAATTGCGGCGGTGTTTAAACATCAAGTGGAAAAATTGGCGCTGAGAATTGCCTAATACTTTGTAAATTCCAATTTTTATGAAGTTTAACAATGCAGCCATTTCGCACCGTTCTATAACTAAATATAGTAATGAAATTTTATCTGAAGTCAGGAACATTATCCAGATATGACTTGATGTGTGTAGGATACTGCGCATCAACTGAGTGGTACAGATTGTGTTAAATGGGCCTGAAATAATCTTCAGGAAAGAAAATCGCTTTCTATTCTTCTTGACACAAAGTGTTTGTCACAGATACGCATTCTTATCCACATCTTGTTAGTGAAATCATTATACTTTTCATTACGAGTTTTATGCAAATATGCTGGTTTTCCTTGATTAGGTTTACAAGAATAAGCCGTAATTATATACTGAGGTAATATTAATGTGTGATAATTAAATGTGTAATTAATATGTGTAATTACAATGTGAAAAGCCCATTGTTGTCCCTGTGCATTGCCCTGATTTATGGCCTGAGCATTGCCCACGCATGGAGATATTGTTCTGGTTTTATGCTTAACACTTCCTCCCATAAATCTGCAGGCATTTGTAGTCAGAGAACACGTTCTTTTATTTAAACACAGGGAGTCTTTATAGCCACGGGACAAGCAGGCTGACATCCCTACCTCCTCTAGGCCTTTCCTGGCCAAGAATTTGTACAAGCAGGCCCAAGAATATTGGAAGAAGAAAGGGAATAGCATACGGATATTGGGGAAAGGCAGTGCATATACAGCCACCGTGGACCGAGACTCCTCCCTGTGCAGTGGAAAACCCCTGGACTCATTCCAGGGTCACAATGGAAGATGTCCTTGCTGCCTTGGAGACCTAATCCCTGTGGGCAGTTCTACTCGCTGTTTCTCTGCAGTCCCTTGCGCTTCAGTCAACAGGAATTTGGTAGTGAATAGTTTCCTTCCTTTATCTAGCTCTTAATATGAGCAGCTAGTTGCAAAGGGGGAAAGTTAAGGTCTTTTGACCCCAGCTGGCTTTCCATTGAGCTGGCTCAGTTTGCATCTGACCCAGTGCAAAGGTTTGGAAGGATTTTTGGGTTTTTTTGTTTCGTGCCTGCAGTGGTGCTGAATTAATTTAATAGTAGCTTGACACATATGAGCAGCGGGAATGGCATTACCGCTTTTGGCCACGGAGGCACTATGTTTGACCCTCCCTGTTATATGCTACCGGGGTATATTTAGTGAACGTTTCTGCCCTGTCCATTTGAATCTAGAATATCTATGCTAGTAAACTTAATGTAGACACAGTATTAGTAAAGCTCAAGCATAACAGTTTAATATCTGATACATAGTGCAGACGCAGTGTTGGGATAGGTTATTTTAAACTTTTGAATGACCCTCTTGTTGTGGAGCTGGTGTTTCTGGCCATATCGGTTGGGTGACCGTGTCCAAAGTATAGCCATCAGAGACTGAAACTGGGAAGAGGTATCATTGCGTTTTTCATGGCCTGGTACAGTTGGGCATCTTCATTAATGACTTGGAGGATGGAGATGAGTGGGGTAACAAGCCCTTGAGAGGAGAGTTTTAGGTTGCAAAATGTCCCTGGAAAACTGGCAAAACAATCAGAAATGATCTGGATGGAAGTTGATAAGACGAGTGAAACGTTGGCTCCTAGGATGGAGCTCTCAAGCGCGCACGTGGATAACGGGGGAACACGTGGCACGGTGGCAGCACTGCAGAGAAGGGTGGGAGGCGTCGTCTGGCTGGACACGAGTCAAAAATAAGAAGTAATGCACTGAAATATAGAACAAGGGAGCTTTAGGTTGAATATTAGGAAGAGATTTCTAACTGGGAAGGTGGTTAAGTGTTGGGACACATGACCTGGAGAGGCTGTGGTGTCTTCATCCTTGAAAGGTTTTAAGCGCAGGTTAGACGTGTGTGTGTGTCGGTGGAAATATGAATGAGCAGTGCATTGGACCAGAGGTCCCTTCCAGCCCAGCCTTTCTGCAATTCTGTCTTGGGGGTGGAAAAACCCAAAGGCCTATTCATTAACAGCATATAATTTGGAAATCACTGAGCCTGTAGGGACATGTTCTGGGAGTGAAAAAAACCCCCGTGTCGAGTAGAGGGGTTGACTTTAATTCTAATGTAGCATCTTTCCAAGGGGCATCCTGGAGCAGATGTGTTGTCAGCTGTGACTGTGTAGGGATCAGTCCGTGTTGTGCTGACAGACCCCCTTCTGTCTGGTGCACTCTGCCCTCGAAAAACTTCCTGAATTGCCTTTCAGACAAGGCAGCTACTATTGCCGCAACTGTTGGCTTTGGCTTCCTGCCAGTCTGAAATGTATCCTTCCCTCCTGTGTGCGCGGAGGAGCAAGTAGAAAGGGAAGTGATATTTCAGATCCGTAGGGAAGTGGAAGGTGGGAAGATTATTAAATAGTTTTAATTCTGGACTACTTTTAATTGCAATGATTGCATCCGTCTCCTTTTTTGCATCCTGCGAAGGATATTGCTCCTTGCACCTACCCGGTCCTGGCAGCGTAATTTATTGAGAGCGCTCTTGGCTGCGAGTTGTTGCTTTGCCCTTATCTGTGTAGCGTTCACGCTAGTCAAAGACACGCGGCGCACACTCTTGAGGGAATGTACACAAGGTTTAAATTGACTTTCAGGATTTCTCTTCCTGGGTAATTTATCTGACAAAAAGGGAGGCCTCACCATGGCTCGCGTCCCGGAAACGTGAATAATAAGCTGCACCTTTTGCTTTCAATTTGTGCGCCTCGTGAATCCATGTGCATTCAACCTTCCTGTTATCGGAAGAGAGAGAATGCCCCTTCACCAGCTTAATTAATGTTGGGGAGGAGGGTTGTTTCCTTATTTATAGTCCTTGCAACCTTTGAATGATCCTCTCTCTCTGCACAGTCTGGAGCGACGACATCCTGCGTTAACCTTGGTTTGGTATCCAGTTGGATTACTTTCAAGACTTCCTATTTGCATTCCTCCTCCTGCCCACTTGAGCATAGACAGCCTTTCAAGTGTTACGCTTAAAGAAGAAACCATGCCTCGGAGACCAGGATTTTGGAAATTGCTTCCTTTTGCTCTTTGTCATCCGTATGATCTGGTTTAAATTTTTGCCTTTTGTCCACATGATTCAGGGCACGTGAATTTTGTGCACATGATTTGAGTGAGGATTGACTTCCTCGGTGCGTCACAGAATCTGTTTTCTGGCTTGTAGTCGTAGAAAATATGCAAATGAATCTCTCAACTTGGGGGGGGAGGATGGGGGACAGGACAGAAAACCAACCCTGATGTGCGTGCTAAAATTCTCGTCTTGGAAAAAAGTCAAAGCAGCTTTCCCAACAGATTAGGTCTTGCGGATGGCTGCGTTTGGATATGGAGAATGCCCATTTCTTGCCTTGGGAGGATTTTGAAATTCATGTTGCTGTTTCTTTCTGGAATCCTTGAAAGGGGGAGGGAGGAGGGGATCGTTTTGGTTTAAATGAATTAACTTTTTTTTAAAGGCAGCACATCATTAGGGGGGTGTGGTTGGTAACAATGCACATTTGTGAGAGAAAGTCTGGCTTGATTTCTGGTTTTGCACAGTATCATTGAGTGAAATGCTTCTTTTGTTGCAATTTTGCGTCAATCCGTGATGCGACAAAGAATTTCTCTTCTTGTTTCTGGCTGCGGTTGTGCAGTTGGAGAGGAAGCGTGGGCCCTGGCTGCCACTCTCCTCCTTCATTTGGGTCCTGGAACATGAACTGTGCAGGGATTCCTAATGCAGAAGCAGCTCTTAATATGTGCAGCTTAGAGAAGTGAGTGATTGTGCCAGCAAGAATTGTTTGAAGAATTAAAATAGACCCGTTTCCTTGAGGCACTGTGAAGTTAATACTCAGGAGTGTTACCTTGTAGCAGTGATTTGAGGGGTATTATTCCTCAAATCCCTATGCTAATGTGCATGTAGGTATAAATAACGGTGCCTCTGCTAAGGTTGTTTCAGTATTTATTAACCTCTCCCCTTTTTCAAGGGCTTACAACAGAGCTGCAGAAAGATGTGGGGGGAAGAAATCTTGCCCAAGGCCGTAACTAGTTAACGTTGTCTGTGCGTCTTCCTTTTTTCCTTTAATGATATAGCGAAGCAGTTTAGGGAGACTCGGACACCAGCAACTAATGAAATTTGCTCCCCTGCTTGACTGCCGAGGTTGCGTGTGCCGCTTCCCAGCTTCTTTTTTAATAAAGGAAATGAGTACCCCGAATCGAGTCATGCCTCAAGCCAGTCGCTTAAAATTAAAGCTTAAAGTTAACCCCTGTCCTGAAAAACATGTTGCTGGTCTAGTTCCCTACTCCGCGCTGGTCAGAAGCCAGTTCTGTGGCCCGGGTCTGTCTTTGAACTGTGCCCGTCTGCTGTGAGCGCTTTGGGATGAGGATTTCTGTGCTGTGCCCATAGCACTGGATGCTCAATAAAGAAATCACCGTCATCAGTACTCGCTGCTGTGTCTCAGTGTTTGAGTGCAGGTAAAATGTTGAACTCCTTGTCAGACCTTTGGGCACATTGCAGTGGCTTACAGGGAAAAGGGACTTGAGGACCTTGGGTCTGTCTGTGGTCAGGGCGGGCTGGGCCTGCGGTGCAGAAATAAGCCTGTCTTCATAGTCCGACAGGTACAAGGGGATGTGTTTGTGCCGATAAAACTCATCTTGTTGTTGCACCAGGATAACTAGAACATAAAACGGAGCTGGTTCTGTTGTAAGCATCAGTGGCCATCGTGAGCATCTGTGCGCTGATGTAGATCTCTCCTTAAAGATTTTAGAAATTGTGGTGCTCTAGGGCAATGAGGGGCCGTGAAAAATGAAATGAGAAGGTGTGAATAGCATGGGTGGGTGCTACGGCCCCTCTTCAGGGTATCTTCATGCGATAGAATAATGTCAAGTTGAAAATTAAACTTAAAAATATTTCTCCCATGTGCTGGATTATGACATTGGTAGCAACAGCTGATTTTTTCCTCCCCCTTTTCTCTCTTTCTTAGGTAAGTGAGAAATGCTTGGACACCCCAATTGAACGGTAATGTTCTGCATGCAGCAGCTCCCAATGCAGGAGAGACGCTTGCCAACCAAGACGCTCCATTAGTAAGTCTAGCAATAACCGAACGTCTGAGCGACGGCGTTCCTGCAAGAGCCACGACGACCATCGGCTTGGTGTTGTGTCCGGGGTCTGTCCCTCTTCTTCTCAGACTGATCATGGGGTCCCTAAAAATACTACTAATAATAAAAAAGAGAGGGACAAGAAAAGCAGAGTTGGCTTGTCATCAGGATAATGCTTAGCATGAAGCAGAGTTCTTGCATGTCTGTAGGATACTCTGGCATGGATGGGAAAAAATAAAGCAGCTCTTTTTAAGCTGCTGTTTCTCCTCGTAGATTTGAGATCATTCTTCTCTGGGTGACTTTTATAATAAAAATTGATTCCTCATGGCAGGAAATGGCTCCTGTTTAGTGCTGAGTGGGATGTGGGATGGAAGGGAATCTCTTTTTTATGCCTAGTCTGAAATTAAAATCAAAGGAGTACCTAAAGTAAGGGGGGAAAAAAACTTTTTTAGTCAAATTTTGTGAATGCTCTTTGCCTTATTCGGTGAGGGAGGAGAGCTGGCAGGAGGAGTTAGGCACTGTAGGGAGGGGAAATCTAATAGTAGCCTCACAAATAAATGAAGGTGCTTTAAAGCATCAACAGGTGGATTCTTTCCATGCTGGAGAAATACCCCTTTTGACAGGACATTTGCAAGTCCTGACCATGTTCTCAGTGGTTTAATGGTAGTTCATCTGCTTATGAAGGTAGGCGTGTGGGTGAGAGGCCTTTCATATGCCTGAAAAACTTCCTCAGTAGACCTAAAAAGAAAGACACTTCATTCACTGCATGGCTCATCACGTGCTAAGCCTCATTCCCTGGCTCAGTTTTGGTGGGTCCCTTAATGGCCTACAAGCACTTGGCTTTTGAACTGGTGCATATTGGTGGCCAGTGGGCTTGCTTAGATGGCAGACTCTTCTCAAGTTTTCTGAGACGAGGCATTGGAGCATTGAATCGGCAAGAACATTTTGGTGAAGCCAACTGAGGCTCTAGGTCGACAGCAAACCTGCTGTTTTCAGGGAATGCTACTGGGGTATCTTGTGTCCCCTGACAAACCTGGAGAAATCAAATCTGTTCTGAGAACAAGACCAGCGATGGAAGCTGGGAGAGGTGGTTTGGGCTTCCTAAAGGCTCCGGTCCTACAAGGTGGGAATGTCTGATGACAGGGTTGGAAGTTGACGCCTTGCACTGTGGTTCAGTGCAGGTTTAGCTGTCCTAGTCCGCTGTGGGGAGGAAGCTGCCCTGCAAAAAAAGCTTTTAAAATTATTTTAAAAAAATTTTTTTCTCCTTCTCAACCGTGCTAATGATAGGATCTGCACAGACAAGACCACCTGAGCCAGCTGCAATGCTAAAGAAAGCATCTAGGACTTGTGAAAGATTTTCCAGTGCGGGATAGCATAAAAGGACTGGAATAATCCTCTTGTAGCCATGTGGTTATTGGTATTAGATTATGGCCAGGAGCTCAAGAGCTTCGGCCCTCACCTGAGCTCACTGCGCTCCTCAGCTGTGTGGACTGCTAATGCGCAGGCTGCTTTTCTCATCATTTTGTCATCCGGGGAAATCCAGCTGTTAGTGTCAATAGGCATCGCACACCTGCCTTTCTTACAAGAAACCAGACATAGCGAGCGGGCTGTTAATGAGTAGAAGGGAAAACTGGGAATGGGAGTAAAATAAATTATGGTTCCAAGTAGGACCTATTTAGTCAAAAAATACTTGTGTAATGTGTTAGAATCCCATTTTCGAGCAATAACACACTCATCGTTGTATTCAAACACGGCGATAAATGCATCAATCTAAATTCATGATTTTGGTTTTTTCATATTGCTGCTAATTATTGAACATAACTAGCTTATTCATAATTTCTTTTCTCCTTCTGCTTGATAGCCATAATCCTGTATTTGTGCTGCTGTCATTCCCATGGTAACAGACTAATGTCTGAAGCAAAAGATTATTAAATACAGAATAGTACATTAAAATAATGTTAAGGTTCTGACTTACAGAGACTTTCACATGGGGGCAAACTTCAAAAAAGAGAACATTTATACAGAAAGCAATTTACTTTGCCAGTAATGTTCTGTATTCCCAAAGCTATTACTGAAGAGATTTGTTTGAGTAACAGCCTTCTCCCTCGCAGCCCATCTTCTCCTCCTGCTTTGCAGTGAAATCCTAATCTTGTGTTTATGTCGTCAGTCTGTTGCCATGGAAACTTTGTCACAAATGTATCATGACCTCACAGCGGGATGGAGAGGGAGGAAAACACGGGTTCAAAGGAAACGGTAAAAGAAGATGATTGCTCAGAACAAAAATGCAAACCTTAACCAAAGGGAGCAAGGCAAAGCATGGAAAATTCACATGAATGTAGGTGATATACGAATGTCTAAGTGTGCACTTTTACTTATTACTTCAGGGGTTTCCTTTTCTGCCAAGTCTGTTGAATTTGCAGCTAGTTTTACAACAAAATAAAGTTACAACACCCGCTAGATTGGTGATTTGACTTGATATCCTCACTTGCAATAAAGCGGTACAGTAAGGTCTGCAGTGGCTTGGTGAACTTTGCTTCCATGATTTCTGGGGTATGGCTGCAAGCTGAACAGGGATGCTGCCTTTCTAGTTGATAAATACCAGTTTTATTACCTTCCAAACTCTGTTGTGAGTTTTCCCTCCCTCCCTCCCCTTCCCACCCCCGGTTGCTCCATACCCTGATTCAATGCATGCTTGTTAGTGAAGCAGAATTGCTTGATCCACCAGTGCGTGGGTAGTGGTCTTGGTGGACTGGTGAAATTCTGGCACCACAGGTGCCAGAACTGTTTTAAGGCATGGGGAAATAACATTGAAAGGCGAGACAGGAACCAAATTCACGTAGAGTTTTGGCACCCGCAAGATAACCAAGATGCTTGATTGTCTGCTGCAGAAGTGCCTTGGATTTGAGAAGAGGGGGAAAATGGACAAGTACGGACATGTTATCTTAGATATCATGGGGAGGGGTGGACTAGATGACCACCTGAGGTCCCACCCTACCCTAATTTTCTATCCTTCTGTATCTGTCTATAGAAGTTGCTTGATCCAAGGTAGCTTTTGTTGCTTACAGACTAGAACTGATCATCCACAGATGCATCTCGAGCAGGTCCAGGGAGGTGATCCTCCCCCTCTATGCAGCACTGGTCAGGCCGCAGCTGGAGTACTGCGTCCAGTTCTGGGCGCCGCACTTCAGGAGGGATGTGGACAGCATGGAGAGGGCCCAGAGGAGGCCACTTGCATGATCAGGGGGCAGCAGGGCAGGCCCTATGAGGAGAGGCTACAGGACCCGAACCTGTTCAGCCTCCACAAGAGAAGGCTGAGGGGGATCTAGTGGCCTGTTACAAGCTAGTCAGGGGGGACCAGCAGGCACTGGGGGAGTCCCTGTTCCCCCGAGCATGACCAGGAGTGACCAGGAATAACGGTCACAAGCTGGCAGAGGGGAGATTTAGGCTAGATATCAGGAGGCGCGACTTCACTGTCAGAGCGGCTAGGATCTGGAACCAACTTCCAAGAGAAGTTGTGCTGGCTCCTGCCCTGGGGGGCTTTAAGACAAGGCTGGACAATCACCTTGCTGGGGTCATTTGAGTACTCTTTGCTGCCATGGCAGGGGGTTGGACTTGATGATCTGCTCAGGTCCCTTCCGACCCGACCAACTATGAAATTATCAGACTTTGTGGCACGGAGGAATAATTCCCTCCCTAGCATTGGCGGGAGTTCAAGGGGGGATTTTCTTTCTCACTGGACGGTGGCACAGAGCTGCTTCTCTTTGTGGGGAAGGGATGAGAGGGCAGCAGGCAAAGAGCCCACGTTGTACAGGGATGAGCAGCACAGGTGGATCTCCATCTCTGCCGTCACAGATGGAGGGATGAGCCTCTTTTGAGCTCTGGAAGGTCTTGGGTCTGGGATTTTTTTTAGCAAACACTGCCCAGCTTAAGAGAGCTTTATAAGTTGGTTTTAAAGCACCCTCCAGCATTGCAGTCCTGGAACCAGCATGGTATACATTTGTCTGCTGCTGGACCCCCCTATTTTTTGCCTCCCTGACTGCTTTTTGAGTGTTTGTGTGCTGGAAGGGTCAGTAGTATGGAAAGAGTCTTGGGCTTTGTTTGGCTTTTTTGGATTATGCCTTTTGTTGTGCCTTGTCAATTAAGACATGACTCTCAGATTCCTGTGTTGACCAGGTAAGCATAGCTGGCCCTTATTTTTTTTTTTTTTTTAATGAACTTCAAGTGGAAGTTTTCCATCTCATCCAAGATAGCTTGTGTTTAAGGATACTCAAGCCCTCTAATAGCAAAGGGAGAGAACAGTTGATGTCTACTGGTTTCATCTGTGAAAGTCATGCAGTGTGGATGCTGGTTTGGTGATGAGTTTAGCCCTTCTGAATTTTAAGCACCAAATAAATCCGTGCAGAACGAGAGAGAGGAAATGCAGCCTGTAGGAAGTTACTACTTGTCTATTTTTTTTGTTGTCTTTTAGCGGGTGCTTAAAGCAGCTAGCCCACATAAAAAGTGTGGCGGTCTGCATATTTAACAATATTATTAAATGCAACTCTTTAAAGCGCTGACAAAATGTGCATGCAGCTTGAGCGGTGTGATGGGTATCGGCCACTTCAGCGATCGCATCACACCGAGAGGTGCCAATGTGGGGACAGTTTTCCCTTTTCTGTTACCACTTGTTTAATGTCAGGCAGAATGCCAGGGTTGAAATGCTGTTTCTTGACCTGAGTTTATATGGTATATACCAGCCCGTGTGCCTGGTTAGCTAGGCTACCTTCCCCCACCTCCCACTTTTTTGCTGTATATAAATGAGAGATCATTAAATAGTTTTTGTCTTGCAGTAGAGTGGGTGTTAGTAGAAGAGATGAATAAGTGCATGTTTCTTTGTACCTTAAAGCAAAATACCATTGCAGTAAAGTCCTGTCTAAAACCTAACCCTGCCTTTCCTTTCGTTGTTGGTTTTAACATGTCTTAAGGTTTTAACGAACAGAGTTTTCCTTCTGGAGGTAGACTTAAAATCAGAAGTTATAAGGAAAAATGTTGCCATAGAGGCATCTCGTTTCATATTTAGCCTTAAGAAATGTATGGTATTCAAAACAAAATAGTAATAGGTTTTCTTCCCCCCCGTCCTCCCCAACCACCCGCTATTATTCCTTCTGCAATGTGGATTGTCTAGCCTTGTTTTAGAGTACAGCCTACAGTCACTTAACAAGACAGCATTGTAAAATTATTGTGCTGTGGCACTTGGTGCAGTGGGTTTTGATGTTCTTTCCTCTACTGACATGTTTGCTTGATTGCTGAAGAGGGTTCGAGTTGTCTGAAAATTGTTCACGGGCACGTGGGTGTGCATCTACACCTATAGTATCCTTCCTGGGTGCATTTTTGGAAAGGCGAAATGACAGAGTTAGCAGAAAGAAAATATCCTTTGAAAAGTAGGGCATCTTTGCTTCTAGTCTTCTACAGAAGCTCTGCTATTTCATAAATGCAGTCTCTTTCTTCTGGGTAATTTATGACTGAGTTCACTGAAATTCTATATTTGGCTGATATATTGAAAAGTCCATTTACTATCAGTGACTTTGTTTTATATTAAAAGAAGCAGATTTATGGGGAGAAGAGTGGTAGCATCACAAGTGCCCTTTATCTTTACTTCTGTAGCAAGTTTGCTCTTAACCTGCCTCTGTCTGAACAGGTGCATTGTTGCTGCTCTGAAAGATTAGGATTTGAAACTGTAAATTTAGCTCTGAGTTGCACCTCAAGGGAAATAGCCCAAGGGTATGGGGTTGCTGTTAAATTAAAACACTGAGCTATATTTCCTTGTCAAGTGTGGGCCCATTGCTAATCTTTTCCTAAGCTTTTACAACTGAAGCAAGAGAGAAAAATGAAACGTGAAGAAGGAAGCAATGATTTTTTTTTTTTTTTTTAACTGAGACTTAATTTTTTTCCCCTCTCATTCTCTCAAAGGTGATGACGTCTTAAAAATCATAACTTTCTCTTCAAGCTAGTCCCAAGGTAGCAAAGTTCATTTAGTGATTTCCAAATGGAAACCTCTGTCACTAGCTGATTTAAGTATGAAATGAGTGCTAGGGGCATGTGGGTTTGTAGTCAGTGGGCTCTTTGCAACTGAAGAGGAAGATGAACCACTCTGAGAGTATCCACTGGTCATCCCTTTCCAAGTTTCATTTACATGGAGATGATGATAGACTGGTCTCCGTCTTCCCCCAGCTGTCTGCAAATGGACATCCGTGCCCATCGAGTTGCTCTGTCCTCCCCTTTGTTAAAACAGAGCTTGTAACGTGTTAATCTCATCATGCCAGGAAGTGGACAGGAGTCCCGATTCATTCAGGTGATGTGATATAAGTTGGCATTGGGATTATTAGGTTGAAGGAAATGAAGGTGACATAGTAAATCAATGCTGACTGAGCTCTTCAGAGGGGGTGCAGGGGATCTGGCTTCTCTAGATTGAATGGGCTGCAGGTGACTCTTTTTGGAATAAAAGGATATATAACAAGTAGGCATTGTGGGCTTGCAAGAAGAAGTGGCACTGATATCATTGCTCCTGGGGAACTGGGAAGGAAGAACCTCTCATACATTAGCCATTTTACCTGCATTTTTCTTAAACATAGTTATGCGTTGGACTTCCAAATAGCTGGCTTTGCATGGAGGATATGTGTGCAAACTGAAGTCAAGGTCCTGGCCCATGAGCATGGGCCCTTATTCATTTCTGGACACGAGGAACTGGATCCTCGACAGCTGTTTCATCACTGGCTGCACGTGGGAGGAGGGAAGAGAAACAAGAGTCGGATTTGTTTGCAACTCGGGCATATGCGAAATCTGATCTGATCTACACTGAGCTCTTGTATTGTGATTCGCTTTAATACAAGATAAAAGCTGATAACTCTGCAAAGAAACAGACCTTTTCAACCTTGAGTTGATCCAGATTTGTTTTCAGTCTGAATTCTTAAGGCTCTTAAGTTGAAACAGAGAAATAAATGCTGGGGGGCTAGTGGATATTAGAATAACTCCAGCTCTGAGTCATTTTGTTTCAAGCCTGGTTTTAAAAATAGGCTTAAATGCTGCTTACATGCTTGAATCCCAATGATCTTTGACTTCGGAGGCTGCGTTTTACAGTTTGATAATGTAGCAGAATAGTTTGGTCTGTGCTGTAAGTGCTTCATTTGCCTTTCAGGACTGATTTTTGAGACAGTTGATATTTCAGAATGAAAGCTGTGTTTCAGCATGCACCACTTAACTCTGAGAGTCCTTTGTAATCAGCTTGCTGATAAAGAATGTGAATGCCACAAAGAAATGGTGAAAAACTAGCTTGCAATAAGAGTAGTGTCCTTTTGAGAGAGAGCAAGAAGTAACTGGAATATTTCTCTATTTTTGTTCATTCATTTTGATGAATTCTCTAAATTGTATGTCTAATTGTGCTCAATTATTACAGTCTGGTGCAGATAGGTTAATAGTTTCTAGACAGTGATGTACATTGATTTCTTTCACAGGCTTTGAGACAATTGTCAATTCATAAAGCACAACTATAACTTTGGGTGATTGTCAATGGCGCGGCGTGTTTTTTGCATTCCTGCTGCTGTACTATTGGCAGCCATTAAATTGATTCAATTTGAAATCTGAATGAGAAATTAGGGTGTTCTTATGTGGACATGTCTCAACTAAATTATTAAATGAAGTGTTTGACTTTTTCATCTGAATTAAACTGGCAGAAGAATTACAATGAACTGTTTCATTGGATGTTTAGGAGCTGGAAGACAGAATGAGGGTTGCTGAAGTATCGCCGTAGTTCCTTTTTGTTTTGCTGCTGTGGGAGGGGTGAGTTTTTAATGGGATAGAAAGGGGGCAAGGGGAGAGGGAATTGGGTCCAACTTGTTCAGTTAACACCAGGACATTTTTTCCTTCTCTTGCAGATCTACTTTGATCTACTCCCTAGTCTTTGGTTAAGCCATTGGCAAATGCTAGTGCTTGCCATCAGGTGTGCAACAGAAAGAACTATGTGCATATTTGTTTCACACTCAGTCACTACGGGGCTGCTATAAAAAGCCAGTCTGGTCATCTTCCTGGAGAGAGATTTGATGGCGCTCCTCAACGCTGAGCTTTTTGAAAGACAGGACTCGGCAACTGGTTGGAGATCTCTCCTGTTGCACTCGATTTAGTTTGTCCTTTCTGAAGCCACAGTGTGCACGTGCGTTTTAAACGTACGCAGCTGTGAGTTATAATTTCACATCTTGGGTATTTCTTAAGGGATGCATGACATCCATTGAAGGTGCAGACCGCTAGTCAGATGCTGAGCATTTGGATATTTGCAAGCTCTGTTTTGTGTGTGTAAGCACACACGTGTTTGTGCAACAAGTAACACAAGGGTGCATGGAGGGAAAGAACATACAAAAAACTAGAACTCTTGGTTCCAAAATGATACCTTTTATTGACCAACTGGAAAATGGCAAGAAAATGCTCCTTTTCTGCAAGCTTTCGGGATCAAAGTCAAAAAAAGCACATACTTGTCCAAACCACAATGGTGCGACTGACCCAGGCAATCGGAGGTGATGGAGACGGGAGCTGGTTGGTAGTGGGAAGGTGCCAGCACTATATATTTTTGAAGTTGCTTAGCTCATGCTCTCTAGGTACGGACTCCTTTTTGGAGAATCCCAGTGTCATGGCATATTGTTCTTACAGACCCGCATGTCAAAACATGAGTCGAGTGAGCTGATGTGATTTGCTGCAGCTTTGCAGGAGCCCACAGCAGGCCAGGCCTGGCACTCAGGTGTTTGCTTCCCAGCCTTGTGTCTCGTTTCTCTGCGCCTTGCTGCTTCAGGGCCAGGGGACTTGCATCCCTTATCTCCGATCAGCAAGTGTTTTGCATTTAGCTGTCTTGGTGTCCTGCCTTTCCCCTTGAACATACCGCTGTGTAGTCTGCTAGCCATTTGGTTTGCTGCAATGGTGTGGCTTCTTCAGTGATTCCACACTATGGTTGGTCTTTTTTAGTTTTTAAGAAAAGTGCCCTTGATGCTTTTCCAGCACTGTCTCTGTTTGGGATTTTTTTTAAACGTGTGTGCTGTGCTTAAATGGCATGCAGTCACCCCTCCCTACGGAGGTTGCAGTGAGACACTCAAGTGATCAAAGGTACTGAGTTGAGTTTTTCAGGATGCTACCAGCTGTCCGGTTACCACTGTTAGTCCAAGGTTCACCTGCTGGCAAATACATTAAGTATGATGGACAGAAACATTTGTTGGCCGAGCTGCATGTTCCTGGTGGTCCGTTGGAAAACTTACTGTACTTAACCTCTTCTGTACTTGTGAATGTTGTGGCTGGAAAGCTGCACATAAAGCTGTGTGTGGATCTGCAAAGCCAGATAGCTTAGATGTCCCGCTCTCTCTCTGTGCTGTGTTAGCCCCATGTCCGTGATCCTAAAAGGATGGAAAGCTGCACATAGAGCGTGATAACTTAGATTTCACAGTCATTAGGGCTGGGAGGGACCTCGGAAGATCATTGAGTCCAGCCCCCTGCCCAAAGGGCAGGAAGTCAGCTGGGATCATAGGATCCCAGCAAGATAAGCATCCAATTTGCTCTTGAAGGTGTTCAAAGTAGGTGCGTGAACCACCTCTGATGGCAGGCTGTTCCAGACCTTGGGGCTTGGACAGTAAAGAAATTCTTCCTTCTGTCCAGCCTGAAATGGTCTCGGAGTGGTTTATGACCGTTCGACCTCGTCATCCCTTGGGCACTCTGGTGAACAAATGCTCTCCCAGATCCTGGTGGTCACTCCTGATAAACTTGTAGGTGGCCACCAGATCACCCCTGAGCCTGCGCTTTTCCAGGCTAAAGAGCCCCATGGCTCTCAGGCTGTCATCGTAAGGTCTGTTTTCCTGACCTCTGATCATGCGCGTGGCTCTTCTCTGGACTCTCTCAAGCTTCTCCACATCCTTCTTGAATTGTGGAGCCCAAAACTGGATGCAATACTCCAGCTGCGGCCTCACTAAGGCTGAGTGCAAGGGGAGA
>NW_017728982.1:2310474-2318550 GCF_001723915.1 Gavialis gangeticus
TCTCATCCGCTCATTTGCTGAGCCTGTCCAAGTCAGCCTGGATCACCCGCCTGTCTTCTGGTGTGGATGCTTTGCCCCAAAGTTTGGCCAGTCTGCTTCCGACTCCAATGTCCACATCATTAATGAAGATATTGATGTCCTTCTCTCTCTCTCTCTCTCTCTCTGCTCTACATTGGCCTCATGTCCGTGATCCTAAAATAACAACAAAGAAGGTCCAAAATGACTTGAATAGAAAACTGCTCCAGTAGGCAAGCTGCAGTGAAGGTAAAATGGGTCATGCTGCTTTAAATATGGTAGCCCATATGGATTTCCAAGTAGCCTAAAATACAGCACAAAGCTTGATAGATAGATAGATAGATATTTTTTTTTTTTTAAATCATCATTTAAAAAAAAAAAATTCCTCCCAGAATTAAGGTCAACAGCAAACATGGAGATTATGCTTTCTATCCTGTCTATCCTGGACTGTAATTTTGACTCTAATCTTAATGCACCCGCTACAAGTGTATGGAGAGTATTATGCAGGGGCGCTGCAGGAAATGCTGATATGAAAAGTACCAGGGGACGTTTACTACAGTAGAAAACGCTTCACTATCGTTCTCTGAGCAGCAGACAAAATGGATCATAAGTTTTTTGTTTGCAAAACAGTGTGTATTTATATGAAAGCCAGAAAGCTGTAAATCCTGTAGACCATTAAAAAGAGAAATGTAGGAGTGAAGTTTGGGTTTATACAGTGAAGTGTACTTGACTGAGCTTGCTGCTTTCATCTACTCTGATTAGTAAGGAATTTATTTCCCTTTTTACCAGGCAGATCCAAGTTGATTGACCTTATTTCCAGCACCAGTACTTTGTTAACGGAGTCAAACGGCAGTTTTAGCACTGTCTGATATTTGGAGTTAGAAAAAAATTCGGCTAAGGCATTACGCCATTGAGTTATTGAAAACTCTCAAAGCAAAGTTTTATCCTCCTTCCCCGGACAGAAAATTCTTTGGGAATTTTGATGCTGGAAATGCTGACTTTTCCATAGAGCCAGTTTGGTGGGTATATTTTATCTACACCAGGGAGAAAATGAGCAGAGAGCATATCTGCTTTTTAAATTGGATAAACCAGTGAGAATCCCTTGATGTTGGGAATCTGCTGAGGGATCTTCATTATAATGAAAACTACTTCTTGTACTGAGTTGAGTGACTTGGGGGAACAATGGTTTTAGTTCTACAACTTGAAATTCTTGAAAATCCTATATGAAACTGTGTGTGGGTCTGTTAAGCGTGTTCACATATCCCTGTCTAACATGTGGCAGCTCCTTTCACCTTATCCATTTTTAATCGTACTGTACGGTAATAAGTATGTATGATAGCTAGCTTGGTAGGAGAAGCTAAAATGAGTATGAATGCAGGTTTCTGTAAGGTTTCTGAGAGCAATAATAGGATATATTTAAGCTATGCTGTTACAAGAAGGTGAGCTATCCATCAAATGCACAATCTTGGATTTGGGTCTTCTATTTAGATTAAGCATGTTAAGAAAGATGGATGGTAAACGTCTTTCAGCTCCATTGTCCCCAAAACACAAAATGAAATCTAAAGACTCTCAAAGAAGGATTCAATTACGTTAGCAAATAGCTTGAACAAGGACTGGGTAAAAGAAGGTCATGGGGCAGTGGAATGCCAGTTGTGGATTTATATAGTGTAAAATGAAAACGTTATTTTCATTAACCCTCCCATCCATGTAACACACCAGCAAGTTATTTTTGGGCCAGAGACTTGCAGATATTAGTCACACTTAATGAGGAAAGACTTCTTGGCTACTAAATTACATGGCATTTGTGTATGCACACATGCATTTGTGCACAACTTATTACTGTGTGGTGCATTTTTCCAATTAAATATTAATAAAATCATAGCAAAACCATAGATTAAAGGGAACCCCCCCCCCCCAAACTAAATATGCTTTAGGTAAGATCATCCCTGTGTTAATCAACCCGGATGAATAATTGTCTAGCCCACACTTCATCGTCTAGTGATGGAGAGTCCATGACCTCTCTAGGCAATTGCCATGCAAGTCTTCAAGTTCTTCCTAAAATCCACCCTAAATCTCCCTCGTTTTAACTTAAGCCCATCACTACTTGCCCTGACCCCGGTGGGCACAGAACATAGTTGATTGACCTCCTTTTTATAACAGCCTTTTTAACATTTGTTAACTGATACCAAATCTCCCCCTGGTCTTCCCTTCTCCAGACTTCAGTAACCAAAAATCTTCCAGCCTTTCCTCTGAGGTCGTGTGGTCTTGACCTCTGTTCCTTCTCACTGCTCAATGACCTGTTGCCATCTTCCTCCAAGCGGTGCCAAAAACCGAACGTAGTCTTGCAGATGAGGTCTCCGGAGTGCTGAATTGAGTCACTTCCCCATGACCTGCATGTGACGTTCCTCTCTGTACATCCCGGCGTGCTCTTAGCTTTTTTGCAGCAAGATGATGCTGAGGCCCTCACTTCCAGCCTGAAACCTACTCAACCCCCAGATCGGTCTCCACAGCTTGGCCAGATGTCCCCCTATTTATTTGTGCATTGGAGCATTCTGTCTTAGGTGAAGCATGTTGCACTTGTCCTTATTGGTCTTTCATCCAGTTTATTTCAAATTGTATCCAGGTTATTTTTAATCTGTATGTTGTCCCATCAAGGGCTGGCTACCCAACTCACCATGGGGTCACCTGCCCATGCAATAAGAGTGCAATTTTCTTCCTTCCTCCAAGTCGTCAGTGAAGATACTGACCTTTACCAGGCCCAGGACCAACTGATGCCTCTTTCTGAGCCCTTGTCACCTGCGTTTTGAGCATGATTGATTATCCAAACAGTTATGCACGTACCTTCATTTAGACTGTATATTTTAGATTACTTACAGGAGTGTAACAGGAGACTGCCAGAAGCCTTGCTGAAGTCCAGGTACATAGTATCTTCTGTTTCCTCTCCCTACGCAAGTCCCGTCACATTATCTTAGGAGGTAGCTGGGTTGGTTGCATGCGATTTGTTCTCGTCAAATCTGTGTTGGCTGCTGTTAATCACCACGCTGTTCCCTACAAATTGTTTGATATGCTCCCATGTCTTTCCAGGTACCAAAATTAGACTGATTGGTCTGTAATTCTCTAAGCCCTCCATTTTCCCTTTTTTTTAAGGTGGGCACTGAAGATGCCCTTTCCAATTTTTTTTCTTGGACTTATTTGAAGAGTTTCAGTGACATTTTTTGTGGTCAAAAAAGGTCATATGGAGACTTGATGGAAACGTACCAGCTTGGACACCACTTCTCCTGGGAAAGAGTTCTCAATTCTGGCTCTGTGGGTGGGAGATCTGTTTTGTGTTTTCCCCCTATCCAGTTCTGTTTACTCGCTTTACCTGAGTGGTTTCTTTTTCTTTCTTTATTGTTGTCAGCCACCTTCCTCTGAAAGTGGAGCAGCAGACCTAATGGACTGAGAGTGCCTGTGATTTAAAAAAATAAATAAAAACCCATAAAAACAAAAAAAACTTTCCTCCTACATGAAATGAAATCATCTTTTTCCTTATATGGGTTTATTTTGTAGCATAGACACAACGAGTATTGAAACCTAGAAATTAAAGTACTTGGTACTTGCTGTAATTTATGGCAGTTGTGGGGAACATTGGTGTTCAGTAACTTTGGCCCATTGTTAAAACACATGATAGGCAGAGACTGTGTGAACTCTTAGCAAATAAGCATGCTCTCAAGGGCCATGTGTTTCAAACATTTCAGTAAAAAAAAAAAAAAAAAAAAAGGCTGGGGGAGCTGGGTACATGAGACAAGGAACCCTCTGTATATTTATAATTTTAATGGTCCTAAATCTTGACATTAAAGTCAGTATTTCTGAGGTGGCTGGGTTATTTTTGCATATATTGACTTGACGTTCAGAAGCCTTGACATAGCTATGTTGCTGGTGGCAGAGGTGATAGCCTGGTGACTTGGACTCCAGACAGCGCTGCCTCTCCCTCCCTCGACGGGAAAGCTCTTGCATCCTGGAGGCAGCAGGTTTGGACGCTTAGAGCCGAGATACGCGACCTACTGATGCTTCAGGTCTTAAACACCCAGGAGAGAGAAATGTGGTTGGTGCCTCTTGGTGAAGGGCATCTTTTATCTAGCGGAGCCAGGTCATGCATGTTGGAAGGAAAGACCAGTTCTGTGTCTGGGAAATTTTCCTGCCCATGGTTCCCGTCAACCAAATATCGCAAGTTAGCTTTTTTATACCTTCATTGTATTAAAAAACAAAATCAGTAACTAGTGGTGGGGAAAAAGATTATTACTGCCAATTAGTACCTACACATTCTCTTCACTACCAAATGTGCATGTTAATTAACAAGTAGCACAAATGTAGGGGTTTGGTACCTGGGATGCTGAATACTTTGAGTTTGTTCGTCTTCTACGAAAATCAATGATATACGGGCTGTTGGAATTAATGTCAATATGACTAAGTGATACTCTAATATGCTGAAGCTTTTTTCATTTTGCCTATTAGTTAATACAGGACCTTAATTAGCCATTAACATGCTCTCACCTTGTGTGGCCCTAACCACAGAAGCATGTCTTATTGTCTTCTAGAGAATGTCACTGCTAGTTACCTTTTCGCTTACTCTATTTTATATATTTCATTTTATGCTTAAATTTGCCCTTTTGGAAATCCCTGCTACAGATCTGCATGCTTCCTTAGCTACAGGATCCATTTCAAAATGTATTTTATTGACTACAGTTAGCCTATCCAATACTGTTCTACAGTGAATTATGTTATAATGCAGGTCCATTATTAAAATCGGGAATTGGAATAATTAATCAGAAAATAGCATACTGTGCTGGACAGCTGTAGCAAGATAAAAAAGGCAATGTTAGAAAGAATGTGTTAAGCCCATGCCGCTGCATTTAGCATGCTTGCTCGTGATGATTTGGAAGAGGGGTGAAAGGGAAGGGAAGGTTTCTTAATTTTGGCTGGAGGAATGGGTCTGGTGATGAGGTCTGGCTCATGCTACAAAGGGATGTGTTGGACTGAATCCTTGTAGTGGCCAGATATTGCAAGCAGAAAGTTTCAGACGGGTTCGAAAGAAGAGAACATTTCTGTGTAATGATTTAAGGTCAGTCCAACAGTTAATAATTTCTCTGGTCTTCTCCCACCTGTACTAGTTGGGTTCATACCGTATGCTTGAAAATGTAAATCTAGTTTACTGTTCCTGCCGGAGTCACTACTGTTAAACTGCCTCTGAAGGAAAGCACTTGCTGTATTGTGTGGACTTGTCGGATGCTGGAGTACTTAAATTTACCATCTCTCCCACAAGTCTCAGTTCTTTGTATTTACAGAAATGTGAACAAAATAATGCAACTTGCTGGTCCTTAATAAAAGAGGCACTTCCTGGCATCCCTACTTGTTCTCTGTTTTTATTTTTTCCCCATCCTCCCCCTGTAGTTCTTGTCTATCAAGGCTGGGTATTTCAAAGCAAAGGCCTCCTTTGTAAAGAGGAAAGGAGACTTCCACTGTTTGTTTGTTAAAAAGAAATAACAAAAACCCAAAGGACCCCACAACCAGCCTTGAATGTCTGCTCTAGATTTTATTTACATTGGAGCAGGTCTAAATGCTCTCCACTTTCTTAAAAGGCTAACCAACTGAGCAGGCAAGCTGGGATGAAAAGCACTCCTCATGCTCAAGACTTGGACCAAGCACGTAGAAGGGCATGCTGGCTGCCACAGCAAACTCGGTTTGAATTTGCGCTTCCCCAGCACCTGTCAGCTGATGCTTCCCAGGTGTTTTACCAATGCATGATGCACACCTATTAAGCATTGCATTTAGAAGATAGAAATCACTTCTTGCAAAAGCTCTTAAAACATTAAAATATACCCATGCCATGACGTATTAGGGTTACATAGTGAGATAAGAAAGGTCAGGAATGGCAGGATGGTCTGTTTTTTTTTTCCAGGGGTGGAAAGTACCTTGGGGAAGTGTCGGGCTCCTCATGTTCCTCTGTCAGGAGTAAGGAATGGGGACACGCAGCTGGGAAGGTGCATGTCTGTGCACACAGGGCAAGATGGGTGATAAGATCGGAGCCAAGATCCTCCAGCAACTTTTTGCTCTGGATTCCCCTTGTGCAGCAGAGGCAGCGACGGCTGTGGCTGAAGCTGCTATTTACTTATTGCGCCTGCAGACTGGAAATGAGATCAGGGCCCTTTTGCTATGCACCAAGCAGATCTTTAATATAGGGTGCCTCTGACTTGAAACCTCTCAAGGTTGAGTGGAAATCAGCATTGTTGTAATTGTATGGGCAGATGCAGTGGCCTGTCTGCCATCATAGTGGGTGTCCTGCATCACTTGACACCAGAGGTCCATAATTCCAGGTTGGCTTCTTCATTGCAAGCCCATCCTCCTGTCTTTTTTAGGTGTCTTATCCAGGTGTCTTACTTAAAAATATCTGAAGCAGAGCATGTCTTTAGGGTTATCAATAGGATGAGCAGCAGGTCTTTAATTTGCCCTCCTCCCCTCCCCCCAGTAAAAAAAAAAAAATCATAAGCCTGTACTCCTGGCTTGTTGTTGGAAGGCAAAACTTGTTAAAACACTGGATTGCATCATGGAAAACCATGGTGGTGGTGAATTTTCAAGTTGCTTTTTTTTAGTTAATTTTCAACATTGGGATATTTAGGTGTGAAGATCCATGATGGAAAATCAGTCCCTCCCTCCTCTTCCTTGATTTCAGCGGGAAGCAGTCTGCACCTGGATACCTGCCTGGCTTTTGCTTGCCCATCTCTGGACAGTCTGCCTAGGGTGGTACATTGTACCATTTTTAAGATATTTTACATAGTGAGGCAGAAGAAGGGTGGCTGGCATTTTAGCCGAGAATATGGATGAATGGTACAAAAAGAATAGTTACTTTTAACGTCCCTGCAGAACACCGTCTGTCGGCTAGGTCTCCACTGAAGGCTTTCCCTTGCTCAACGTGCCAAGTATTGCAGAGCTGAGGTCTCCTGAGATTTAAGATAAGGCTTACTTATCTCCTACCCTTGCCTTTGCAGAACCAGAATTGAAGGCAGCTCTGAGATGTTTCTGCGTAGTCTTCAGTGTAGTTGGCAAAAATAAAAGAAATCCCCAAGTTCTGTTTTGAGTGCCAGAGGCCAGCTGATACCGTGCTTGGTGTCTTATCCATAAGTTAGCTACTAATTAATAAGAGGCGTCCCTGATGCTAGAGTGAGGAGGAGCTGTTGTGAATGATGAGCCATGCTCTGGCAGCCATCTGGGATCAAGGCAGGATTAGGTGTGGGGGGAAAAGCAAGGAGCAAATCCTATTTCATCCAGCATCTGTAAAGCAGGGTACAAGAATTTTGTCTCCTCCCTCCCGGCACCCGTGATGCAGCCCATGGACACTGGCTTTATGTATCTTGGCTTTATGTACATGTAAGACAAGGGTGGGGGGCCATGGCTGCTCTTTGAGGATGCTCTTTTTCTCTGGCTTGGAAGATGGCTGCAGTGGGTGATGCTTTGGGTCCCTAGTGTCCTTCCAGGTTACTGCTCGGTGGCTGGGGGGAGGAAGTGGTGGGCAATTGAGAAGGAAAGAATAGTTCTCGTTTCTGAAGCCATGAACTAAAATGACCCTTTGTCAGCAGGGTAACATCATGGGTTGCACTGTGCATGTTCTCCTTTGCACTCGTGTTCCTCGCGTCACACTTTAAAAAGAGCGTCCTTTCCATGGCTCCAATGCCATCGTCTTCCCGAGACACCAATTTCTGCACTAACGTGCGTCACAAAGGAAACCCCAGGGCGACAAGGGGTTTATTGTGTTCATTTTCTTGATGGCAGTAATTTTTAATTGAAGATAAATGATTTTTCTTTTTAAATGTCTCCGGCTATTATAGATTTTGAGTTCTTTTGTCCTAATTTCAGTAGACCTGAGAAGCCAAGTAACTTTTCACAACACTAATCAGATTCAGCATTCATTATTGGACCAAATCAAATAACAGCGGGGCTAACAGGAACGTGGTTGGTGTTGTCATTATTCAATTTAGTGAGAATGTTGTGCATTGTATTGTGGTTAGATGTGTTTTTTTTTCAGCC
>NW_017728982.1:2318695-2334203 GCF_001723915.1 Gavialis gangeticus
TTTTTTTTTTTTTTTATTTTATCAAGGACACAACCTAAGCAGTTCGAGAACTGTATTATAGTGGCTCCTGCTAATGGCTTATGATGGCCTTGCAGGTTTGTGCTGGCTCTCTGTTTCCATAAATTTTTGAGCTATCCCCTGGACCTTGAGGTGTCATGTAAGAAATGGGTTAATTTGCTCTTTAAGATGTGGCAGATGCCAGCGTGGATGGTCCCTCCTGCATGTTGCAGACACTGAAAGCTGCTGATTGTGGCTAGGGGCTTTGGAAGCCCCCTTTCCCATCCGGTTGTCTTAGCCGGTTCATGCTCCTCGGGTTAGGAGGCTGTGTTCCTGGAGAGATGCCGTCTCAAGGAACAGAGGGTACCGGAAGAAATGCCTGACTTTTTGCAAAGGAGCATTAGGACTTTACGAAGAAGAGCAGGAGGCTGCAGGAAGCAGCCCCAGTTTACAGATATCCTGGGGAGCTTGCAGCCACAACAGGTCAGCTTAATACTGTGGCTGGATTTTTTTAAAACCGGTGTGGATAATTTCATGACCTCTAACATCTGTAGCTATGCAAAACTAAGATAAGGGTAATCGAATCTCATGCTTTGGGATGTAAACCAATTTTCTTGCAGGAACTGGAAAGAAAGCTTTGCCGTCTGCCAGTTGACTAGGAGGTAAGACTGCTTGCAAGTGCTGGGGCTTGGCTGGAGCCTAAAGGCTGGACTGAATGAACCACAGGTCACTTAGTTGCTCTACCGCAGTGATTCTCAACCAGGGTGCCTTGAGATCCTTTCAGGGGTTTTGCACAATGTTGACACTGCCAGGTTATGCAAACATGATTCACAAGAGAAACCCAGAGATTTCATGTACAAATCTATAATGTTTAAAAACATTGGGCCCTGCTGCAGTCTTTCCGAAGCCTTTGCAACACACAGATTGCTGTATTATTTTTCTAAAGTCCAAAATCAAATGAAAACAAAGAGCTTGTATTTTCTGAGCGGTGCCTTGAGTCTAAAAAGGTTGAGAACTACTGCTCTATGGCAAACCCCTTTCCTCTGCATGTCCCTTTAAATGAAACCAAAGTTTTGTATGCATTATTTTTATTGCTTTTTGGCGCCACAGTGCAACCACTTCTCTTATTTATACCCCACTCACTCTGAAATCTCAGTATGAGTTATAAAAATAAAACTGCTGGTGGCTGGCACAAATCAAACAGATCCCTACTGCCCACATGCTTGAGAAATCTCCTTTCTGCAATCCTCCCCGGAGCTAGACGAGGTGCTCTGGGTTCATAGCAAATGACCTTGTCTTAGAGCTCTTCAGTCCAGCAGTAGAGACTTAAAACATTAAGTTGAGCTTCAAAAGGGGGCAGGGGTGGTATTGCTAGGGTGCACGGTTGACAGCCCCAGAGGTCACAAGTTGCAGGCCACAGCAGAAGTGCTCATGGCATGGCCACGAGGACATGAAAAAGGAAAGGAACCGTGTCCTAGAGATGGTCTTGTGTCCTTGGTCTAGCACGCCACAGTCACTGGGGAGCATTGGAGTAATTTTTCCTTCAGTTGCATGATAGTTTTGGATTCTCAGTGAACCAGCAGTGCAGCTGAGTTTGGCTTATTTGATTGTCTAGTTTCCAGAGAAAGTCCCTTGTTTCTGTGGAGTCTTTGGATTTCCCTGGTGAATAGCAACATGTCCTAGTCTGCCTTTAGCCCAGCGATCCTGACCATCTGAGCAAAATAACACGCAATAAATTGATTCCAGATTGTCAGTGTCGGTTTTCAACTCGGGCTGCTTTTTTTTATTCGGGCGATTGATCATTTTTATTTAAATACAGGAATAATGGGGGGCAAACGTCATCAGTACCTCTCTGTTGGATAATCTTTTGTGGTCTGTGTAGATAACATGGGGACATTGCAAAAGGATGCGGTTTCTGTAAAGTCCGGTCACTAATGAATTCTCAAAATGTCCCTTCTGCTTCCCCACCAGCAGTGAGCAGAAAAGGTACCTGTTTAATCTGCCACTTCCAAGCTGCTTTTCAGTAGTGGTCAAGAGTTGGTAGGCTAAAACTCTGCATAAATTCATAAGGGACTGAACTTGGCATCTCTGTTCTCTTCTACAGAAAGTTCAACTTGCTAATAAATCTGCTAGCGCTCTGTCATCTGACATTATGAATCGTCTTCCCTTATAAATATGAAATTACTCATTTACGCTTGCCACTGGCATCACTCTACAAACTGGACACCCCAGCCAGCCTTTCCCCTTTCCCTGTCTGTGTTTTTTCTGGTCTGTTCAAGCAGCGTGTGACATGCCGTGGGAATTTAGAGCCCTTCTCTAGCATGGCAGAGCTTTGTGATAGGAAAAGATTGAAAGCTGCAAATGTCGTGCACTCGGAGCTGACAGCCCTTCTCTCAAATTCATGACAACTAACCACCTTCAGAACAGTTTAGAAAGAGAGGGACTTGTCAGCTTCGTGTGGATCTGTTCTAGTCATATTCACAAATATGGTTGTTCTCTCTTCTGATGTACCGGTCCAGTCTAGTACCTTCTGCATCAAAGAGAGAATTTTCTGCTGCAACGAGAGACGGTAAAACTTCCTAATTTTAAGACTAAACTAATCACTGCCTCTCCCTACTGATTTGGTTGCAGCTTCAGCAGTTGAGTGATGTTTTTACCTCTCAGTATCCATCTAGAATATTTACTGACCATTTTTTTTCCCCCCTAAGTCAATTCCTGTTCAGACCTTTTCTTCTCCCATCACTTGAATAGACTTCAGACTGTCCAGTTCGTATCATATAAGCTCAGCCCTCATGCTGTGAAGCACAGTCGCAGTCCTTTCCTGCTGGTCCTTTTGGGTAGTACGCAAAGTTGTGTAGGTCAGCTTGGAATCATAATGCTTGCAAGGAAAAAAATTAAAATTGACTTCAAAGGACAACTCTGACACGGTCAATTAATAATTAAAACAGTTTTTTAATGAGCTATGCAATTACCTGTGTGTCCCTGGAGATGATAGTTTATGGTATTATTGCAGAGTGCCCTTTCTTTAGTCATGGCACATGACATCTGTAATTTAAAGCAGGCTAGACATTAAAGTGACAGAACTTTCATTAACCTTGTCTAAAGTTTGCTAATGACAAATGTCTTATAAAAACTGCTATTGTCAAAACACCAACTTACTGAAAAGCATCTCCAGTCCTGAAGCTTGGGTTGTCTACGAATGTGTGCGCACAAATCCTATACATGTCAGCAGGGGGGTATGTATGTAGAGACGGGCAGGCTTAGATTCCCTGTCTCTTCATTCCCTCCCCACATCCCTTTGCAGTGTCTGAGTATGTCTTCAAGACAGGTTGGTGGCACGACGTCAGTGTTCACTGTTTAAATCTGGAGTTTTGTCTGTTAGCTAATGTTTCAGGTTGCCAAATCGGTGGGAAGGTTCCTCATGCTCCTTTGACAATCTCAGCCACTGTTGGCAACTTTAACTCCAGGTGTGCGAGACAGAACAGAAGGGAGTGCCACCAGTTCGTCGGAGCATGGCGGGACACGGGGACATTTGAGACAGAGCGGTGGCATTGTCGTCACTGAGCTCTGCTGCCAGTGGGAGGGCTCGGCGCAGCTTGGCTTTGCAAAACTCCCACGGTTGTAATGCTTCTCAAATCTCCCGCTGAGTCTCATTCCATCGCAGAGTGACTCAAGCTGCATCTTCACTGGCACAGTGTGTAATGAATGCCCATTAGCTACCTGCTATTTATAAAGAAGTGGAGATAAAACTCTTTGTTTGACTATCCTGTAAACCTGGCAAGGTGCACCATGTGTCGAGGGCGTGGGTTCCTCGTGGCGGATGCTGTCTGCATCACCCGATGCAGCGAGATAAGGAGGTAGGGTTAGTTGCCTGGCTGGGGGGACCTGGGGAAGATGTGGGCAGCACACCTTTGTGTCTTAAGAATTAGACGATGCTCTTCTGGTCTGTAGCTCCCTGGTCTGCATTACCATCTTTGGAAACCTGTTAGTTTATTGCCAGAAGAACCGGGAAGCTGCAAATGGAGCTGATTTCATTGTGGGCTGGATATGGGAGCCATTGCATTCTGTGTGTTTACCCACCCCACTTTATATTTGAATGCTTCAGTAAATACCTTGCTATAACAGGTTGGTAAATCTGACAACCTTAACTCCTCTCCTTGAACACAGGAGTCGTCTCTGCTGCAGCATTTTTCAGTTTGAGGCACTGAGAAGTTAATTTAGTTTCCACTGGAGTCTGGATTAGAGAGCAAAATTATCTGCTTGAATCATGAGCTAGTTTGTAGGAAGGGGATCAGCCTCAGCGAAGTCTGGGGAGAGCTGCATTTGCAAGGAGATTGCGTTGAAAAGGATAAGTCAGATCTTAACATCTTAGTATTGAATGTCAGGCTGTTTGGAAATGGAATCTGCACTGATATTTTTGAAGCAGCTTCACTAAATATGTAATAGATATTGCTTGTCTCTGATGCTGTAGTGGAGCCTCAAGTCTGGACGAGGAAGTGGGGTGCATTACTTCTCCCTACGATGGAATGACTTGGAGAGACAAAATTGTCTTCAAAGGGTCAATTTGGTGTTTGGACAATAAAAGTAGCTACGCCTTAAAGAACTCGAAAGTAACATGAAACTGAAGGGGATGAATTTTTACTTGCGTTCCTTTGAAAATTAAACTCTTGTTTGTCCTGCCATGACTTGGTTAATATATGCACAACAGGATTTTGGAAGCGTATTTCATAGACAACTTAGCTACCACTATAGGCTTTCATATGACCACACTGCCTGTATTTCATGGGCCAGGGAGGAATGCTATTTCCCTTTTTCATGTAGCAGTAAGAGATGTAAGTGTCTGTGTAAGGTTAACAAAAGACATTCTGTGTTGTTCCCTTTGTTGTGATAAATTGGATTTTTTAAAAGTTGCTTGTGCAAGAGGTTTCCTTTAGTACTCAAGTTTGCTTTTGGGTTTGTAGTGAAAGCACTTCAACAAAAATATATCTGTGGTTCGACAGGAGTTACCTTCCCTTTAACTTGCCTGGAAGCAAGCAGTGTGCTGTTAGTGGTAGAAGTGGTATTTGCTTGTTATGTTGCCTAAGCTTTAACTGCTCGAGTTGCCCCTGTGCACTTCTCTGTTGGATGTGGGGCTGATGTTCCTTCTGCAGGACACTGCTCCTTTCCATCGGCTGATTCTCTTTGGTGTTGAAAACTTCTCATCAAATCCATCAGCTCTTCCCATCTGATTGCAGTTGACTGAGCTGCAAATGGACGTTTGGTCATTCAGGCTGGGGAATGGATGGCAGCCTGATGTTGTGCTAGCCATATTGCTCCCTCAAGTGCTTTTGGCCAAAGGAATGAGTGTGCCCTCTTCACACTAGCCCAATGGGTGACGGGAGGAGAGTCTTTGATTTGTCCTATGAGTGCAGATGGTATAAAGGATGGGTAGGGTGGGTGTGCGCCTCTAGTGCAGACCTAGCTAATCCCAATCCACCTCTTCCTGCTAATCTTATACCTCGTAACACTCTGCTACAGTTCTTTTAGTTATTGTGCATGCTTCATGTAGAATTTGGGAAACCAGCAGAAACCCTTGTACATCATAAAAAAAAGAAAGTCTTGCCCCAGCAGACGTGTGATAGATGTGGATTACCTTCCACTCGGTTGCCCCTTTCAGTCTGTGCTTGCTTGTAGGGATGCATCTAACCCCAAAAATACAAACTTTCACACGAAGGACTTTTTCGTATTGGTGAGGCACCATGCATGCCCGTGTTGCCAGACTTCATTATTTTCTGCATCGCTCCTGGATTAAGAGCTCGCAAATCATAACGTCTGCCGAATCCATAAAAACGAGAACAAAACATAAACAAATAAACGGCCTCTATAAAGCATAAGTCGGTCTCTGCTAAATGCAAAACTGATCCCCTTGCCAAAAGCCCCGAGGTGGGAGGAGGCTGATGTTGTGAGGAATGGCTGTAGCAGCATGCAATGAAGGTAATTAATAAGGTATTTACACCACAGTGGGGGGGGCAGGGGAGGGAGTACACACACGGAATATGATCTTGTAGTAAAAAGACTTCAGTCAACACCATTTAAAGCTGCTGCATAGCTAAACCAGTGAAATGTGATCACTGCTGTTAACCCATAAGCATGACCTACTTGTGCTCTTGTGAATGTTTTTACTATCAGTGAGCAGTAGATAAATTGAAGGCAAGTGGGGCTGTGGGTTGGACTAGACCTCTGGAGATCCTTCCAGCCCTGCTTCTCTCTTACTTCTGACTTCATCTGATTTCCTTGCAAAATAAGAGTGTTGTGGTATAAATGTGGGTATGTACTATGTCAGTCTAGTGACTCTGCTTGCATTAAAGGAATATATTTGTTTGAATTAAAATAATGCATATTTTGAAGGATTATTTTGATGATTAACAACCCTGGTATTTGTCAAGATGGCTCCAATGGCGATCAGTACCAAGTAGGTAGACCCTTGTGCTAGTGCGGCTATAGTATAGTTAAGTGGGTGAAATTTCAGCTAGTAGTTGTTTTGCATCTTGCAAATTTGCTGTTCTCCTGATACGTAACTGGAGTATTTAATATCAGTGCTCCAGGCTTTTTTATTGTTGATGTCTTGGTAGTATGCAAGACTGCTGGAAAGTGTGGTTTGGAAGTGTGAATTACTCAAGCTATTTGCTTAACTTAGCAAAGGAAAGAAAGAGAGAAAACTGTCATGGGATTCTAAAATAATCCTGTGATGTTAGCTGCCCTCCTGGCGCTCTCTAGACATGTTCAAAATCATTTGGCTTCCAGTGAAGATGGCAGCTAGGTCACTGACCATTTTGACTTCAATTGATGCGTGAACTAATGGAGTACCGTTAAGTCTGGCTACTCAAAATAAGTGTCTTTAACTTTCATAGTTAAATAAAACTGCCCAGTAATAGTTTCCAGAGCTGTTTTGATAAATGGTAAGTTAGCTAAAAGGTGCATGAAGGTACTCCCAGTGTTTGTTGGATTTATTTTTTAAGGGGTTCCTTGCCTTTTATTTTTTTAAGTAATTTTTTTCTTTGGGTTAACACCTTTTGTTTCACACTGTGTTCAGTAACACAAGACCATGATAAAACAGATGGGTTTAGACAGTGCTGTTTGAATAGAGAAGGACTTCTGCGGGGCAAGGTTGGCCTGAGCAGGTTCTCTCTCATGCTGGTGGATCAGGTTCAAATGCAAACAATGGGAAGCTCTTTTAACTCGAGTCCTTTTTCCCATCTTCCCTTTTAGTCATTTACTTTACCAGAAGAGTCAGCATCCTAAATAAAAACCCGTCTGTTAGCTGCCTTTGAATAGGAATGACCCAGATCCACCCCTTGCCATAAATGACACAATGCTTTTAATCAAAGAGGTGTGAAAGTAATTAGTAGATCATATTTGGAATACATTTTCTCCAGTTCTACTCTAAGTTTCTATAAATCTTGCTGGATTTGAGGTAGCAATGTATAGGTAATTCCTGAAACTCCGTAAGCTGTGCTATAAATAGAGTTCTCCAGGGGTTCTCAACATTAAGAAGCTTAATTTCTTCCTTTGGAAGAACTCTAAAATAGGGCCTTGGAGGGAAAGCAATCCTTCTCCTGCGTCTCCGCCTCATTTTTAATCAGTTTGTTCTGGGTGCTAAATTGGTTACCTTTCTCAATTTGCTAATGCAGACTGTTCGTTGGGCTGCATTCAGACTCAGAATTCACTTGGAGAGTGTTTTTACCCTTGCCTCTCCTTGACATCCCTATGCTTGGTTGAATGCAGCATCTTATCCCCAACCCCAGAGGAACTACCTGCGTTGGTCCCATGAACTGGAAGCCATCACCTTTCCTAGACTCTCAGACTCTAGTTGGACCGTCTTCATTCTCGTCGGTACTTACCATGCCCATGCACAGTGCTGAGGATTGTAGTGTAGCTGTAGGGCCCGTGAGCTGCGCATCACTTTTTTGGTGCTAGAATGCAGCCACTTCCCTTATTCATACTCCACTCATCACTCTGACCCAAGCAGCCCATGGGCCAGGTCTGGCGGGCTACTGGAAGCTGGGGCCCTTGGGCTCTGCCGGTCATAGCCCTCGGCAGCAAGCTTAGCTCGCCCCTGGCCGCACTGCCCCCACCCCGCTGTGCCCGGACCCGCGGCTCCTGCAGCGACAAGTGCCCCAGGCCGGGTCCGGCCCAGGAGGAGCTGTCCATTCAGGACCCCAAGCGAGTTTGACACCCTGCTGTGGGTATTGCCCCCGTGTCCAGGACTTGCTGCCCTTGTCATCAGCAGTTTGTTGTGAAAGGAAGACGACTGCTAGGGTGTTGTGTGCGTGAAACAACTCACCTTGCTCTGGACTAAGCCAAGACGGAGGAGTTTGCATTTTTTCAGTTGCAAGTGTTAGCTGTTACTGTAGCTTGCTCAAGGGAGCTAGCGTCCAGCAAAGCCTCGGTTCTGTTAACTGCCCTGGTATTATATATTAGCTGAATGTGGTCTTTTTGCAGCCACCTACTAAATGGATCCAGCTGGATACTTGGTTAAGCTGGCTGACATTGTTTCAGTAGGACTGTGCTACTCTAGGAGCCTTTCAGTGAATGAGGATGACGCACTAGGGACACGTCCGGTGTGGTAGCACCTTGCCTTCAGATACGTGAGACCGATCTCAGATTACCTCCCCAGAATTGCTGCTGGATGTGGCATTGTGGTGTTATCGCACCCCCATCAGCACTTCAGCATTGAAAGGGGCTGAGAGAGGAAGCAGTCCGGTTTGAAAGGGAGCGTAGGAACCGGTGCATAGCTAACTGCTGATTATTGCTCTTCCTGGTATTTATAAGCACAAAAATATCAAATGCTGTACAGTTCAAGACTTATGATGTTGGGGGGGAAGCAAGGTTAAATAGCATCTCACACCTTTCACTTCACATCTCATTATTCACTGCTAATAGAAGCCCAGGCCATCTGTCTCGGCAAAGAACATTTGTATGTGACAGGCATAGTAGATATTGCAAAACTTTCTCTAAAGCGAGATGTTTATTTATGGCTCGTTCTGCTGTTGGTGTCCCTGTGCCTCCTGCACTTCTCCTGTTCTTGTAGGAACCACAGACTACAAGCTCACCTGCTATCGATGTTAACTACCTGGGCTTCTGTGACTTGACCACGTGCTCTTGGGTTATCAGGACTTACAACGTTGCCTCCTTTCCTCTTTAGTTCACTTGGCTATAGGCAGTCATCCAAAAGCCCTGCGGCTGTCTTGAGATGGTTAAAAACTTAAGAAAAATATTCATTGGGAAATGAATGGCTGGTTTGTTGTCGGTGGTATCTGATGGACAAATGTGGCATGAAGGCACTTAATTCCCTCGGGGCTGGCTGTCTAGCCGGGGCTCGAGGACAGAATAGACTATCCCTATAGAGATTCCCCCAGTGTAGAGATCATTAACCTTCATGAAGAACATACTGCAGACCATTTTTAGTTCTCGCTCCCATTTATTTCAGCCAGCGTGTTTCAATCTATCAGTCCCACATTATTCACATGTCTCTATCAGTGGAACGGGTGAACTAGCAAAGGAGGCAAATTTGGGACCTTTAAAAGGGAACTGCAGAGGGGAAAAGAACCAGATTGGCTTTTCCTTCTTGTTGTTGCTTTACGCTGTAAACCAAGCTCCAAGGAATTTAAGTGGGTTTTGTTTTTTTTCCATCTCGTTTCACCTCGGATGCACTGGGAGTATCAAACGTGTTTCTTCCACAGGACGGGGTCGGCTGTGGGAGTTTTTTCTTTCTTGCCATGCTGATCACTATGGTAGCAGACCACCTGTCTCTGCCAGTTGAACTGAGGCTTGTGAGATCTTTAGCAGGTATCTTCTTTTCCAACTGTTTGTCAGGCCTGTGAATTTAGGTGTGAACCCAGAGAGGAATCATGTTGACTGAAAATCCCTTGCTCTGCTTACTTTTCGCTCTTGGGATTTGTGGCAGCGTTCAGCTGGTTCTTCAATCTTGCCTTGTCTTCCAGGGGGAGAGAAATAGCTTGATTTCTAGAACAGGGCCTGGGGGGGGGCTACGTGCTATCATTAACAGGTGTGAAATGAGCTTTGAGGCTGCCTTCTACGTTGTGAAGAAGCGCATCTGGTTTTGGGTCCAGGGTCTTTTTAAAGATGCGTATTTACGACCCACGTTGTTAGTACTTTGGGACAGAGACTGTTTTTGTTCGTACATCTCCCAGCACAATTGCATCCTACGGCCAGCAAAAGAGGCTCTGGGCATTACTGTAAAAAGGAGCATCTGAGAACGGAAAGCCACTTACACCAGCTCTTGCACACACACTAGTAACACACATTCTAGTAACACCTTTTCAAATGAGCTATAATCTGCAAATGGAAAGTGTTTGTTAGCAGGATTGACTGCTGTACTGTCTAACTGATTTTTATTATACATGAAAATGAATGTGTTGCACCATAAGTAGCTGCTGAGGAGGAGCAGAGTGTGTTTGATTTGCTGCATGTTTTTAGGTCAGAAGTATAGCGAGATATCCATTAAGCCTAGCTGCTTTAGTAAAAGATTACTTGGGTTTCTATGGAATCCTTTTTTTCTCCTTTTTTAAAGGCATTTTAGGTAGGGGGAAGGCTTCCTAAAGGGATTGAGGTCATCACTCTTTCCTTTTCAGACCTGGTGAATTGCCTCTTGGACACTTTATTTTATCTTATGAATGAGATGGTGTTCAGCGAAGGGGTTCTGCTGACAGCAGAAACCACACAAGTACATTTTAGTTTGTGAACATCAGCAGAATCTGAGATTGAAACACCGCTGTAGCGTTTATGATTTAGTCATGGAACGTAAGGAATTTTCGGCAGCGAACGTACCGGGCTCTGAAGCATTCTCATCCTCTGCAGACTCCCGACTCGGCCGCTAATAGGATATCAGCATTCATTTACAGAATTTTGTCTGCAAAGGTATTTTTGCTATTTCTTGGGAAGCCTGATGCTCTTGATTCTCCATTTCTTATGGTGTCAATAATTGTGTGAGCAGGTTTTTGGCAGAAACCACTTTGTCTTTACTTATCTACCGAAGGCTGATTGTTTGGCATGGTAACTTGATTTTTTTTTTTTTGGGTCCCTGTTAAGATGGCACTGACAGATATCATCCCAAAGCACAAAATGTGCAATATTTTTTTATTTTTATTTTGTTAGCTGTAAGGTATGTCAGAACTGTATGTTTTTCAGTTGATTCTAGGCATGTGTCTTTGGAAGTTATAATAAGGGTTTAGTGTGCAACCATATTTTTTCCATTTATATTTAAAAAAAAAAAAAAAAAAAAAAAAAGGTAGCTCAGATGTTTGACAAAGCACATTTGCTATTGCTTTGGTGCTTGTCTTTCTTGCAGAGCTAGCCTTGGTGAGTGGCACGTGGAGTGAGCAGCCACACGACAAAGCCCTACCCCTGTTTCCCTGTCCTCACAGTTTCTCTGTTCACATGTCCATGTAGCTTGGACTCATGGGGCATGTCTCTGGGTATGCCGTGCTGCATGAAATGGAGATGCTCTGCAGTTCTTTCCTAGGAAATGGCAGGAGCATTGACTGCAACGAGGAAGCAGACTAATGGTGTTAAGTGGACAGGTTCTCAGCCTGAAGTGCAAATGGCATCTCCTTGATCCTTCCAGTCAAGGGGAAGTGTCCAGGCAGGAGCAGACGTATCCTGCAGATCAATACGTGGCTGCGCAGATGGCATCGCCAGCAGGGATTCGGCTTGTTTGACTACGGGATGTTGCTTCAACAAAAAGGACTGCTGAGAAGATGGGATCTACCTGACAAAGAGAGGGAAGAGCATCTTCAAGACAGGCTCGCTAACCTAGTGAGGAGGGCATTCATTGAAGTTGGCCCGGGGGATAGAGACCAAAGCCATAAGGTAAGTGGGGAGCAAGCTTGGCCGCCTCATTCTCCCTGAGAAAGTAGGACAATCAGCTTGTTACCTTGGGTGTCTGTACATGAATGCACAGAGCCTGGGAAACCAGCAGGAGGAACTGGAAGTACTTGCCACAGTCCTGGAGCTATGTCATGATTGGAATAGCAGAGGCGTGCTGCAGTTGCTTGCGGGACTGGAGCACTGTCATGGATGGGTACAAACTGTTCAGGAAGGATGGGCAGGGGAGAAGAGGAGGAGGAGTTGCACTTTATGTAAAAGAGCTGTCTGATTGGTCAAGGCTGCAGCATGAAACTGGAGATAGGTTTGTTGAAAGAAGGGTTTCTCCAAGTATGTCAGCAACAAGAGGAAGGTCAGGGAAAGCGTGGGTCCCCTGTTGAAAGGGAGAGGCAGGCCAATGACAGATGGTGAGGAAAAGGCCGAAGTATTCAGTGCCTCTCTTACCATGGGCAAGGTCAGCATCCAGATACTGCACCTGGCAGCACAGTTTGGGGAGGAGGTGAGCACTCAGCAGTGGTGAAAGAACAGGTTAGGGACTGTTTAGAAAAGCTGAACATGTACAAGTCCATGGGGTTGGATGGGAAGCACCCGAGAGTACTGAGGGAGTTGGCTGATGTGTTTGCAGAGTCTCTGACCATCGTCTTTGGAAATTCATGGAGATCAGGAGAGGTCCCGCGTGACTGGAAAATGGCAAATATAGCGCCCGTCTTTCAGAAAGGAAAGAAGAAGCCATCCAGGCAACTATAGACCAGTCAGCCTCACCTCAGTCCCTGGAAATATCATGGAGCAGGTCCTCAAGGAATCCATTTTTAAGCATTTGGAGGAGAAGTTGATTAGGAACAGTCTGCATGGATTCACCAGGGGCAAGTCATGCCTGACCAACCTGATTGCCTTCTATGACGAGATGACTGGCTCTGTGCATGCGGGGAGGTCAGTGGACTTGGTGCACCTTGACTTGAGCAAGGCTTTTGGTACAAGTGCAAAGTGAAAGGATGTGGACAAGTTAGAGAGAGTGCAGTGGAGGGCAACGAAAATGGTTGTGGGGCTGGGGGATGTGACTGGTGAGGAAAGGCTGAGGGAACTGGGCTGATTGAGTCTGGAGAAGAGAAGACTGAGGGGGATTGAATAGCAGCCTTCACCTCCCTGCAGGGTGGCTGCAAAGAGGATGGAGCTGGGCTGGTCTCAGTGGGGGCAGATGAGCCCATTGCTCCTTGTTCTGGCACGTTGCAGTAAGGGAAGTTTTGGTTAGATCTTAGGGAAAAAACTTTCATATCAGAAGGGTAGTAAATCGCTGGAACAGGTTACCCAGAAGGGTGGTGGAGTCTCCATCCTTGGAGGTTTTTAAGCCCAAGCTAGACAAAGCTTTGGCTGGGATGATGTAGTTGGGGCTGGCTCTTGTTTTGAGCAGGGGGTTGGACTAGATGCGACGTCCGGAGGTCCCTTCCAACCCTCGTTGTCTCTGATTCTTTGACAGATAACTGTCAGCCAGCACAAGTTGGAAGCCCCACTAGAATTAGGTGAGAGAAACTAAGGAGAACTCTCTGGCAAGAGCTTGGAGTCGCTTTGCAATGAAGCAATATCATCAGTCTTTAAATGAGTAGTGGGATCACTATAATTCCTTTGTTACTGAAGATGTGCAGTGGGCACCTGTGCCGCAGGGTCAGCTGCTTTTCTGACCTCACAAATTTGCTTCCACGTTGCAAAATCCCATTGTAAATTGTCACCTGCTGCATTGCCAACACGGACTGAAGAAGCAGATGAAAAGGTGAAGACTGAGATGCAGTGGTTGAAGCTCCCTTCATGCCTGGCTTTCCCTGTCCCTTAGCTTTCACGATTGCCAATTAACTACCGACATTGCTCAATGCACACACAAATTTGTGAATGCCTCTCTCTGCTTAGATCAGTGTTTCTAATAAACCTAGGAGTATCATCCTGCTAGCTGGATGCTGTGCTGTTCTGGAAGTCTTGATGATGATTGATTGAGTTGCATGATTTGCCTTCAGGTTCTGCAATACAGGAGGTTGCTTCGAGAGAGGAACAAGTTGATTAGTATGTGTGGTGCCACGACGTTCCATCTGTTTGAAAAGGTGTCTCTCTTAACAAGGACATTAAAATAGATTATTAGATCAGATGAAGATCTAGAATAGATTTTAAGTTGGATTTGAAATACTGGAATGATTTCATTTCATAACACTCATTTACAAAATATTATGGTAGCAAAGAGGAGTTTTAATAGGACAAGAAAGAAATTGCTAACCTTGCCATCTGCAATGCATCTCTATTGGCAATACATGCCTTTGAGCAGTATATTTGGCTACTGAGCTGGAAAATTGTCATCCTTATGTGGGAAGGATATTTTTAGTCAGAGGAACATCTGTAGAATGCTACTTCCTCAAACTTCTACCATCTTTTGACAAGTCAGACATATGTGGCTCACTTTCATTTAGTGTGGGGGGAAGGAAGGAGACTGCAGTCCTGTACCAGAAATGCAAAAAAACCCCCTGTTTATTTAGATTAAAAATCAAGACAGTGTTTTGGTTTTATTTCCTCCTTGGTTTGTTGGTGAAAATATGAAAGAGGTGATCTTTAGTGTCAGCTTTAAAGAGGCCTAGAGTTACGTTTTCAGCTGCAAAATAATCTAATATGCTGATTTTGTGAAATGCATTGTGCATGTTGAAGTTAAGGGGAAAAAATGACCTGCTTCTATACACACATTCACCCAGCGTGCATCCCTTTGTGCGGTGATTTCTCCTTAAACCATAGTGTTTTGAAGTGTACTTGTCTAAGAAGTGTTTGTAAGAACAGTGGGGTTCCAGGACTATTGTATCTGACTCCCAGGAAAATTTGCTTGTGTTGCCATTATAAGATGTTTTTCCTCCTTTCTTCTGCCTCTCCACTTGCTGTCTCTTTGGAAAGTTAGGCTGGCCGCTTTTTCTCTAATGCATTGCAAATTATAGGTGGGGCTGGAAGAAGGATGTATTGAGGTTACTTGACAGTTTGCCTTAGAAACCCTTTTTTCAGTTGCCCCATTTCCACACACTGTTTCCTGGGCTGTATCTTTAGTAGGCTTTGCTTTTCCAAAAAGGTGATCCTTCCTGGATGAGCTTCATGGAGTATTAACAAGGCTAATGCAGGAAAGGAAAGTTGAGCATACAGGAATTGGGGGCCCACAGTGTTGGCAAAACTGGTAGAGCCCTATTCCACAAGAGCAAGCAACCAACAGGCCTTGCATGAGCTATGGTTTAACGCTGTTCTGAAATGTTGCTCTAATTTTGATATAGGTTGCTTTGGTGATCTTTTATTTTTATATATATATATATATATATATATATATATATATATACACACACACACACATATATATTTTTTTTTTTTAAGCAGTGCCTACCATTCAGAGCAGGATGAAGCCATGATTTTCTGTGGGAACCCATTGATTCAACTAGAAGTCAGGGGCTTAGTTTTCTTCTCATATGTAAGGTGTAGCTTGATGCAGAGATTTTTTTTGTGTGTGTGTTCACAAGGAGGGACTTGTGAGCAAGCTGTTAAACAGCATTGATTCCCCCCCCCCCCCCCCCCCAAACTATGGGGGGCAGGCTTTGTTTTGTTGAAGCGAGTTGGGGTTTTT
>NW_017728982.1:2335294-2336474 GCF_001723915.1 Gavialis gangeticus
CCCCCCCCCCAATGAATGATGAGTTGCAGCTTCTGTTGACTGAAGCCGAGTTGGCTGTCTTTGGTTTAAAGATTGAAAGTGTGAACAATCTTTATTTATGTCACTTACCAAAAAAGTTAGCCTTTGGCTCTGGAGCTGCCAGTCTGAAAGCTTCCAATCCACGTGCTGCTCAAGTAGAGTTTTGCTCAGTCAAGCAGCGCTTTGGAGTACCCTGCTGTCATGTAATATTTATTGTGTGGGAGTCCATTTTTTTTTAGGGAAGTGACTTGCAGTTAAGGTGTTACTGAGTAGGAGTTGGACCTTGACTCGACGTCTAAAAACAGTTTGGGCTTAGATTCAGTCGCTTGCTATTATGATCATAAGCAGATTTGTTTAAATAGCTTTAAAAATTGATAACATTCAGTTAATGTATTAAAATCATATTAATGACTTATCTGTCACTAGGGTAGCTGCAGTACCTGTCATTCCATTACTTTAGATGAGCCTAGACAGTTTATCTATCTATCTATCTATCTACACACACATGCCCACCCACCCACAGTTTGTCATTTGTGGGAAACAGCCATGGAAACTGCTCCTCCCCACCAATACACAGATCTACAGGGGCAAAAATGGATTGTGAGGATCTAATTGTATATCTCGAGGAACATTTAGGGAACAATACTGTCTGAGATATCTCTGTTTGGATATAAAACACAGTTGGAGAGCTGATCTTTCTAAGCATTTGCAGATAGGTTCATTGAAACCTGGGTTATTCATATATTTATTTCATTTGTTAGAGGGCAAAACCCAATCTAGACCATTGCCCCCTTGTCAAGGAACCTGGAGGCCAAAAGTTCCCAGTACTGTATTTCATGGCTCAGATGCCTTCAGTTTGGGGTGTACATATATATTAAGGGTAAAACATTGTGGGAGTGTTACAGCACTAAAATCAAGCATTGTATGTACCCAAGAAATTAAAAGAGAATGGTGAACTAAAAAAAGAAAAATCCATATTAAGGGATAGAAATTACACAAAGCATTCAAACAACTTTAATTCTACTCTGTAATGGCACTTAGATGAAATGATTTAGACAAAGATGATCCTGCTTTGAGCAGGAGGCTAGACTACATGGCCTCCTGAGATCCCTTCCAGGTCGATTTTGATTATATACAACCATTCAAGAGTTGCATGATGGAA
>NW_017728982.1:2336718-2347825 GCF_001723915.1 Gavialis gangeticus
GTTTTTTTTTTTTTTTTTGACGTTGTACTTCCAGATTTGAGTAAAATGATTTAAGAATAGACACATGCATGCACTCGTTGTTGTGGCATGTTTTTGTCCCTAAACTACTGACACATACTGAGGAAATATTGAGGTTAGCACAGGTACTTTTGTGTTAAAAAAGCTTGACCGGTGATTGGTAAGGTGTGCTGATGTCAGGTTTATCTTCTTGCCTTTCTCAATATCTAACAGTCTACTAGGTATTAAAAAGCATATTTTTTTCTAGGACAGAAATATATTAGAAGCAAACGTCTTTGGAAGTTGCAGACATGATGGAATTACCAATGTCTTTCACATTTTAAGTCATGGATAATTAAAAACCTAGTACTACTTATTTTTGTTTGTTTCTTTGCTTGAAACCATGTCTATCTGCCAACCTTTCCAAAATGTCATGATGTAATTATTTTAACAGGCAGTGTATGCTCCTTTATTTGGGGGATATTAACCTTTCTAAACAAAAGGGATGTTAATATACATTGGAGACACAACTAATGGGATTTCATTTTTCTTGTTAGGCAAGAGACTTCAGTTCTCTTTTTAAATTATTGTAAAATAATGCAGCAAGTAAAATAATTGCCTTAAGCTAATCCATGATAGCAATTTTAAACGTGAATATCCAGATCATTTTGTATGGATTGGAAAGAGTAATATGATTTGCTTGTTTTTGTTTGCTGTGGCTAAACAGTGTTGAAGGATGATATAAATTCATTGAATTCAGAACAAAGGAAATGCTAATTATTAACATACTAAGTTCTTCTATGGTATAAAATATGGTGTTTAATTCACACAGCCTGTTGTGGCCTGTTTGGCTGAAGCCTAATGTTGTGAATGTTGATTTGGTTTTGTTTTTATTATGTATTAGGCTTAGGATAGTACTCTAACACTTTTCCTTCCAAAATATTTTATTCAAATTTGAATTTATATGTGTTTGACTTTTCCTCCCACACCATTTGTTTGGAGATGAGAAGAGCCTCAAATGGCAAGTATTGGTGCTTCTGAGTCTTCCCATCCATTCTTATGGGTTTAAAAATGTGGCTTCTGCTTTTCTTAGGTTAGGAGGAGCGTATGTTTTCTTCGGTTCCCTTCTGGACACACATACCATTGCAGTGAGCCTTGGGAGTGCAAGTGGTGAGACTTTGTGACACCTATTTTGAATGCGGGTTCCTAAAGGGAACCGTGCAATACTTGGTTGAGCTGTTGTGGGCATGTTTTTACACATTTGGATACTGGTTGTTTTTTTTTTTAAAGAAGTGTTTTGCTTTCACTCAACATTTTTAACTCCAACTTCTCCATTGTTTTCCATTGCTCATTTTGGCCGTGCTGCTGGCGTCTAGTGCAAACACTGCTGCGTTCATGGGCTGACACCGCATACGATGAATTTATTTTTCTTTTTTTCTTTCAGGAGTGTCTTGCATATGCAATGTAATCTGGATAAATACCCCAAACTCTAAAGGGTTTATATTTCAATCTTGATTTTTAAAAGAACATTTCCAGGCACCCTAATCACCTTGCTTTATCTTCAGTGGACTTAATGTATTTTGCAAGCCTGTAACTGCTTCAGCACCTCTGGTGAACTTATAAAGGAGCAACACATACAGTTAACAAATACATAATGGAATTTAATACAACCCCTTGATGCATAAAGGAGGAGGAGTGGAAGGCTAAGTTGATTGCATGTCTGGAAGAATATTTGTGCCTGATTTATGCTCTAATTTTAGCACCGAGTTTCCTTTGTAATAGTAAAATGTCACATTAGCATGTCCCTTTTAATCTAATATAGTTCCAGTGAAAACAAATACTTGCACTGGGTCTATAGCTCAGGGATTCACGAACTGAATACTCCAACAATGATGTTTGCAATACAGCTATAGTTAGTGGCTCTGGTTCACATATTTCCTTGCTCAAAAACACAGAAAGTTTTTTTGCTCTTCATTGCACCATTTCATTAATCTTTTTGAAAACTAATGAACTAAAAATTAAGACAAAAGTGTCTGTAAATAATCATGTGGTTTACTATCAGCGGCTCATGGGGATCTGCTTGTGATAAATAATCCCTTCTCTAAAAAAAAAAGCACTAGCTCAAAAGTCCTTCTTACGTTAATGACATTCATTAGATGATAAAATCAAAAGGAAAGTCTTTATTCTGGAGAAGATTTACAGGGCACCAAGTATGTAGCATAATGCTTAAATATTCCAGCTGAAGTACTTTGGCATTTAATAAAAACCCAACGCTTACAAATAATACAGATAAAAAATTGACAATTAAAATTAATATTGCAGAGTCTCAAGGGTCGCGACCCACGATTTCAAATCTTAGGCTTGCCTGAAGGTTCGGCTACAACTACGCCCATTTCTGAGCGCCACTAATTTAAAACTGTACAGATCTAATCTTTAGTGGAATTGGAAGCTGCCTCTGAACTAATTATGATTTACAGAAATTGATAATTTGTCTTCTGTGTGTGTCTGCAGGAAGAAAATGAGTATTAAATTTGATTAGCAAATGACAGGTTTCAGCCCAGTAATTTACAATCTTTATTAAGAAAACTTGCAAAACTTATCAATAACACAGGAAGCCTCTTCATTTGTATAAATGTGTTGAAGCTGGTATCATGTTTTTTGAAGAGGGCCTACATTTCCTTTTATCTTTGGTCTGGCTTTTCTTAAACCTCACCCCATCCCTTACCTGGGGGGTCCCGAAACCCATTTCACCTGGGCAGGCCAGGGTTGAACGGATGTCAAAAGGAAGCTACTTCCTTAGCTGGTAGATGCGCTTTCCATTAGTCACATTTTGTAGACTCATCACCAATAGATTTTGATTCCTAGTAATGGTCAACGAACGTCACAAAATGCCCAAAGTTTCCTTTTAGTTGCACTTCCATAAAATGGCACTTAGGTTCCAGTCGATGGTTTGGGCATTGCTTATTTCTCATGCCGTATTCGCAAGCATGAAACGGGAGAGATTGCAGCAGTCGGTAACAAGCCTGGTTACCTGCGGGAATGTGAGACTTCCTGAAGTCTGCTCCAAGACTACTCACCGGCACGTTACTGAGATGTGGGGCTGTTGCAGCAGAGCCGTGAAGGTCACTGAACTTTTTCTGTAGTTCTGGAGCTTTTGAAATAGTTCGCTTTATTGTCAGCACTAAGCCCCAACAATGTATTCAGGATGGCTGAACATGTGCACTGCATTTCTGTCGAGTGGATCGGCTAACCCCTTGCAGAAAGACTTGAGCTACTAGGCAACACAGATCCAAAGGTAAGGGTTAGAGAGGAGCACGGCATGAATCTGCTGTGATCTTGATGGGGTGGAGCAGAACATTTATGAATGGCTTCATAACCAGCGGGTCTGGGGTCTTGTATCTGACACTGGTTAGAAAATGTGCCTAATAGCACAGATCGACGCTTGGAAACACTAAACAGGGAAAGGAAGCACATCGTAAATACTAGCTGTGAAATTCATAGAGTTAGCTAATTTTGTACTGGGCGGTAGGGGGCATCGTGAGGGTAGAGGCATAGAAAGGAAACAGCTGGGATGCACCAATACAGCAAATAAGGCGTCCAATTCTTGAGTATTATTATATAATTATGACATTGCCTTTTGACCATGAGGCCTTTACAAACATGAATCCTATCCTAGTTACAGTTGTAAAGTGAATTTAAGTGTGGCTGGGAGCAAGCCCCTCGCATGGGAAGTTGGACATCAGAATTTCATAAGATCAAACAAGGTTTGGCATCAGTCCTGAGACGGGAGACGAGACCTCCGGCCAAACTTCCAGGTTTCCTGCAGCCCATTATACATCATTGCACGTGAGCTTTGCAGCAAACAGCGGAGGGCTAGGATGGGTCACTTGGATTCAAGGCTGGTCAGTGGGGGGTGGAGGTGGCATGCAGAGGTCTGGAGAGATGAGACCTGCAGCATTCAATCCCCTTGGGTCTGCGTTTCATCCCAGCCCTCCAGGAGAGCAAGGCCAGCGTGACAGCCCACATTTCTCAGTAGCCGCATTTCATCTCGATACGTTTGAACAAGGTTTTCATTTTAGATGGAGCATGTTATTTTTCTCTAAATAATAAATGTCATGGTCCTGACGGGGAGTAAAAAAACCATTTTAGCCTAATTTCAAAACTTTGCAGCGGTTCCCAGGAGCTGTCTCTCCCTAAAATAACATAAGCTGTTGCCTATTGCTGCCTGGCATCGTCCGCTTATTGCTTGCTACGCAAACGAGTGTGCTCTGCCATCATATCTTCATATGGCACGGGCCTTTTTTAGAAGTGTGCACTCCAGGTGGCAGACGAACACAACAGCATCCGTGCTGTGATGGCTGCGCTTTAAGTGACAGCATTAAAGGGCAGCCGGTGATTGAGTGCTTAGAGAAGAGCCTGCGGTACAGAGATCTTTCCAGAAGACCTTCAGGGTGCATTTACGCGTAAGCCGAAAGTGTTTGTAATAATGACAGTGCCGTCACCCTGCATCAGGAAAAAGCCGTCTTCTCGAAGTCTTAAAGGATTTAAACTGCAAAATCGCTTGCCAGTGTTGTTTGGCAAGGAGAGGTGAAACTCGGGATTAGTGGGATCTCGACAAATCAAATAGAGCTGCTGCTGCCGAGCTGGTTGGAGGCTTGTGCTGCGACGTACAGGGGGGAGCATGCGGATTTCCTATGCGATGAGGCGGTTGGAGTTGCATCACGCCTGCGCGGGATGGTGCCGTGAAAAGTTGTGCTGCATTTGTAGATAAACTGCAAGACGGCCGCTTTCAACTTTGCATTCCTTAACCCCGTTTTCTTCCTTGCTGAGCACTTACATTGTTGAAGCAGATGAAAATCGTGCTAAATTTAGAGATGAGAGAAGTCCTCCCCCCTGCTCCCAGCCCCAGACTCCTGTTCATTGCCTGGATTTTTTCCGATTAGTTTTACCCTTGGTTTCTGCCTCAGAAGTTTTGCAAGAGCAGTTCTGGCCAGAAAGCCTCATTTGATTGCACGTGAGGATTTGGACAGCCCAGCTCCCTGCAGAGGTGAAGAAGTGACCTTCAGAGCCAACCGTGCAGCTGGGTGGAAGTCCTACACCAGCGGTTCCCAGTCTGTGGTCCGGGTACCCCCAGTGGTACGTAGACAACCTGTCAGTGGTATGCATGGACAGATTTGTTATAATTACTTTATATGACAAAAAATTGCTGGTAGTGCTTAAGGTTGTATCATTTTACATTGGCGGTGCACAATCTGTCAGTTTGGGATGTCAGCCTAGGCCCTGGTCCTTCTCTGATCGAAGGAAAGAGCTGAAAACTGCCTTCCAGAAAGAGGTGAACTAGTGATAGAGGTGACTTTATAGCAAGCATAATGATGGCAAAGGCAGGCTCAGGGAGTAGGATGCTGCCTGCCTTTGCCTCGACTCAGAAGTGTGTCCCTTGTGCCGTGCTGTGACTCGGAGGGTGAGCTGAGGTTGGGAGCCCGCGTTCGGATGACGTACCTGGTAGACGTATGGGTACAGACAGCTCTTCTTGCACAGATTGGATATTGCTGTATTTCTGCACGGCCTGCTTCTCCACTGACCCATCTCGTGCTACTGGGCTCCAAGGGGATGGGTGGCAGTGTGAGTGTGCAGACAGGGAGCCAGGACCCCTGGGCACTGCAGGTGATGAGCTCGGGGACCTTGGCCAAGTCGCTCTCCTTTGCCCTGCTTGTCTCCCCTTCCTTTTCATCTTTGCTGTTTTAGATGTTCAGTGCTTTTTGCAGCAGAGGCCTCCTGTTAGGACAGTGCATAGCCCAAGAGGACCTGGCCCTTGGGGCCTTCAGGCATCACTGGCACGTGACATAATGCACCTGCATAGCGCACACTGCATTAAATGACAGAATGGACTGCACAAAACAGATGCCCTCCTTGTCCCCCACCCGTCTGCCCTGAGAAGGTCCTCAATAACAAGCCACACTGCCTAAATGTGTGCCTTTTACTGCGCCTTAATCACATGGGGGTTCTGCTTTGGCCCTTCATTGCTCTTGTAGGGGCCGTATTAAAAGACTTCAACGGAAGTCCTGTCTTTTCTGCTGCCCAGTTATCAAGGTGATCTTAGTAGTAGCGGGCCCTGATCCCAAAAGAGACTGAAACCGCTGGAATCACTGGGAAGGTCGGGGAAGTGCGTAAAGCACTGATCTGCCAGGCTCAAACCTATGAGCTGCACTGAAAATGGAGCCTAAAGATATCCTGAGACCACAGCCTTGTCCTGCTTCTCCGAGGGAGCGTTCTGAATCATCCTCTTCGCAGCTGGTTCAGCTTTCCCAAAGAGATCTTGATTCATTATTTCCCACAATTGACCAATGAATTGGGTCCAGTTGTGAATTGCCGGTGACGCCGCTCATCTGCCCTGCTGATGGAGCTACTCTCTGTCTTGATTGTTCCATTGTTTGGCATTTGCTCTCTCCGCAGTATTTTGTTAACAGCCAGTCGCTTCGAATTTTTAATAAGGAACATGTTCAGTCACATCTATGGATTCAGTAACTCCCATCGCTGGTAAAATCCTTTGTCTGAGTTTAGGTGGTAGGAGAGAGGGCCTTAGTAGTAGGTTCATGTATACTGTGGGAGATGTCCTGTAACACATTTCCCTTTATTGTGTAGCTGTTTCAATTTGTACCTCTGTCTCCCAGAGCAAAATCCACCTTTTATAAATGCTGGGGCTTTTGCACACTTTTTGGAAATGCAGAACAAACTCCATGTAGCCATTACAGCCGGTGGCGTGATCTGGTGTCATTGGCTTAGGCCTGGACTGAACAGCCGTTCAGAGCAAGCTCCTTTCTCAGCTGGTCAGTGCACTGGTAGGGTACTAGGAACAAAATTAGTGATATGTAGGTCTGTGGAGAAAGAGCTTTTACTCCTAGGTCTGCAATTCTGGAATTTTTTAAGCATTAATTAAAGCTTAATTAGCCCCACCAAACCTTTATCCCTCTGCAAGAAGGTGAACTTGTTGCTTAAATTTGCTTTAAGAAGGTGACTGTTTAGTGGAGGGGATTCAGCCTTTCAGCTTTTTGTCCTCAATCACAAAATTGCCTCCATGGAACTGTGCTCTTTTTCTTGTAAATCAGAGGCATTGGTATGCGTGGGATGCTCCAGTTCATAAGTGAGAAACTTTGGATTTGCCCAGCCCAATTTATTCTCCCTTCCTCCCTTGTCCTGCCCGCAAGATTGTTTGGATCTTGCAGCTCCTAAATGGTTGGCCTTTGCTCATTCACTGTCATTTTAGACTCGTTCAAGACAGAATACAGATGTGCCTCTTTCGTATGACAGGCTGGGACTCTTTTTAGATTCTCTATTAACTTGGCTTCTAAGGGATTTAGATTAAAGTGATGTCCTGTGATAGTGTGATAGAAGCTGCACACGTTGAGATTTGACTGCAGCCGTAGTTTTGAGAGTAAGTTTAAAGTTATTTTGGTTGTTACTTGTATTTGAGATGACAATCATGACAAATGGCTGGCATAATTTTTTTCTCTTGGCAGATGGATATAAAGTGAAGATAGTACACAGGCCTTTCTGAATTCATAACATTTTAGCTTGGGAACATAGAGTTGGATAGTGAAGCATTTAATTGATAACCAAGAAGTAAATTGTTTTCTGATCTAGCTTGTATAAGCAAGCAAAACTCAGCTAATGAAATTTGTGTTGGCAGTTTCTCATCACCATATAGTTAAATTAGGATGTGAACTTCCAAGAGACTAAGGCTCTTTCAGTTTCTGGTGACGTGAGGGTCTTTTGGAAGAGGAGCTGCCCCCTTCTATTACTGGATGGACACTCAGTTGTCTTGATTACGTGCTGTAACGTGGATGGTAAAGGTTGTATTGTAGGAAATAGGGTGTCCTGTGAATTTGGGGTCCAGTAGATTGTTTGCTGTGCCCAGCGGTTGCAGGGGAGAGACCATGGGAGGCAGGTCTCTATGACGTATGAAGCACTGGAACAGGAGGGAAGCGTTCTGGTTCCACATCTGTGAAGTCTCTGCGTGACTGTGGGCAAGTCACTTCCCCTCCTTGTGCTCATTTCCCCATCTTTAAATGAAGATGTTGGATCAACTGTGTTTGTGCAAAGCCTTTGCAGAGGTGCAGGATGTATTAAGGATTAGTGATGTGTTTTTGCTTTTGGGGAGGATGTCTTGCGTTTAAAGAGAGAGATGTAATAATGTATCGTGTATGCATGTCTCTTTATAGCTCTTCGAGTAAGATGATAATTGAATGCCTTTTCTAGCATGTATTTATTTCATGTCTTGTGTTCGCAGGCTCAAGAAGTTGATTTATTTGTATTAATGTAGCACTTAGACTTCATTGTGCTAGGCACTGTACCATACAGACGACTGTGCTGTTTACTGCCTACTTAAACCTCGCCCCATCCCTTACCTGGGGGGTCCCGAAACTCATTTCACCTGGGTAGGCCAGGGCTGGATGGTTAAGGGTAGGAGTGGAAATGGGCACAAAGGGATGACGTAACTTGACCAAGGGCACAAAAAGTCAGTGGCAGAACTGAAAAGACATCCCAAGTCATAGTCCAGTCTCCTTCCCATCGGCTCAGCTCATTCATTAGCAGCATGAGCAGGGAATGTTTTCCGGCTGACTTCAATGCGATGCTGAGAACCAAGTTTTAGTCCTGTTCCCTCATATTGCTGCTTATTGTTTAAGATTTGAGTTTAAGCCAGAAAGCAGTGGTGTGAGGTCCATGAGATTTGCTGACATACAGGCTTTTTTTTTTCCCTCAATCAAATGATGTTATTTTTAGTATGATTTTAATTGTGCGCTGCTTCTCAAAATGCGCCACGTGATCGTTTAGTTTGCACCGGAGATGGGAGGCAGGCTGGCGCAACTCCACTGGCACACTTGCTGTGCTAGCTCGTGGCGGCTCCTCGACAGCTCCTGCAGGTCCTCAGCTCTCTCTTACAAAGCGGGGAGCAGGAACATCTCATCTCCCCAGTTACAAAATACATAAATAAAGCCCTGCTCTGAATGCGATGAGACAGGGACCAAGAAGTGGAAGGGCAAGAATGCTGAGGTAGTAGAAAGCACGGTCCAGCGTGCCGGCTGAATAGCCAGTTCATCTACTCCGGTCTGTTGCTAACAACCCACACTGTCCCTGCCGTGCGATTGCAGCGGGTGCCCGGGCTTGCGGCTAGTATAGGAGTCCCAGGGGCTCGCCTTTCACTTAGGGTCCCCATTCCCCCATTTATTCCCTCTTGCTGCCTCCCACTTTCCTGCATCCCCCATCCCATTGCTTTCTCCTGACCTGTGCCCAGAGGGTCCAAGAAACGGGTGGAGACCTGGCGGCACATGTGAGGTCCTCAGCCCTGGACCTCGTGTTGCATTCCCTTTAAAAGCTCGCTGGGTCCGGAGGAGCAGAAACACCCAGGAACAGTGGGGCTGTAATATTTATTTTGCATAACACCTGACTTCCTGGGGTCTGAACTCCCTCTCCCTCTCCAGGTCTTGGAAGAGCAGACTGCGGAGGTTATTAGGAGGCGAGATCCTTCTTTAGGCTTCCCTGTCTGCAGGCTCAGCATGTGCCCAGTCTGCAGAAAGCTCTGGTTCCACTGGTGAGCATGGCATCGACTTGTGCAGATATTTTCTCCCCAGTCCTGAGGCACGAATGATGTTTTTCGTCAAACACCATGGTTCATAAATTCTTTGTTATAACGAGTCAGCGGATGGCCTGAGAATTATTGGAATTGGACAAGCAGCGCCAAAGGACATCCATTTGAATAACACTGAAAAATGTGCTTCTCTTTGGTTCCCTTGGTTTACTTCAAAACAGGATGAGTAATATTGCGAGGCAGGGCTTTGCAGAGCAGCCTCGAGGGCTGATGAGATGGAGAAGTGACAGGAAGGGGTTTGGCCAAGAACAGTAATTCTCTGCACGCCGTGGTGGTGGTTTTAAAAGGGCAGCCAACGAAGACTAATGCCAGTCAGTTGTTTTATGCGAGTCTCTGAAATGACCAATGGCTGCTGAACAGCCACTTCCTTTTTTTACGGTCTGTTTTCATTGTCTAATTTACTTTGTGTAATCAACACTGAAGCCTTTTGCGGCTACTTAGACTTGCATAGCAAAACCCTGTGCCGCTGCAGTGCAACTGCATGGATGGCTTGGTCATGTTCTCTCCTTGAAGCATGAAGGCACAGGCCACCATTTTTATGGCTGGAAAAAGTCTGTATCATTGGTATTGTGCCTATGTTATACCACAGGTAGGTGCATATCTGAATTTCTATTACAGACTTGAATAGTCTTCCATAATGTTTCTCTTGAGGCTTCAGATTGACCCAAGTTGGAGTGCTGTCACACGGGCTAGAAGCTGGTTGGAAAAATTGTAAGTAAAGGGTAATGATAAATGGCAATTTATTATGCCCGCAGGAGGTGCCCTGCGAGGTGCTGCAGGGATTGTTGTTAAACCAGCTCATTAATAAAGGTTTTTAAATAATGCTGAAAAAGGGTGGTGGGTGGGAACAGCATGCTAATTTATCTTGGTGAGAGGCAATGAGAAGGTGCTGCAGACGCGGGAGGACAGAGGCATGTAATGCAAAGTGCTCTAGAGAGATTACCTAGAAATAACTTGGAAACATTCAAATGAAGCCACCTCCTGAATATGAATCAAGCACACACGGAGAGGAATTAGGACAGGGCAATACCACGGGCCAGTTTAGGGGGTATTGGTGGCAAGGAAATTAGACGTGATCTTGTGAAAACCGGAGGGTAAAATAACCCGTGCATTTCTAGGCTGTATGTGCAGAAGTTGAGGTACCAGTGGGATCATACTGAAAAGACTGGGGAGGTCATAGTGGAGATAAAGCAATAAATTCCCTCTATTTGGGATCTGGAGCTTGGGGTTCAGGCTCTACTAGGACTGAAACGAAGATGGAAATGGAGGAGTCGGGAGGAATCGAGGCCCTGATCAAACAGTCCTGGTTTGAACAGGATTTGGTGTGAGCATTCACCTTCGCCTGCTTTGATCCAGGTTCAGGATGGAGCCCATAGGCACACGGTGGGGACAAACTGATCAAGGCAGTGCTGTCGTGCCTGTAGGTTCGTGTTGGAAACCCCCAGGAGGGAGAAGCATTGTTTG
>NW_017728982.1:2352825-2361703 GCF_001723915.1 Gavialis gangeticus
GCCCATAGGCACACGGTGGGGACAAACTGATCAAGGCAGTGCTGTCGTGCCTGTAGGTTCGTGTTGGAAACCCCCAGGAGGGAGAAGCATTGTTTGGTGTTATATGCCAGGCTAGACTTGGAAATAACAGGGTAGAAGAGAAGCTGAGCATTGTGAAATGATGAGGTTTATTAGACCGGAATAGTCTCCCATGGGAAGCGGTGGAAGCCTAATTACTTGTCATTTTAAGACTAGATCTGGCGCAGCACAGGAGCACGTAGCACGTAGAGCAGTCCTGCGTAGGCGGTAGAAGGGCTAGGTGACCCAATGAATCTCTTCCAGCCATAATTCCAGATACCCCTATTTCTAAACCATATACATTTACTGTTGGCGTCTCATCTGTCGGATGGTTGGCTCAGAAACGAAGACACGTTTTCGTCGAAGCTCCTGAATGAAGGGTTCCTGTCACTGAAACATGGAGCGCTCTCTCTGGAGGCTACTGCAGGGAGCACAGCTCTAATGAAATAAAAAGCGCATGGAAAGCAGAGGCAGTTCAATATTTAAAAAAATGCACCGGGGGGAGCTTGCGAGCGAGGCAGTATATATCTTTTGTTGAAAGTGGCCCTTAAAGATTGCATTTAAAATGGTACATACAGAAAAGCAAACGCGTGCGCGCGCACACACAATCCATCTTCTCGGGAGCGGTGAATTGTAAATGTTGGTTTGGAAGTGTACCTGCGCGGTACGGCTGTACGGCAGCGTGGGGAATGAGCACAATGCTTTGGTGTTCTGGAGACTGTTTGTTGACTGCAGTTGCAGCCTTTGACAAATTCAGTGGTCGCATAGCTATAATATGTTAGCAGGCAGGAACATGCTTTTAATATTCATCATCTTTAAGTGCTGCTAACTGACACCTAGTACTAAGCATGCAGATATGGGCGCTAAGCAAAGGAGAGAGAGCGGGGATGCGCACTTGCTAATTTGTATTCTAGATGCAAATCCTAAATTAGTTGGAGATTTTAAAATGGTTGTTTAAATGCCAGGCACATAGGAGATGGAATTGATATTAATATTAATAAAGCTTAAAAAGAAATTTTGTGAAATATTTGTATAATTTAATTTTGATCCTAATCAAGTCAGAAACCAAACTGGGAGTGACCAGGGAGTCCAGCGTTTGGACAGCGGTCCAAGCGCGAGTCATCTCGGTGTGCAAAATGACTTGCGTTTGCACGCATGTGTAGTCCTCATTGATTATGTCCTTTATTGGGATGACGTGTACTCGGTACTCCGTTTCGCTTGTGCATCTTAAATTTCACGGATTTAGCAATTGCCTTAAGGCGATGCGGTTGAAGTGTCCCTGCCACATTCGTCCCTCTGGACATCTGACCGTGACCTTTAGCCGTCTGCTTGCCTTGGACGGTTCCAGAGCAGTTGTTTTCTGCCTTTTTGATCCAGAACGGGAAGCAGCATAGTTGCATTTCTCTGGCACTGTGCCCAGGCTAATTAGCCTGTCTGCAGCAGTGCACCAAGCTAATCCACTGCTTTCTTTTCAGAGCGGTCCGTCATCTCGGCATGTAGCTGCCTGCAGCTACAGGCCATCAGCTGACTCCTATTGAGAATCGCTGTTCTGGGGAATTCGTCAATATTTGTATATAGTATGGTAGGGAGTGGTGGGGGGGAGAGATTATCTTTGCTGGCTTATAAAACACAGGAACCAGACAACAGTGGCTAGATATTTGCTAAAGATGTGGTGGGTTTGGTGTGCCAAATGCAGTGTCTCATGCACCTGCCTTTGCTCTTGCTTTCCTCCTCGTGATTTTATTTGAACTCTTGGAAGTTTGAGGTTGGACGTCTCGATACCGGTGGCAAAGATTTAACCTACAGCAATTTCACAACTGCCAAGAGAGCAGGCGTGTTGGTGTGCGTATAGCGTGAATGAGCAGGCAGGAGCAAATCTCATGGTAAAATTTCGTGTAATAAATGCTTGTTAGTATCTTAAGATACAATTAAAGCAGTTTATCTCGGATAAATGGTGACTGCTTCTTTCTCGAGGAAGTGTTTGGTCCCACGAGAGGGAGCGGATGTCTAAACAAACAGCTCAAAACAAGTGAGGATGGCATCCTGCAGTTCTGGTTAAAACCAGGACACTAACAGACAAAGATGGGAGAGACTAAAATATTAATGACTTTAAAACACTGCACCTGCGCTGAGAGCATTGCAATGATCTCGCTTACATATTCATGTTTTGCTGGCTGGAGCTGAACATTTTGCAGCATTTTGAGGCTGGGGGAGGGAAGGGCAGAAGAGGATCTAGAGGAAATTATAAATTGGGGTTGGTCTCCAATTATCTACTTTCTACACTGTACTCCGCACCTACCCAGGTGTGTATCAGTCAAGGTGTATAGCTACTTTGTGCCTTTAGAGGCACACTATTCACAATCATTTATTTTCCTGGGTGGAGGTCTTGGTCTTTTCTTTGTGATCAGAGGCCTCTTAGATGGGGTTTAGGGGAGGGCATAAAAGATTAGCGACCCATAAGTATTCTTGGGTTGCATCAGATGGTCGCATTGCAGTTTTATTATAGGATCAGAGGAAAGTCATTTTAATGGTAGGTCTGATAGTACAGTTAGGTGGACACCTTCCCTTCCTCCCCCTGTGAAAGGGGAGTGTGCTTTATGATGGTGTGCATAAGGGACCTTCATACTGGCATAAGCGTGTCTGCATGGGGAGCTGTACAACACGACTGTTTTGGAAAAAAAAAAACCCATACCCCTGGCTTCACAGCGGTGCACCCATGTGAAGCAGGCATGCTGACTGGACCGCGCAGTATTGATTGGTCTGGAGTCCGAGACGCTGCTTTTCTGTGCGTTTCTCCAAAACTGCAAAGCAGGCTCCCGCTCATCAACACCTGCCTCCTGGCACTGCCCTTGCATGCAGGTCTCCAGTTTGGCAAATATACTGCCCTCGAACGGGCCTGCAGCTCTGGACTAGTTCAGGGGTTAATCAGTTTGGTCAGCTGCTTCTGCGCTGTTTGACTTGATGGACCGTAATGGCTTTTCAAGGTAAGAGGGCGTTTGAAAGTCCTTTGTCGTCGGCGCTTAAAAATGAATCTACAGTTTACATGATTGATACGGTGGCAGCATCTTTGCAGCTCTTGCAGACCAGCCTGCGGGGAGCGTGGCTGTAGGTGACTTGCCTCGCCGGAGCTGCGTCAGCACGGCTGAAGAAGCCATTGCGAATGAGAAACTGGGGATGCTGTAGCACCTTTCATTAGCACTTCACTCGCAGTCCCTTTCAGCTTTCATGCTCCTCGCCGTCCTCGCTTCTTCTGCAAGGAGTTTGCCTCCACCTACAGGAAGCAGCCGGCAAACAAACCCTCCTGTCAGTCATCAGTCACCCTCTTTGGAATAAACTCGGTAAAGTTTCTTGTCAGTCTTCCTGCTGCTCCAGACGGGCTACCTGCGAGCACGGTCGTCATCGCGAGCCCTCCTGCCCCTTCGACTGTTCTTCCCTTCGCCTTTTCTCGTACCGCTGCTCCCTCCAAAAGGAAACGGGTGAAAATGGACAAGTTGGTAATTGAACTCTATTTGGCATTCATGAGGCCTCCGCTGGGGTTCTGGGTCGAGTATGACATCCCATTTAAAAGACAAGACAGATGATTCAGGAGAGAGCCATGCCAATGCTGCAAGATTTGGAAAATAATAGCTTTGGGGAAAGTGAAGAACTGTGTCATCTGAAGGTGAATGATGCAGTTACTGCCCCAAACTTTGGCCTTTACCCGAGAGGAGGGCCGGGGTCAATTATTCTCATCTGTCACCCCGGACAGATTGAGCAGCAAAGGGCTTAAGCCAGAGCCGAGAAGATTGAGGGAGGTCAGTCTGTGGAGAGCCTGTAAGGATTTCAGCAGGAAAGACCTAGGCAGTTCCTTCCTCTTCGGGAGCCGGCGCCCTTTCATTGCCAAAGACCTGCGAAGGGCTCATGTGGATTGATGGCCTCCTGGATGCTCCTTCGTCTGTCTCTGGGAGGCGAGGTCAGATGTGGTCTCTGTAGCACTTAACTTATTAGACACCACGTTGCTGCTTCACTGGTGCCTACGAATGATCTCTTACTGAAGCACCTGGAGCCCAATGTACTGCCGCCCTGACGGATGAGCTCGCGGGTCTCCCACCCATTTTCTCAAGTTGCTGTTCTCCCTCTGACACCCCAGTTGTAGGAACAGCTTCTGATATCTGCAGCTTTCCATCCACCTACCTCTCTACTGTACCCAAAGGCCTGTTTTGTTACTGCTTAGCAGGGGTGTCTTGCAATGTTCTGCTGCTCTTTTAAGCAAGAGTATGACCATACAGGCAGCCTGTGGCCACCTTTGATTTTCATTTAAGCTAAATTCTGTACTTGAACCTCACATGATTCTTACGTTCCTGTATCTCATCCCTTTGAATGGAGAAGGCGTGCTTCTTGTATGGAAATGTGGGCACATCTAAGCTATCACGTGATTCTCCTGAAAGTTCCTCCAACTAGCCTTTACCTTTGGTCACCTAAGTTGTTCGAGCATACTTGGACAGAAACATCCCCCCACTAATTTCCATGCTTGATCTCAAGTTAGTTGCATAAGTTTGAGCTGGTTGTTCCCCTGACAATGTGACTAGCTTGGATCCTCCTGTAGGAATGACTTTCCTGTCCAGGATCTGGCTCCTCAGATGAGCAGCAACTTGGCAATAGGCCACCAACTCTCTTGGTGGCAATGGGCCATCAACTCCCTTGCATCAGTTCTGTGCCTATGCAAAGAATACCCGTAGCTGCTGAAAAATGAACCACTGCTCCTAAAAAATATGTTCCAGAATTTCTGGAGAGGCGCCCACAGCTCTATGACATGCAAGGTTTTGGCAGAAAAGAAGTTTTTGAATGAAACAAAAAGTGCTAGAAAGGTCAGTGTCAGCTGAAAGAACGAGGCAAAGTCAAGTCTCCGGCACTGGCAAGCCAGTGGGAGCGGGTGTTGTGACACAAAGGGGTGGAGAGGGTTAGCAAACAATGACTTAAAATTCTCTCCACTCCGGCTGTCAGTCCAAAAATCATGCCATCGATCTGATGTCAGATGGATAGAATTATGTTTCTGTGTGTCAGATGGATTGTATAATATTTTTGAGTGATGTCTTGACAAAAGAAATTCCAGACTCCATATATTACATTGAGGATACCTGACGGTAAAGCTCTGTGATGACCTTTATGTTTATGAGCTGTGAGAATTAAGAAGTTCCGTATTTTAGTTTAATTAAGCAATAAGGCACACCAGATGGTGCATTTCTGGATGGTTATTGAATGTCTCCGGTTCACCCAAGAAGTGCAGTAACACTATCGAAGTACCTCGTCATAAGGGCCTTATAGGTAGTATGGACCTGATTTTTTTTGTGTGTATTTTCTTTTTTTCCTGAGTGCTGAAGGCAATATGTAGATATTTGGTTGACAGCCAGTTAGGTTTCTGTCTGGATAGTTAAGCAATGTCACACGCCGCAGACAGCAAAGTTGCATGTGAAGTGTTGGCTATGCAATTCACCTGCGGTGCAGAGCGATGCACAAGACGCTCCGTTTAAAATAGAGGATTAAAATAAAAGCTGCTCCTCTCCTCTTCAGTAGGCGTTAACTAACGTTGGTATTATCAGTTGCGGTGCCAAGTGGCTTGTCTAAGGGAGCACAAGCTCTGTGCCATCAACCTAAGCTGGACTCAGCGCCCACTCATTCCACTGCCTGAACCACGAGACCAGCCTGCTTTAAAGGAAAAACCTCGGCATGCTCGTTTAATAGGCAAATGCATCCAGATGTCAGCGTGCACATCATAAGACAGATAGCAACTTGCTGCTGAATTTCTGCACATTATCTCGGATGCAGTCTGCCAAGTTGAGGCCTGGCGTGCGCGGCGTATGTGAAACCTTCCACGTATGGGAGGAAGCTGCTCCTGGAGCAGCCCTACCAGCAGCAGTTCAGGCGCGCGCTTGCCAGGAATCCCCCCCAACGTGGCGTTTTAACCTCCTCACTCATTTCCGTGTCTACCTGATTTGCAAACCCTGCGTGTTAATGATCTTATTACGCTGATATTCCTTTGTATAATCTGGGTCAAACCTTAAGGATGCTTTGGAATATGATTTGCATGTTTTAAGAGCTCAAAGAAGGTCCAGTAAATGGAGAAGAGCTGCATTTATGGCAGGTTGCACTATTATGTTTGCTTTTACTGGCTGCAGAGAACATTTGAGTATCCTACAGTCGGCATTTCTCAAAGTACTTCCAGCTGACGTGCTTACTTGGGAGGATGTTGAAAACATACAGAAGTAGAAAGAGCATAGAACGAATTAAATAAACCTTGCTGATCTTTTGGCCCTGGAGCGGGGGGAGCCAGACTGTCAAGTGGAGTAGCGGTCGGTCCCGATGGTATGGTGTAACTGTCTGTTTCCCTCTCCCTTTTTTGTTCCCAATGTCTTTGAAGATTTGAATGACTTGAAATCTAGCCTAAAACTTGTAATCGGACAATATTTTAGATCACTGGCTAATATGCCTCAATTTTTCTCATTAATGCAGCATTTGAAATCATCAAAATGAAATAGATTCACTTACTGGCTATAATGTTGTTAAAAGTTTGATCTATGGGGAATTTTTAATATAGCTATAGTTCCTTCAGATAAAATAACCCATTTGTCTCAACCTGGTGCTGGGATGATGAGGTTTGGGATTGTGTTTTAAATCATGAACTTCAAGAAATAATATTTAAGCAAGAACGCTTTAAATTTCATTTTGGAAAAGCTTTGAGCTCCTCTTAACTTTTACTACGGCAGTAAAGAAAAGGCTTTTCCTTGTTTTCTTTTTAATAAGGTGGTCGCTTTTAAATCATACGATTGCATCTGCAAAGTTGTTTGCTAGCTAGTTACCACGTTTATTCATGTTGATCGTGGAGTTTTCCTGTAGCATGTTTTCATGACCTTGCACACGTACAATGGACAGGAAAGCACAAAAGAAAATGAATCCGATATTGCCATTTCTGAGCAAGCCGTGCATTCTTGTTGAGCCAGTAGAGTTTTAATTAAAGTATTAACATATTAAAGAGAAATGTCTTCACGTTCTGCATGCTCCAGCGTTTGGCATGGACTCCTGCTCTGGTGGGCACTTCTTGAGAGGAACCCGCTTTTGAACTCTGTAGCATGCGTGTTGTGAGCCATTAAGTCCCCATATGCTCATTAAGGCACGTCACTGGGCATCTAGGTTACCAGGGGAGTTTGAGGTCTTTTTTTCATTTGATTACTGTTGGCATAGATGTTCCCAGGCATTGCTGGTCCAAAGTAGCCTTCAGTGTCTGGATGCTTTTTTGATGGATATCATAAATACCTCCTGTAAGAGAGAATTCCCCAAGTCCCTCTTTCTGTCTGATCATGATAGTCCGAAGCACTCCCATCTCTTCTCTCCCTCTTCCCTTTTTCTTTTTGTGTCTTGTTATTCACTTCCATTTAAGGAAGAGAAAAAGGATGTTGGAGTGTCAACATTGCTACTGCAACTCGTCAGCCGGTTTTATTGCTCCATGCTATACTCCACTCAGAGTTCCTGGCTGCAATTCCTGTGGTGTTGATACACAGGGGGGATGTTTGGCTGGCTTTAACAGCAAATACCAGAATTTCTGGTGAAAAAAGCCAGGGCTGTTATGTCATACTTGGCATGTTAATGGCTAGCATGTGCTTTCCTTTGAGAAGTTTTCAAAGAATATGTTCAAGAGTGCTTTCTGGTTTATAGAGTGGGATAATCCCTTGCCCAGTGCAACTCCTGGAGCTTTTTATGCACGCGGTTTGCTTGAGTCCAAGGAGATGCTCCGCACTGGGGAGAAGTCAATCGATCGACTCTGGTGCCAAAAGGTGCTTGTGTTACATACGGACGGATCCTCGGGCATGTAAAAGATGGTGATTTGTGGATGTACAGTTTGCTGTCCTCTAATAACGTGACTGCTGTTCTGGAGCATCTAAAATATAAAGCGTGCCACAGAAAACCCATTTTCCTACTTCTTCCTCCCCCTGCTTCCCAACCTGTTGCCAATTTTGCGTATTTGGAGTTTAATAAAACTCCATGTGTGCGTTTCAGTGCTGAGACACATCCATGGGATCTCACAGGTTAACAGAGATTTCTTTGAGCTCCATCTGCCCAGCACATACAAGATGTCTGCTTCCAAGCGCCTTCTTTTGGATGCAGTATTTTAAAACTAAGTGTGTAACACAATTAAAGCAAATTTTTGGTCATAGATTAGCTGGCCTAATGCCATTTTCATAGGCAATGGCCTACTTAAATAGCTTGGATTGGGCTGAGAAGAATAATTGCTGCTATGAAATAATTTTGCAATTACCACTGTAATTAAGGGCAGTTTGTTAATGAAAGTGCTTGGTGAATAATGACTGCAGGGCACTCCATCTTGCAGCTTCATGCCAGACGATTGGTTCATGTGGTGGAAGTGGTTAGGGAATTAGTGACACAGCTGTCACGGTTATAGGATGGATGTAAATATCCAGTGTTGATGATGAAGAGCAATCATTAGCCTCCTGCTCTGTGGGAACTGGTCAAACAAGCAAAAATAAACTTAAAATATGATGGCAAAAGCCATTGCTTATATCTCTTTAATAGAGAGAAAAAAAGTCTAGCTGTCCAGAGAGTTCGTGTCAACAAGATTGTCTTGTTCCAGCCGGTCAACATGAGCCCCAAGCACCTCCAGTCATCTTATTGATTACTTGGTTGCATACCACCATCATTAGCTTGCAAAACCAGTTCTTTAGAAACTCAGCGGACCTATTTGGATTTTATCCTGATAGCTCTGCTTATTTCACATTTCTTTCCATGTATGATTATCTTCCCTCTTAAAAAAAAAAAAAAAAAAAAAAAA
>NW_017728982.1:2361778-2362581 GCF_001723915.1 Gavialis gangeticus
AAAAAAAAAAAAAAAAAAAAAAAAAAAAAAAAAAAAATTGAGGACCATTTCTGTTGTCTGCAGAGATTGAGCAAATTGGAGAACGATGCCGTGTTTATCTTTCACAAACTCTTCTGTTGATCATAAAACTTGACAGCCTTGTCTCTTTGCATTTGCAGGTAAGAAATGTGAACGTGTTGTAATGTGCTCGGGTCTAAGGGACGCAGCACTCAAGCATGCTACCCTGCGGGATGACCGTAACCAGTGAAAAACACCTTATCCAAAGATCGGTGGAACAGGTTTGATAGACTGACTGTGTACAAACGTTGGGCTTGACGAAGGGAGCGGTGGTAAGAGTATCGGCCGGGTTGCTTCCTAGGGTCTTGCATAGCTCCTTTGGAAGTGTGTTCAAAGATACTGAGAACTCCAGGCTGTACGTTTTAAGTAGCGTCTGTGTTTCTCGGTTGAATCGGACCGATTCTGTCCTGAGAAGCTCCTTGGCTTTGTTCTGCAGGCCCGTGCCCATCTGCCACTGACTGCAAAAGACTCTTCGGTAGCTCCCTTTTCTTTACTTCAATATCTGCACCGTGGTGCATACAGGCGGGTCCGATGGCACAGCTGGGCTGCAGGATGATGCAGGCGTCTAAATGCATGTTGTAGCAACCGTTCCTCCGGACCTCCTAGGATTGGGATATGGCCAGTTGCCAGCCCGGCCTCCCCCCAGCACCCCCTCCCTCCCCTCGGTCTGTGTTATGTGTGCTTTCTCTTTTTAGAAGGTAAGCCATGCCTTCCCTTGTGTTTGAAACAATAGCACTAACGAAGAA
>NW_017728982.1:2367581-2412960 GCF_001723915.1 Gavialis gangeticus
ACCTCCTAGGATTGGGATATGGCCAGTTGCCAGCCCGGCCTCCCCCCAGCCCCCCCTCCCTCCCCTCGGTCTGTGTTATGTGTGCTTTCTCTTTTTAGAAGGTAAGCCATGCCTTCCCTTGTGTTTGAAACAATAGCACTAACGAAGAAATTACAGATTTTGGAAGCCGCTGTTGTACTTCGGAACAATGCAGGGAGGATCGGCTTAACAGAGACTGCCTTGCTGTAGTGAACGCGTGCATGGGGAGAGAGCAGGGAGGGTGGGGGTACCAGCTTGCATGTGTCCATACATCTCCATGTTTCACTGGTTTAAAAAAAAATCTAAAGCTAAGGGATTTCCGCTGCTTTTGGACGAAAGAAAGGGTTTTGTGGGCTGGCCTGAGAGCCACCACACCAAGCAGAGGCAGGGTTGAGTTTTCTCTCTGCCTGCCTGATTCAGCTGTGGTGCTGATCTTCCTATATCACTAGTAGTAATAATAATACCTAGCTCTTGCAAGCAATCACCTCTAGCAGTGGACCTGACAGTGTGTTATAAAGGGGACAGCATCATTATCCCCCTTCTCTATACAGAGCGACCGAGTCAGAGCGACTTGCTCGTGGTCCCCCAACAAGCCAGAGGCAAAGTTGGGAGCAGAGCTGTAGAGGATGGGGAAGGACATGGCACAGAGCTATTGAATGACCACCAAAATGTGGCCAAATGCAAAAACAAGCCAACAAACCCTCGGGGGGAAGAGTGCATTTATTGTTTTCTTTATTTATTTTTGCTATATCCCTTTGTGCTAGAGTTGCCAGTGGGGGTTCAGAGAGAGACAGGATTATTCAGTTGCTGGTGTCCCTTTTAGGGAAGAAAGGTTATTAAAAACAAAACGATGTGAGTGACTAAGTATTATTATTATTTTTTTAACGTTGGACTTAAAAACCAAAGTCACTTAAGCACTTGTGCAAATTTCACCCGAAGTGCATCTCCGTACAGCTGGGTCTCTCCCTTGTTTTTCCAAACTGGCCTTTTGTTTTAATTGGCTTCCCAAACAAATTAAACAGGCATGATTTACAAGGCCTGCTTAAATATGCACAGCAGGGCCCTAGGAATTGCTGAGGTGTTCATTTGACCAGCAGGGCGAAATAATTCAGGTCTGGTGTATGTTCAGTTTGTGCAAATAGTTACAGTCCCTGCAATGGAGGTTGGATGGGGTGGAAGGAGGAGAGGAATCTTGAATCCTTTTTTAATTTTTATTTCTCTCTCTACCATTTGGAGACCATTACTGTCAGGCTCTGTCTTACATAGAAATGCAAGTGCAGATAGAAAGGAGCACTCTCGCTTGTGGGCCCCCCCCCTTTATTTATTTTTTTTTAGATGTGTCAAAGGTTTTATAGACTTCCATAATGAAGATAGATCAGGCTCTGTCGTGATGCCAGTTCCTCTTTAAAAATTGAACTAATTACAGCAGTTGCACACAAACGTGCTTCCATGTTCGCTTGTAGAATACAAGCACATTTTGTACCAGTTGTAAAAGGCTAGATTAAGGAGCGCTTTTTTTCCCTTATTTTTGGAAGAATAGTTAGTATAGAGGAGCAGGAAATTGATTTTGGTGTCAAAAAGGACATTTCTGACAGGAGCGTACTTAGAAATGATTCAAGGCATCTGTTTCTGTTGCAAACGCCCAGTGCTGCTAAGAGCTGTGCCTAAATTAAACTGTTTAACGTGTCAGCTCTGGATCTCAACACAATTTACATGCCTGTTGCTCAGTTGGAATTTTTATCATTTTATGAACTTTCTTGCCTAATGCACTGACCGAGGCCTCTTTCATATCTACTAATTATTCGAGTGTGGGTAGAGGCTTCAGGTAGCGTCTTGATGTCAGCTGTCAAAATGGGTATGATTTTTTGTAAGCCTTTTTTTTTTTTTTTGGTCCAGAGGATCTTTGCCTATAAAATTAACATATTATTGTATTTTTCATTTGACAAAGTCTTATGAAATGTGGGCCCAATCCTGTTTCCATGGATGGCAGCAACAGTTCCAGCTTACGTAAATCCGAGAGCTGTGACCACCTTGGTTTCCATAAGGGCAGTCTTTTTCACCACTCTTTTCTTTGGCATGTTAAAGCTGCCACAGGCCGTCCTCTAAAATATTTTCTCTCCTAAAGGCTTTAGAAATAAAAAGTGAATAAACCCTATTTTTAACTACAAGAGGGAGGTTATGCCTCTGCATTTTCATGTAGTGCAGTGATCCTCAAACAGGGGTCTGTTGCACCCCGAGCTGCCTGGAGATCCTTTCCAGGACGCGCTGGGTCCTACAGCGAAGGAAATGAAGAACCGGTCGGGATCAAGTTGGACCTCTGACGCAACAGACTCCGGCAGCCTTGTGCGGGTCACTTAATTTCCCTCTCAAAGCAGATGCGATTTCCGAGGGCTCTCGTGGGGATTAGTTAAATGTAAAGTGCTTTGAACGAGAAAGCGCCATCTGAATGTTGAGCATTTTGTAGATTTTTTTTGAAGCCTCAAAAAGGACTCATCATGCAGCATTAAGAAAACTAATCAGTGTGATGATGTTATAATTTGTCAACTTCAAGGTCCCCAAAAGTGGTGCGTGCTACCAGGATCCTCCATGCTTTGAATGATTGAGGCTCCAGTTGCAAGGCGACGGTGTCAATATATCTGCATAGTTCCCTAGCAGTTCTTAGCACAATGTTGGCTGCACTGTAGAGGAGCACTCGCCTACGGCACCATGATTTACTTGTTGGTTGAATTGTAGCTGTTCCCCAACCTTTAATTGCAGTCTGGGCTCCGCTATCTTGCACCCCGACTCATGGAGATGTGTCCTTTACCCTGAAAAGCCTTACTGGTTAAGATGATTTGTCTTATGATTGAGAAATATGCAGAGTCATCTCTACAGCTTGTTGAAGGAAGGAAATGTATTTCGCAGTTTAACATAAGGCAATGTACACTATTAGCGAGCAGAACTCGAGTACTGATCTTAGTGTTCTTTAAAGACTGCCAAGCCTTGCACAGTTTATTAAAGGTATTTAATTTTGGCTTGGATGTGAAATGTATTTTGTTTTCAGAGCAATTTAAATGTATAGCGACCGCAGGTTAGCTGTGATGGGTGGTTTTGCACTTTGCATGTGGGTTTTTGAGGTACATCATCAACTAGAAATCAAACCAATTAATGGACAGTGAGTTAAAAGCGTTTCCGGATACAACTCCTACTCTTGAGCCTCCCTGCCAGTTTTTAAAGCACTTTTCTCCTTTCTTTTGTGGTCTGTGAAAGGACTACACAAACGGGGTAAATTACTGTACAGGGTACAAGTGAAAGAGATGCAGCATACTGTGCTGTCAGAGAGGCACAATAAGCAAGCCCGGGGGGGAGAGGGGTGCCTTTTTGTGGTCCTTCAGCTACAGTAATCCTAGGTGTTAACAATAATTGTTAAAACACTTTTTGGAAGATATGTGGTTTTTAAGCTGATGGCGCCCACTTAAGTTGATTGAAACGCAATTTTGATTCTTAAACTTTTCTGCCTTGACTAAACGTCTGCCTTAATGTAAGTCCAGGATAAGTGTATTAAATGTAAAAGCTGATATTTTATATAAGGCTTAAGATGCATGATGCACTTGAATAAGCTGACATTCCTACAATCCCAGCTGCGTTGAGGCCGTTATTAATGGATTAACGCATTTCAGTTGAACGTTTTATAGCGTCCTGTCTTAGAGCAGTCAAAACACGAGACGAGTCGTGTGTCGGAGTAAGGAGCTGCTGGTTTAGGTTGCGTCTAAAGGCAGGGGTGGGAGGAGGGACTAAACCGATGAGAATAGTAATCTGTTTTGGCGAGTTTTGTGTATTTTGTTTGCATGGGTAAGATCCTCTCCAAGTTGTCTGAGAGAAGATGCTCTTCGTTGTACCTGGGCAATGAGGAATAACAAAGCAAGCTGGTGTTTCTTCAGTGCGTATACGTTGTGGAGGGGTTTTCCGCACCCGTTGTCATCAAGGACCATAAGCCACTTGGGGTAGGGCCCTGCCTTCCTCCCTGTCTGCCCAGGGGTGGATAACGAGTGCTAAGCCCTGCTGAATTTTCTTGCAATAAGCACCTTATTTTTGTCAGTACAAATCACCATTTTAAATGAAATGCATGTCGTCTCTCTCCATATTTACATGGAAACCACAGGCAGCTACATATCCTTCTGCCAGCAAGTAGGGAGGGCGAAAGCTTCCAGTTCAGGTCCCTTTTGCTTTTCTTTATGGTTGCTGTCATTAGGGCTGGCCAGTTTGGAGTCGTTATTCCTATCTGAGCTAGCTAGGATTTGTCCATAATGTTAACGTGAACCCACTGTTCTCCCAGACTGGAGGGGTGTCAAGAAGCTGCTGTTTTCCTGCCCATGCCAAATATGAGGCTAGGTGCTGTGCGGACAAACCAGGCATGGAGACAGCAGTCACAAAAGACCCTGAAAAATTGTTTCTTGCCATGTTTCATACACCAAAGGAAGGTAAGGAAGCAGAAGAGCTAGTGGGGCATTGCACCAAGAGGAGCCAGTCCCCTGACCGTGAGCTGAATGCGATAGTTGGCTCAAGTTCACGTGCAGTGTGGGTCCTTCCTTGGTATATCACTTATTTTTATGCCAGTGGCAAAACATGAGCAGACAAGAACCTGTCTGAAGGATGATGCTCTACAATACATTCACCCACAGGTCTAGACCTCTCCAGCCAGCCCAAACACTGGAAAAAGGCTTTCGGGGCAGAGGATGAGTTTGTTCTAGGTTTGTGGCACAGCTTTGCGTGAGTACACCCTCGCTTTTTTTCTTAGCAGACCTCCCACCCCTACGTGCTCAGGGAAAGACTCATTGCTGCAAGATGATGATGAGCTGCCCAGATGGGGGCTTAAAAGTAGAAACCTCTCCCTGTGAAAGAGCAGAGGTGTGCCCCAGTGTCTCAACCCAAGGAGGAGAGAAAACTAGACCGTTTGCCTCAGGACAGTTTGCAGAATGTCTTTCCATAAGTAGAGAAAACCCCTTTCTTAGCACTGTGAAAAGGGTCCTGGCAGTCTGCTGGTACTGATCTTCCACATACCGTCTGCTGCAAAACCATCCCGCACACTGGAGTCCTTGCTTCTTCCCTTCGAGGGACGTTTCAGGCCAGGAGTGGCCTGATGGACAACTGTGGGCCTCCGGCTAATGGTGTGAAGTGTCCCCTCGGTTTTGTTTTGTAGGAAGTAAATGCAGATTGTGTTAGTTTTCTTGAACAGGCTCTGAAAAAAGATGTCTCTTTCTTCAAACTTCTCTGAAGTGGTTTCTTCGTCCTCACTGCACAATGCGCTCGCGTTTTGAAGAAGGCGAAGTTGCAAGTTGAACCGTTAATGAAAGCGGAGAACTTCCATAGCCAGGCAATTAAAAAAACATTTGCTTTCTCCTCTTCTGGATGATCTGATGGCAGAATGCTAAAGAGATTTGGCTCCGGGCCTGCCTGACCTTGGATCTCTGCTCTTTAACTAGCAGCAGGGTTTCTGATGTGCTGTTGAGGCCTCTTATGCTAAGAACAAGCAACCATTATAGTTTTTTAATGGTTTCATGACACTTAGTGAATTTTGTTTGGTCTTTTCTTCACATTTTACACTTGAAAGACCTTAAACTCATCAATTAGTGGGCACTGTTGAGATTTTCAGGAGGGTTTGCTTAAATTTCTGTGAAAGTTCCTGAGTTCTTTATTTGATTGATAATCTTTTTAGGGCTCATAAAAAATGACTTTGGGTAGCAGTGGTGCTAACTGAGCCATGCAGGAAAGCGCTGTGCTCGGTTGCCCTTTGCACACTGGTTCCAATGTGCTGCGCTGCACTGCTCGGTCCGACAAAGTCTTGGGCATCTCTTGAGCAAACGGATGCTGTCTCGCTCTCCATAAATGAAAAGAAAGCTCAGGGTCAGGATCGGAACCACGTGAATCACCCTGGGGGAGATAACCTTGAGGGACTTATGCTACTGATCCCTCTACAAAACCAGTCTCCTGTATTTCAGTGCCACCTCCAACCCTTCTGTGCAATACCCGGCCCCTGGCAGGGGTGTAACGCCGGGGAAGAGTCGGGGTCTTTGCTTTGGTAAGCAGGGTGTTGTACGAAGTCAGCTTGGGGCAAAGAATTGGGAGCCGTGGGCTCTGTTTTCCCTGGTTGTTTCACAGAGCTCCCCTACCACCTTGGGTCATTGCATTTATTTAAATGCTGTTCTGTTTTTCTCTTTGGTGTGTATTTAAAAGAAGAAAGGTCCGTGGGGGGGCGGCGAGGGTTGGGGGAACAGGGGAAAGGGCATGGTATGATACACTACCTACACGGTGGACATGCTGAGAGGAGCTAACAATTTGCGTAAGAACTTGAGATCCCCTGTTGGAAGGTGCTGTCAGTAAATGCAAATTGTTGGTTTTAAATGGGACCTTGCTGGTGGGATTGTCAGCTGCTATTCAAATAGTCAGGCTATTCTTGCAAATCCCACTTCATAATCTTAAAACTATGCATTGCATCTGCTGCTCTTGTTTTTCTGGCCTGATGAGAGGCATGGGTTATACAGTGAGGATTTCCCTTTACCCAGTGCAAACCTTCACTAAACTGGAGTCACCTCTTCTGAGGCAAGAATAAGTACTCAACACTTAGCACCAGGAGAGAGCCTAGGTGGATACCATCATCATTCCTATCAGTGTGTATTGGCTGAAAGGAAAAAAGGAAAAACAAGAAAATTGACTTCTTGACTGACTTGGATATTGAATATTGACTTAATATTGAATGAACATTGCTGTACTTCATAGCTGGCTGTAAAGCTGGGTAAAAGTGACTAACCTCAAAAGGAAGGAGGGGTGAAGCGGTGAATAAAAATTTAATGCAAGATACAATATGTATAATATGGCACCACCTGCATTACTGAAAAGAGGATGAAAAATATAGGGGTCAAAAATCTTTCCTTAGATGCAAAGATCAAAGTGAAGTTTTTGGTCCCGTAGGGGATTGGTCTTCTCTGGCTGTGCTATTGGAAGTCAACCTTAAAGGTTTTTTTTTTCCCTTGGTTTTTTAATGCATGTATTTTATCCTTGTTCACTTATGTCCAAGGAAACATCATTCCTCCTTATTGCATTACTAACTTGTCTGCTGCATTGATGTAAATGGCTTCTACTCCAAATCCAAACTTCATTAAGTAAATGCAGGAAACCAGGGCTGTTGAGAAACTGGTTCTGATTTCAGCATGCATTTCCTGGGGGATTGTGAGAGCTGACAGATGAGTAGAAAGCACATTTTCATTGTCCTCCCAATAAGCAATATGCAGGGAAGAGATAAAGCCAAAACATACATACTCCTGGTTTAAAGCTTCCCAGACAAGCTGTTCAGGAACTATTTGCGGTGAAATGGAGATAGGCTCTGTACATACAAGAAGAGCTGCAGTAGCAGAGTGAAGGCGGCTCACCAGCTAAAAACATGGAAAGCTCGGGCATATCGGGGGAAATAGAAAAGGGTTTAAAAAGCCAGCACGTTTCTGCTGGTTTTGTTTAATACACACAGGTTAGGTCTCAGTGCAACAGTGTGACGCTGCCTGCCTTTGACAGTCTAACTGTGCATTACTCTCTCACTGCATAAATCGATCCTGGCTCCTGCCCTGTGTGCAATATTGACGGACAGCTTAAATACTTCTCATTTTTAAAAGTGAAGCATGGGTAATTAAGCAATGCACTCTACAAGTTGGAGATCAGCCTCTTGTGGAGGACCAATAATGAATAAAAAGTGCAGTAACCAAATTAAACTCTTGCGTGCCTGTAGGTCTGTAACTGTGGACTTGGTTTTATGAATTCCAGTACAGTATGGAGGAATCCCCTTCATCAAAGGAACCTGGCAGAAAAAGTTCCTGGATTTAAGGGTTTATTTTTAATTCTTCATCAGGCGAGCATTATGGCTGCTATCCTGATTGAAATGCTTAACTAGTCTATGATTCAGTGGCTCTCAACCAGGGTGCCTTGGCATCTCTTAGGGGTGCCACACAGCGACAGCACTGTTTGGTGTGCAAATAGGATCCACGAGAGAAACCCAGAGATTTCAAAGAGGAAACCCAGTGTGTTAAAAACATTTTGCCCTGTTGTGGTCTCCCCGAGTTCTTTGCACGAGAAGAAATTGCTCTATTATTTTTGCATAGTCAAAACCTGAGGGAAAACTAAGAGCTGACATTTGTTGGTGGGTGTCTTGAGTCTGAAAAGGCTGAGAACCGCTGCCAGGATTCCTTGCTCCTTTCACACGGCCAACAATTATAAGCATCGCTTCAGCAAGACGTCGGGGCTTTTATTTGTTTAGGAAACCAGGGCTCGAGAGGAAAAATAATAATAATGAGCCTCAAAGAACTACAAGTATCCAGCATCTGAGATCAGAGGGAAATGGTAGGTGTTTAAGGTTTTTGAACATTAGATGCCTGGTTTTGTGAAACCCTGGAGTTTAAATGCAGCTGTTCAGTTCTGCAGCCATGTCAGCCGCGTTGAGTGTCCCGGCTGATTGTTTTGCAGATGAAGCACGCTCATAATGCAGGTATGTGTTGGGATCTGTTGTCTCCATGAGCAGCGGTGCTCTTTTGAGTGGTACAAACTGGGCCTGGATGGGGGTGGACACATCTCCCCAGGCTTTTGTGGGTCTGTTGGCGCCAGCACTGAATTTGGATTTGTGTCTGAAACCTGAGCCTTGGGGCATTGCTTACTCAGTTCAGCCATGAGCTAGAACTCTGTGCTAATGGATGGGAAAACCATCTTTACAGCCCAGCCCAGCCCCGCCCAGCCCCAAGCCTGATGATGACTGTCTGCTAATCAGATTGCAGGAATTTCCCTTCTTTATGTTGGGGAGAGAGCTATATAATCACACACGCCAGATGCACATAAACAATGAAAACTCAGAATAGCCTAACTAGGTAGGATGCAAGTTATGCATCAGTAACTATACAACACAAGTTACATTTATTGAATACATAAGGAAAAGAAAAAAACGACAATGTTTGCCTTCTTCCCTCCTTGTCAGTGTAAAAGCTCCAGCAGTGTTTGGCCGGATCCTGTCTGACGAGCTGCCTCCGTTCAGTTTTCACCGCACCTTGGCCCTTCCCCAGAGCAGGACTTCACGTAAAAGGGAAAAATTGCCAAGCCATTTGCTGTCTTGTAGCTGCGTTTCCCTGTATACTTGGAAACTTTCGGCCGCTGCGTCCTCTTTTTATAGAGCCCAGTTGTGAAATGGTTTCCATTAACCTACATAGGCGGCCAGAGCCAGGTTTGATTTGTTTTAAAACTTTTTTTTTGGTTTTGTTTTGCAAAAAGCTACGGACTGCAAACTTGGATGCGAGCCATTTATTTGTACCACGGTCGCTTAAAGAAAACCACCATTGAATTAGCTTTTGCATAGTGTGTTTCAATCAAAGCATTTGATCCTTGTTTCTGCAAGATAATCCTAAGAACTTCTCATTTTGAGAATAGAAGACCATGATGGATTTAATTCATAAAGGGAAGCAGCCGTAAGGAATGTAAATGTAAGAGGCTGATAAGGTAGGATTTCCTAGTTGCTATGGCAACCCTTGGGTCATGAGCCTGAGAAAATATAAAGTAAGTCCTGAAGCTGTGAAGATGATTATAAAATTTAACTGTCATTCTTCATTTAGAGTTGATGGCAAACATTATTTACTTAAGTTTATCTCCAGGCAGGCAAGGATCCTTTCTTCCTCTTTTAAATCTGAGGCTTGGATCACAAATGAATGTGTGTTGTGCATGTCTGACATTATGAAGCGAACCCTGTATTTATTATTCTAACCAGGCAATTTGCACGTAATATCCCTGTAGATTTGGTCACTATCCTATAGAAACCAACAGTTTTATCTCCCGAATCCATAATGAAAGCCTTCCTAATGCAGCTCTGCGCAGAGTCATTTTACAAAGGCAGCGCGCTTTACCCGTACGGAAAGGGTGGGTGCGGTGAATGGGGACTGCATGCCGGTATTGTACAGTTATTTTTACTTGCTCTCGCTAGCGTACGGAGTCCAGGCTTATGCCGAGGAAGAAATTTTCCGAACCTAATTATTTGTTCTGCAAGCGTCCTAGTCTTTGCTGGCTGGGTGGTTGCTGTCTGCCCGCAGGGAAAGGACGCAATCCGCCATCTCTTAAGTTCGGTTTGGCTTTGGCTCCGGCTCCAGCCCCGGCAGCAGAAACAGCTTTTTATTTTTCCATCGCTGTCTCCTAGTTACAGCTAGGAGATGGTTCCTTCCCTAACCTGCAAATGGCTTTGCCATATCAGACATTCAGCACATCGAGCTGGGATGGAGCAGGGCCTGGACCGTGCCACGCCTGCCCCTCTCAGCCCATGGTGTTCCCGAGATTCAGTAGTCAAGTCACTGAGCATCACACCCATTGTGCAAACCTTGCAACCTAGAGCATGTCAACTAGTTAAGCAGAGTAATCCCAACAGGTGTAGCAAGGTTTGGAGCTGCTGCTTTTTTTTTTTTATTAGCTAGTGGAAAACACACCGTTTTGATGGGACTCCTGCTGTGGGGTGTTCATGGGAACTGTATTTTGGTGTTCCTGTGCTGATGTTCAAAGGTCTTTTCAGGGATTTAGAAGCTGGCTGTGCAGGTGAAGGGTGTGAAACCAAACTAGACAGAAAATGCTGTCAGATGGAGAAAACAAATGCACTGGAAGTAGGGTAGTTGCATCTTCACTCATTTCCACTGAAGGAAAGGTTATTCAGGCAGAATTGTGACTTTCTAGTTGAGGTGAGTTGGTGGCATTCATTTAACACTGTATCGTTGTCATTTGCTTCCATCATTCCTTGCACTTAATCATTTCACCCCTGTTTAGGTGTACCCCACTGCTGTATTTAGCTACTTGAGGGATGAGTTAGCTGCAGGTGTACAGCCAGGAGCTTTCATCTCAATTCATTTTCAAGCCCAGGACTATCCCGCCCAATCTTAATGCAGATTTTTCACTGCCGATCAAAGATTCGCTTGCATTCCAAAAATAAGAATAATTTCAGTCACTTTGCTCTGAACTGAGGGACGCACCTTGGGAGGCGCTGCCACCGCTTCCCGACCTGAAAGGGAGATGCTTGTGATTTCAGGTAAGCAAATGTTGGCCTTAATCCTTCTCGTAAGACTGGCGCCTGTGCTTGCAGGTAAAAGGGGCCCTGAAGGAGTGCAGCACGCAAGAAGAAAGGGCTCAGAAAAACAGACCCGTGTTGTCTTTTCCAGATGGAGCGCAAGGCCAAAATGGGGGACGGGACACGCATTGAGATGGAAATGATTTAACATTTATAACAGCATCTATTCTGTGATGACAAGCCAGTGAGTGTACAGCCTCCCCATCCCTGTATTAGTCTCTCTTCTGCATCTGGAGCTATTTTTCTTTATATTACTGCTTAGTTAGTACATGCCATTAATAACAGTCAGCGAAACGGCACAGCTCCTTCCAAGTTGGGGAAAGAGGAGACTTCTCTGAACGCGCAGAAGGAGTTAATGGTGTTTGGGAAGGAGAAAGCACTTGTGCAAAGTCAGTGTTGTATGAGGCAGCAGAAAGAGGCTTACCTGCCTTGAGCATCAACTGCCAGATGGATCACTTCCTACATTTCATAATCTTACAAGATTAAAGGGAGATCTTTGTGAAGAGCTGCTGGCAGCCGTTCCCCCCAGAGTGGTAGCTACTTCACGGGGAGGCCTCAATCCAAGATGTATTAGGCTGTTACTTTGAGATCTCTTAATATATTCGCTTGGCACTGCCAGCTGGATGTAATCATCAGCAGAGGCAGCCCTTAAGGCAGTACGTCCTACATGCCATTGTTCATTCTTGTTCCCATCTGGTGCTGCCTCATCCCAGCAAACCAGGAGGTGTACGAGGCAACATTGCTTAATGCGTTTTCTTCTGTATCAGCCCAGGAATCTTGTGGCCAAAAGAGAAGCCCAGCCCCACGTGAAGCAAGCAGTTCACACGGTCTTTTCTGTGCCACGGTCGTCTGCTGGTGTTCAGGAAGGTGTGTGGTCGTCCTTGCTTAGGGGTTTCCCTGACCTAACCACCCCAGCCAAGTGTCTGTCTAACCAGTGGTTCTCAGCCTTTTTATACTCGAGGCATCCCTGAATTTACTCACGACACCTTTTGGAAAATGCCAGCTCTTAATTTTCACTCTTTTTTTTTTTAAAGTAAAAAAAAAAAAAAAGGGGGGGGGGGTTTGTTGCTGCAAAGGAACTGAAAGATCACAACTATGGGTTTTTATTTGAAAACTCTGGTTCTGTCTTGGGAATCACGTTTGCCTGCCTAAAAGTGCTAGCGTTGTGTGGTGCCACGCAACCCCCTTGCAAGGATCACAAGACACGCTGGGTGCCGTTGCCACCCTGACTGAGAGGCAGTGGTCTAGCCGGTCTACTCTCTTGACTTCTTATCTGCAAGAACAAAATTTCCTTCTGGTGAACCACAGGAAGTTTTTTGAGGGAGATGCTGCCAATACACAGCTGGCAAAGTCCTCTGACTTTTAGCCACAAAGAGACATCACAGCTTCATGGTGAAATCTGTTCTAGAGCACTGCTTTGCAGTCCTTAGTGCCTACCTCAGAGGTACCCATTTACTAATTGCCAGCAAAATGTCCACATTGTGCATGAAGCCAGTTAGGGTTTTGGTGGAGTGGGAGCTTTGATTAATTGGGCGAATGCTTTGTGGGCAGCTTTGTGTTCAGAACAGTGCCATGTCTGACTGTTTCGGGGGTGTTGAGAGGGAAGGGTACAAGAAAATTGTTTCTTGGGATCACGTTGTGCCCCGTCTAGTGATACCTTTACCACTTGCTTTATGGAAGGGCTAAAAAAAACTGTTAAATCACTTTACGTGCACATCAGCATTTGAAGAGGTTATGGCTGAGTATGAAGAGAGCAGAGAGAGGACCTAAAAGCACACAAAAAAGTGCTGTTTCCATTGCTAGCACAAAAGTACTTGAGACACTGAAATGCGTGGAGCAGTTGCTGTTGGCCTAGCAGGAGCCAGCCTGCGTGGCATGTCCATGTGCTGTTTCGTGGCGGTAGCAGAGCCTCATGCCGTGTGGACTGGCTGGTCCCAGGATGCACTTGCGACTTCTCTAGTCGTCTGCTCTTTACAAGCATCTACGAGCATTTGTTTGAGAAGAGCAAGAATAGAAATGTCAAGCTGTCCTTTACAGTGTATTGTACTGATCGTCGACTCGGCTGGCGTATTGGCCAAGTCAGAGCTGGTTCTGTGTTGCCATTTCAGATACCTGGGCTGGCATGTAATCTTAAGTAACACTTCATAGTGTGCACAAACAAGGAGAGGCATTGCATACTTGCACATTTTTTCTGGAGTTTTTCATATTCCGTTAGGTGATTTCAGTGCTCTTGCATCATCCGGCGGTGGGCTTCCTGGGCCACCAAAATGACCAAAAAGCATGACGGTAAATCCTCTCTCAAATTAACATTGCAGTCCTCATGTTGATTTATGCTGCATGCTCTCAAAGTATCTGACTATGGAAAACTATTCCAAGTGATTACCTTAAATAGCAGATGTAAAGTATGTAATTAGTTTTGTTTTTAAAATAGCCTGTAAAAATACATCCAGTAGAGAAATAATCAAATATGAAATAGTCCAAGGGTATCTCATGTCTACACCTGTTTGAGAAATGTAGTGTAGGCGTATAGGACACTATTGTTAAAGCTTGCATTTATGTTTAAATTTGGGGTGGGGGGATCTTAGCAGACAAACACTCATTTTCAGATGTATTTGCTTACTCTGAGAGCAGTATTTTTCCTTTTAGATCAATTGCCATGTTTCAGTTTTCCTCTTCATAACCTAATTTAGGCTGGATAAAATGAAAACTGTTATATTTGCCTGTATAATATACTCAAAGTAGCTAATCTGAAATCACAGTCTTCAATCAGAAAGGAATTTTGACTGCTTTTATACAAAGATTACTCTAAAGCATGTTTCCTTTTTGGCTGATTTAGATTCCTTTAACACACTTTGTAAATGTTTAAATGTGAAACCAAATGTGTTTCTCTCCATCTTTGGTAAAAACATTACCAATTCAATGCGGAGGATTCTGTTTCTATCTTCATAAGAATGAGAATATCGTTTTAAGGAAAAATGGCCGCTCAAGTGTCAGTGCTCTCTATCACCTCTATCAGAGAGACTGATTACAATGTTGATGGCGATTTCCAAGGCCATCGCACACTTGCCTCTGCTCAATAAGCCTGTATAATGCAGTCCAACCTCAGGGAAAGTGGGTCAAACAGCAGAAGTGCAGGAATACGATGGAGAATTACAAAATAATAAAGCTTTAAGTTTGGACAGGCGCTCGGTGATCTACTCCCACAATTCAAACAAAACTTAAAACATTGTTAATATAATAGGACCAGCGGCTTCAGCCATTCTTGGCTCATTTTTGGTTTCCTATACATTTTCAAAGCCTAATTGGCATTGCCTTTTTTTATATCTAATGACTGGAGAAGGCCCAGCTTCAGCATCCATCAGTTTTAGCACAGAGGAAGAAAAGAAGATAAATGAGGCTTTGCTGTGCTGGATTCTGTTTCTATTTCAAGGCGTTCACCAAGGCGGAGAATGCGTAGTGTGTGAGCTTTGTGTTAGTACTGGAAGGGTGCATCTACACGGGACGTTTAATGGCACGTTTACACAGGATGCTTCTAAAGGGTGCTTCTACATGGGATGCTTAATGCGCATTAGATTAATTCCAAAGGGCGCTTCTACATGGGATGCTTAATGCGCATTAGACTCATTGCAAAGGGCGCTTCTACATGGGATGCTTAATGCACATTAGACTCATTCCAAAGGGCGCTTCTACACGGGATGCTTAATGCGCATTAGGCTAATTCCAAAGGGCACTTCTACACGAGATGTTTAATGTACATTAGACTAATTCCACTGCTTGTTAGCGAGGCTGGAAAAGCATGTGCTAATGTACAGTACACTTAGTCTAATGCACATTCGCGTCACTTAAAAAGCATTCAGGTGCGCAGTAGTGCCGATTATGATGCATTTAGTACCTGTTATTACAGATACTAAACTTAATGCTCCATAATTATGGTGCTTTATTGAATGTGTGGATGCTCCCAAACAGTCATTAAGGGCCCCAATTCAAGACGATGAATAGTAAGTGCATGCATGTGTCCTGTCAGCACGATTTGACGAATCTGGACCATGGTCGGTGTTAATGGGATGCAGAACACCTGAGCATAGCAGAGCCCCATTCAGTTTTTCGGGCGCTGATCAGCACTCCTTGAGGCTTCTGCAGTGTCTCTATATTGGTTGGAGAGTTAGCTCCCCTGCCTTTATTATCATTAGTTTGAGAGAGAAATATTTTTTGAAAGAGCTAAGACTAAAGCATTTGCGTTAATTAAATCTGGAAAGAAATGAGACATGAGCTAAGCTTTATAGTTAGCCCTTTTAAATACAACCGACAGATGCCCTGCCAGCGTCCGCTCTCTATTAGTATTCCGATGTCGTCTGACCTGACAGGTTTCAGGTAACATCAGATTTTTATTTTATTTTTTTCCTCCTATAATACGGAGATTTCAAGCAATGTGCAGAAGACTGTTCATGTAAATCCGATCCGGGAATAGCTGCTATCACACAGACTGACAGGTACATGCCACTCTCTTCATCTGGCACATGCTGTCTGTGATGTGGAGTTACGAGAGTTGGCAACAGCCTCGTGGTGGTGGGTGTCAAACAAAGGAATGTTCTGGGGAATATTTTCCAGAGAGGAGAAAGTTGCTAAACACCAGCGAGTTAATAATGATGTCGATGGCAGGGAAGGAGTTGCTCAGTCTTGTGAGCTAGCCGGAGTTCCTCAAACAAGGCAGGCATATTTCTTTGTTGCAGGTTTTCTCACGTCATTTTTCCCCTTTTAAAACGGGAGAGATTGATGTGTTGGTGGAATGATCTGCTTTGTTTGATTATGGTTGCCGCTGTGGCAGAGATCAATAATTCATGAACATATGGAACTAAATTTGCTCACAAGACGAGGTGACTTGTTGACTCGAGGAGAAAGTTTTGAGCTCAAAGTGGTCCATCTGCCTGTGAAACTGTAATTAAGCTTCGGCACTCACCTCTGACCAAAGCGGTGGGGAAGGTGTTTGATGTGCCGGAGAAGGGGGCTAGGCATTCAGCTGCCAGATCCCTTCCCAGCGCTTTAAAAAAGCAGAAACTGGCAAAAGTTGACAAGCTGCTCCCCACCCGCAGACACCCCGCTCCCTACTCGGAGGTTTAATCTTGTCGCTTGCAAACGTTCAGACGGTTTTGATCTAGGTGGCACCTACATGCTCCCGCACCCGTATGGAAGAGAGTATAGCGAGGACTGTTATTGGCTTCTCAGTTTTGAAGCAGATGTTTAAATATTGCTACAGACCCCCTTTTGTAAGGACTCCTGTGATGCACAAAGAGACGACGTCAGGCCCGCGAGGTGCAGACTAATCAGGTGAGGATTGCCCATGAGATTTGACTAGATGGCAGTGTGTGTTTGTGTGCGCGCGCGGGGTTTTTTCTGTATAAAGCACTCGCTGGAGATTGGAGCCAGACAGAAGCAATGATGGGTATCTGGAGCTTCATTATACCAATATCTAGAAAGGATCAAAGCAATCTTTTGATACAGCCTTGTTCCTTATCATGCAGCAGAACATCTGTCTACCTGTCTGTCCACCTTTTAATTGCCTCACCTAGCTATCTGTGATCATAGGCGTTTCTGTCAGCGCCGCTTTACCAGCTCTCCTTGCTGATCAGCGGTAACGCAGGCCGCTCCACGGGGAAGTGCGTGCAGCGGAGAGCCTTATTAACTGGTGCTCATCACTCCGCGAGGAGTTAATTGACCACTGTGTATTTAGCGAAGCGGAAACCATTTTGCTGATTCTTTTCAAGGAAGTCAGAGGAGTATTTAGTGGGGAGGAGGGGGCTGGGCCTGTGAAGTAGTATATTCGTCTGATGCAAATAGACCTTCCTTTGTCAGACTAGTTGTGTATTCTAGAGAATGTATTAATTAATTTATTTTTTTGGTTCACGTGAAGGTGCTTTCCAGGGTGGAGGAGTGAGGCAAAGTCGCCATCAGCAGTGCAAAATTGCTACGACACCAGGAGCAGCTCGCGCCATAAGATTAGAGCCTTGAGGGCCTCCTGTTGTAGGTTTACAAGTTTAGAAGGATCTGCGGCAGCTCAGGGGAGGCTAATTTAGCCTCCTTGGTAATAGTCGAGTCCCTTCTGTGCTCATTCTTGCCTCTGACAGATTGTTCTACGTGCCACTCCTCAGATGCATTGCAAAATGTTTGGGGAATCGTACTGGTATGAGTCGCATGGCTGTAGTACATTTTTCCTTGAGTGGAGGAAGGCACACATTTGGGTACGCAGCACTGAACTCAGAGCAGTAATAGCGTAGTGGCTGTGCTTTCTTCCGGACCCCTGCTAGAAATGCTGCGCGGCTCAAGGAAATAAACAATCAGGAAGGTTTGCTTCTGCTGCTCACAGCCGCTCTCCAGACTTTGAGGTTCTCAACTTGAATGAAAGGTTTGCAAATAAACTCCATCCTAGGAAACTGGGGGTAGGAGTGCTATGAATTGCCATGGGGAGCTGTTGCTCTCTTCTGATCGTGGTCTGCTTTTCTGGGGCAATGGGGATCATTTTGTTCATCGGTGGTAATGTTTCCAAACACCGAGTGCTGTACGCTGTGTTGGCTCACCTTGGGGAAGGGTCCTTGGGATTCAAAAGTGGCACAAAGGAATAAATGCCGCTGCAGGGCATGGACAGGTAGATCTCTGGCCAAAAGTGACAACTCTATGCCTGGAATCGGTTGCTGACATTTTAGGTGGCTCTGACTAAAACAAGGGATAGTTGCAGCGCAGCAGTGGCAAATGTCATGTGTTCTGCTTCTGTAAGAGAAATGGACTAGCGCAAATGTGTAGCCTCTTATGAAAAGATCGTGCTACCATTGAAGGTCATTACAAGTATGTACAAAGCCAGAAGATCCAATATGTCTTGGTATTGCCAGCACTGTAGCTGCTAACACGCACTAAGTTACTTCCAAGATGCACGGTGGTGTGGGTTTCTCATGGATTCTTGTTCTGCGTGTGCGTGTGTGAACTTGATTAAACTGCAGGTTGTAATAATCCTGTTTCATTTATTTCCCTTCTTTAAAAAAAAAAAAAAAAAACCATGTGCAAGACTCCTTTGAGAAAGTGCCCCCTCATCTGAAAATAATAGTTATTTTCTCCATGCTTGGCAATGGCTTTGAGAGCACTATTTGTGGATGTCAGCCTCCTGAATCATGCTCTCAGCTCCCCCTTCCCTTCCCCACACCCACCCCCTTATGAAACTTTAAATTGCTTTTGGAACTTTTTAAAGGAGATTGTTAAATCCTGGTTTCAGAGTGACTAGTCTTACTCTCTGTCCTTTCATGAACATACACAATGCCTTATTTTTCATATTTTAAGATAACATCTCTGTCCTGACGGGCTCTTCCCGTGTGCTAACCAAGCTTGAAGAAATGTTTGGACTGACTTCTAATAGGCTCTGCACAGCGAATCAAAAAGGGAAACTGCTCTTCTAAAGAAAAGTACCTCTCCACTTGGCCCCCATGTAATGCTGTAGCTTTGGGACTTTAACTAGGTTAATATACTAGTGAGTGGCTTTTAAGAAAGAAGTGCTTTTGCCTTCACAGCAGGACTGTAATCCTTCCAGCTGGTTTTTACCTGCCTGTTGGAAGAATAGAAGTAAGGATAATAATTGCTCTCGCCCATTGAGTTCTCTTATTGTTACTTCCCTTTCTAATCAACTCATTAATGGAGTCCTTTCAGTATTTCACTGCGACTTAAGTGTTTTGGCTTACCAAAGAAAAGGTCTAGTCTTGGATTTGTTAAATATCCAGGTCAAGAAACCCATTGGGGTAAAGTCAATCCACTCACATTTTATAGGCAACGTAGAACAAGGCACACCTGCATCTCAGTAGTCTGCATGGCAGTATCCTTTGCAGTGAGGTTTTAATATATTTATTACAAACTTCTTTCTGAATCGCTGAGTTTTTAAACTTTCAACTAGTTGATTTATTCCCCATGATTCCTCGGCCTGGGAAGTTCTTTCAAACCTTTCCCCAACCAAAAAAGGAAGTGGGAGCGTGGAACCTTTCACTGGACTGTTGGGATAAAAGTATGTTATGATGGTATCAAGACTACATTTAATTTATGAAGAAGAAGGGAGGATATCACATGAGAGACAGAAATCTGCTGTTCTCTTTGTAAGTGAAAGGTCATGTTACTAAGCACTGCAGGGTGGATTTGTGAAAAATGAGCTCCTGTTTGCTAGGAATTAGAATGCGTCTATCTGATTTTCCTTCACTTGTGACCTTTAAAGATGCAGCTTTTAGATTGATAAGCAGGCTGATGCTTTTAGTAACCCAATCCAAAATTTGTTTCATATAGAAAGACTATCTTTCAAATACCATAGATATTACTTCCACAAAAGATTTCTTTCTCTAAAGCCTCTGGAGGAAGGAATGCAACGATTATATCTTATCTGTCACACAAAAGGAAATTCGGAATTACTTTAAATTAGAAGAATGGCACATTTGCCAAGGTATAGGACTTTGTATGGAATTTGCATCCTCTCATTAGAGACCTTCTGGCGAGACTAGTCTGTTTAACGAGGAGCAAATTCTCCATGCCTTATCCCTCCAGGTCTTCCTACTTTGTTCTTTTTTTCGACTTTGTTTCCAGGTTTGAAGTGTTCCTTTCCAGTGGGACAATAGACTATCTCAGCAAGGTTAACTTTTTGTGCACGGTGCACAATGGATGCTACTTAGTCTTTTCTGTCAATACCAATGTATATTTTGGGGTTTGTGATCACAGATCAAAGAATGCATGCTAGCTGCAAACGCTGTACGTGCTGCAGGTATGGAGCGCGGGACCATTTTTGGTCATTGTGCTGTTCTGCACCACGGTGGCCAGTGATGACACATGGATGCAGCTCACCCTTTATGACTTATCAAATTCCAAGTCAGTCTATATCCCTCTGATTTTATTTTATTTTATTTTATTTTTGGCATCTTCATGGCTACCTGCTGCTCTGATTGTGTTCGTTCTCCTCGGCTGCCATGCCTAGGGGCTCCCTTTTCCTCTCAGCTGCTTGATATGGCAGCGGGGAGAGTGATTCAGAGTACTATTTGTATCTCTAGCTCTTCACTTTATTGCTTTCTCTCTAAGAAGGTTTCCCGAGAGCTCTTTGACTTGAGGCAGGAGCTTTTTCAAGGGTTTTTGTTTTTAAATATATATATTTTTGGTGGCCCCCTTGGTGGAACAGAGGCTTGAACAGGAGACCACGGGGGACTGTAACTCGGGTAATAAAGCAGAATGATCCCTTGGGCTTCGTGAAGCATGGGAAGTCCTTTCACCCCTCGAGAAGGTCCTTTCTTTTCAGGGGTTAGGGATGTTATAGGAGGTGTCAGGAAGCCTCTCTTTGCCTCTGCCTGGATAAAAGGAAAGCTTGGCTTTCAGGGCTAGCCGGTTTGCCTCTTCTTGAAAGCCGTTACGGTTTGCTTTACATCCCTAAATGACTTTATCACAAGAGGGTGGTGCGTCCGTGAAGACCTACAGCATTTGAGTTCCCCTAACAGGATCCCAGCTTCTATATTTACTGTATTGAGCAGAACGTCCCTTCTGTTTGTAGAGGCCGTGTATTGGTGTCCTGGAAAATGTGCGCAAGAAGCGTGTAAAAAGGAGGAGGCTTGTTTGTGAAGCAGTGAGAGAGAAGGTCCTTTGGCTCTGGAGCTCTCTCTTGTTTCCTCTCCACTCTTGCAGGCGTAGCCCGGTTGGATTCAGACTTGACGGCCTGCAGTCTGAATGGTCTGCGATCAAGTATTCAAAGTATTCACGTGGATCTCTGCGGCAGCTTCTTAAGAGCACTTAACCCTTCTTTCTGACCCGGCGTTCTGTTTACGCGTAACATTGGTGGATGTAAATACATGGAAGGTAAGTCCCTTGCCTCATTTTTGAAGCCCTCTTCAGACATGAAAGCCCATCGTTCCTCCCTTGAAAAAGATTGCCATTGCTGTAACGCTGAATTTCCTGCCTATAACCTTACCTTCTCACGACGTACCGGTACTCCATTATGAACAATTGATGAGCTGCTGTTAGGTCAACGTAGCTGCAGTGAGTCTGACCTCTGTAAGGCAGACTGACATATTATGCCAGTGTCTGGTTCATCTTCATCTACACTAGTCTTAAATTGGGACTTGATCTGCTTTTTATTCCTGGACACGCTGCTTCCCTTTAGCAATTTGTTTACTGACTCCTGCCTTTATCTAAGATGTTAACTGCTCTGATTGCTGATTCTCTCCAGACGCAAGATCCCTACTTTCAATCTTTCGCATCCAGAGCACTTGAACGAAGACTGCCAGGTTCCCTTCAGAAGTACTAGGTTTACATCTTGTATTGAATGCATGCAACAATCCACAAAACAGGGACCATGAGTATTTGGGCTCCTGGCTGTGGTCTGCCTAGATAACTGGTGCTCCGGGGTCCATTCTTTCGGCTGAGAACAAGCTCACACTTGTGCAGACTCTGGAGGACTTTAAAAGAAATAATCTGTCAGATGTGTGTGCAGGTGCCCCACGAAAAAACGTGTGCATCTGCTCAATGTGATGCGTTTTAGAAGCGACCCCCAAGAACTTCTTATTCTGCTTTAAAGCTCTGAGCCACCCTACCTGCAGAAAGATGCATTGTTATTATTCATGAAGTCATTATTGCTAAAAGCCAGACTTTCTTTTAAGTTGCTCTCTTCATTGCAAGCTAATATAGAGAGGCAGCGATTACACTCTTTAGTTTACAGTACGCGTCCTGAATGCCGCCTTTACATGAGAGCGGTACTTTGGCAGTGCAATACAGTACAATATCCATATAATGGAAGCCTCATTGGACCCGCCAAGTTTCCTGGTTTTGAGCCAGACATCTGGGTTTTGGGGTTTTTTAATTGCATTCTTCAGTAGTATTAACAAAACTAATAAAACAGCCTCTTCAGAGTATTGTGTTAGACCCACATTCCCAACCAACTCCATTGATGCTGCCAGGTTTTGTACTTCTTAATTCCGAAGGACGAAAGAAAAAATGAATGAAACCCTACCGAACCTTTTAACTTGAATAGATGTATGCCCCTTAATTAGGATAGCCATTCAGAGCATTCCCTCTTGGCTCTGGCTGCCCGTCCCGCGTCTTAGGAGAGAGAGAGAATGGAGGCGTTTCCCAACAGGAAACGATCGAGAGGCTGTTTTGCTTGAAGTTCATTGTTATTGATTTTGTGATATTGTTTGACAAATGATTCAGCATTTTTTTTTGCATTAAAATATGTAAGCTGAGTAGGCTTTCAATTAAGTGAATTGTATTCTTGCTGAAAGGTTCTGCTGTGCTTGAATTATACTTGCTTTCCATACCTTCAGCACCACCTTAATTAGCCATAATGCAGGGGGAGGCGGAGGGCTTGGTTGGCAATCCTCTTCTTTCCTGTTCATCATTTTCATAGGGTTCAGCTTCTCTCAAGCTAGGGGACAAAATGGTGACCTAACTGAGGAAGACGGAAGGTTAGACAAGAAAGAGCATCGGAAACGTTTGATTACTTAAGGCTTGGCAGTAGTTCCCGCTTGCCTGTGGCCAGTGCGACATCCCAATGTGGAGAAGGCCTAGAACCGAATAGATGGGCTCTGTTTCTGCTTGAACAGAAAGCACCAGCATGAAATGGAAAAGCAAATCTAGCGAAGCTCATTTAGCATGAGTAGCTTTGCTGGTGAAAGCGCTGATGTGATACAAGACTAGCTAGACAGCCAGGCTTTATTTTTTTTTTTTCTGCAACACCCTCTAGTACAGACACTAAGGCTCCCTTTAATCAGGAGGAAATGGGGAAGCTTGCATTTTTATTTTATGTGATTTATGTTCTTTTTTTGATGGACTTTTGATTATCAAGTTTCCATGGGGATTTATTTCTTTGTGTGTTCAGCCTGGCGGTAATGAGCCCACTGTTATTCTGAGGGTGAACTCAGATAGCCAGAGGAGAAAGCACTTACTGGACCAGAGTTTTGCCTACGGGGGATAACGAGCTGTGTTGCACAGGGTGGTGGCTCAGTTGTTTTCTGCAGCTTGCAGAGAGAGGTCCCCTTCGCCTTATTAGCGCAGAAGAAGCTACCAATTTTCCATATTGTCAGAAAGCATTGGGATGTGGCCATCAAATACAGAGGGTGAATGCACCACTGGGTTAAGCTACTGAACCGTATGAAAGCTTTGTCTTGAATGACATTCTTGGATGGAGGCCATTCAGTAGGCAGCAAAAGCTTGTCGTTTCAGTCGGTGGGGATAGTTTTAGGAGATTTTGCATTTTAGAATAATAAGGGCTCTTTGAAATAGAATGGTCTTTACAGTTACTAATCTTAAACCCCTACTTGGAAGTCATGGAGAGCACAGATGTCACAATTATATAATTCTGCACGGAAAAGTGTAACGGTGTGACATTTAAGGTGAGAAACCATGGAGGTGAAGCTGCAGATCATGCAGAGAAACCTAATGGACAGCCTTATTGTGCACATCTGCTGAAACGCTCAGTATTTGTCGCCTGGATGTTCCTGTACCGGTTTCCTGCAAACTTGTTTGTTGGAGTCTAGTGAGTCCTAAACAGCAAGTCAAGTTGGAATAAAAATGGCTGTTCAGTAAGTGATGCACTGGTTCTGTTCAGGCACAATGGGCATGTGCGTGTTTGTCTTTACATGCATAACTGAGGGACCGGGGGAGATTTTTCTGACATTTTCCAAAAAAAAAAAAAGACCTCTGAGCAGGCACATGAAAAATTCATCCCACAAGGAATCTGAATAATAAGACAAGTATAACATATCTTGCAATTCAGTCTGAAATATAGTGCTTGCTGTTCTTCCTGCAATAATATTATATGTTGTGTTAACTATAGTCCATTGAAAGTCTTGTGTAAATGAACACGATTTCTCAATTTTAAATTGAAATATGGCACCTCTTCTCTTTTTTTCCTCTAGCCAAGTCTGAGCATTTCCAGAAAAAATGTAGTTGATGCCATCTGTCTGTCTCCAAACATTCTGCATGCATCTTATTCTTTATGGAAGAGTCGAACTCTTCGTTTTCCATGCGACCAACATTATTTTCCTTCCAACACACAAGACGCTGCTGCTTTCTGTGCGTGGAGCTATAAGGAAGGGTCTCTGCAAAGGGGCTGCAGGCTCACTGCCTACATAATTAGCGTATACAGAAGGTGAAACTTGGTTTTAAAATAAACTTGCTTGAGACCAAGATGACAGGGTTGTCTTTCTGTTCTTGGTCTTATGAAGAATCAATATTTCCCATTTTCTGAAACGGCTTTTATAAATGTCCTGGTCATTGAGCCTAGTTTCCCTGAAATTGCCACACAGAAAGGGCCACTCGGTTCCATGGTGAAAATCTGCTTCTACGCATTTGTTGTTCCAGCCTGCAACTTGATTATATTAAGTGGCTCCTGGCAGTTTACAGTTGATGAGTGACAAGTTTAATTCAGTATATTGCATTTCAGAATGTAATGCAGAAAAGCACAGCAGCTAAATTCCTTTTCTTTTCCAATTCCCCACCCCTGTTTGATTACGCAACCGTTTCTCTGGGTGCATTCAAATAGCATTTGACTTCACTCATTACCCGTTGTACCCCACATCTTCTCCATATAATCAGCTTTTTGTACGTTCTCAAGACGCTTGGCTTTGTGTGGCTAGGTTTGTTAATGAGTGGAGTGTAATTCTGTTTTTAGGAAATTATAAGAAACAGCAGACTCAAAATCTTATGATTCATGATCATTTGTTTTGTTCTCATAATGCAACCTAAACTAAAAAGCCATTCATCAAAGCTGGGAAAGCTGTTCCTGGCTGTCTCAGGATGGCGTGCGAAGGATAATTCATCCTGCACCAAAGAGAAGCATGTGTCTATTGATCCATTTCCAAGCCTGCAGTCTAGATTCTGCCGTCTTCGGGGTTGTGGCCGGGGCAAGAACTGCCACCAAATTAAATGATGTGGTGGAAAAGAAATATTCTTTGTTAAAGTAAGCTGCTGTGTTTTCAGTGCAAAGTGAATGGTGACTACCTCAAAACTTTGTACCTTAAAGCCCGTTTGCATCAGAAGCAGAATTTATTAAATTCTATTTGCAAAATCTTTATTGGGCAGCATTGTGTTTCAGGCTGCAGCATGCTAAGACCGGGCATTCGACCCGACACAGACACGTGCCGTCTCTGTTTGACCACGCGGGTGTCTTCGGGTACAAGTGTGCAGTCGTGTTGATGCGCGCTCCAGTCAGCTGGACTGCGTGGCATTGGTTTGACTAAATGTGGGTTATCTTCTTAAACCAGCTTAAATTGTTCGCAGTAAGGGAGTTGCACTGATTTAAATAAATATTTTTTAAGCGACTTTAAGCCAGTGCCAGTCCCTGTGTTGGTTGGCCCTTAGCTACCGCGATGCGGTCGCAGCACTACAGTTCGAAAAGCGTGCAATCTGTCCTCCCTCCCTCTGCTCCCATTTGTAAATGGAGCCACTTTAATTAAAGCACCCAGAGCATCACGTGTATTAACGTCCCCGTGCTGGAAAATGGCGTTGGGAGCGCTTCAACTAAAACTCGTTGAACGAGCTTTGGGTAAAGCATCCCCCACCACCGTTTTTCAGCACAGGGATGCTAATACATGTGCTGCTGGTAATTACCACTCAATTAATCGAGTCTGCTTTGCGCTGTAATTACAACCCACGGCTGAAAATTTGTAGCCTCAATATGAGATTTCGGTGATGTACTGAAAGGCAGTTGTTTTAAAAGGCTGGCGTCCCATCAGCTTTTGAGGTTTCTCCATTGTCAGGAGGGCCTTAGCATAAAAACGTCTGAAGTGACCGGAGGAAGCACTTATGCTTTTCCTGCTGTGAGAAAGCAGGTTGTTACTGCCGCGCGGTTTTCGCGTTCGCCGTAGCACCAGCGGTGCATCCTCCTCTCTCTAGCTGCTGTTGGAGGCAAAGTCCTTTGCCTCCATTGCAGCGAGCAGAATTAAGCAGCCTTCCTCAGAGCGCTTTTTTATGTGGAAAGCAGTTGTGGATGACGACAATGTGAGATTTTAAACGGTTGTGCCTTTGAGGGGCGAGAAGCAAGTGCCCTGCAGGTCTGTAAAGAAGCTTCTAAAATATTGCCGTATCGTGAAGGTCACTTTGTTAACGGCAGCTCTGAAAGGGCTTTCCCTGGTCTCTGCTCACCTTGGCAGCCAAAAAAATAATTTGCATTTAACCGCGCTCATGGAAACACGAGGATAAATTACAAGAGGTTGTCTCTCTGATGTGCAAACGGGAAGAGTGAGACGCAGCCCATTCACCAGGTATGCTGGAGTTTCTTTTAAAGTGGCTTTCCTTTTTCAAATGCTTCTCTCCCTCTGCTGAGACATCTGTATAAATCCCCGCAGCAGCGGTCTTCAGCACCGGGGCTGTCCTACGTGAGCTCAACAGAGATCGCTCCTGGGACTCGTGAAACTCCCAGCCTGGCTCGCGGACGCTCCCCGTGCGTGGTGGTGGTCAAGGCATATTTATCAGAGCCCTGTTTGCTGCGGCTGCTACCAGGTTTGCGCCCGAGGGAGTCTGCGAATTGGGAGTGGGTATTACGAGGAGGGGAACGGGAGATGGCGAGGTGGGCCTCGACATGGGGAGTTTGCTCGGGCTGGGCGCGTGTTGCGGGCAAACCAGCCCCTCCTTGGCTCAAGCAGAGGGATGCTACTGGAGATACCTTGCTGCCCGAGAACGGATCTGCGGCACCGGGCAGATGGTGGTAGGTGGCACAGGGCAAATGTGCGTCTCTTGTCACGTTGAGAAATCTTGTCACTCATCATTCGGAGAGACCCGCCCTGGGTGAATAAGTCAGCTCGGTGATAAAGCCAGGTGTTGAAAGAAGATGCGTTTTTTGACATCCTCTTATCCTCTGTCTTGACCACAAAATGGGGCTGCCTGTGTGCAGGGACGAGCTTTATTTAATTCTGATGGGAGTGAGGATGCATGTTGTCTTTGGAAGGAGCTGAGACGCAGCAGCTTCATAAGTCTGGTACAAAACAGGAATGTTGGGTCATGTTTTAGACTTGTTCATTTTCCCCCCATCTTCTGGGCCTACATGGACTGCATTGGCTCTCAGACTAGGGTTCATTGCAGGCTCCCATTAACAAATCCCTTTTTCCTTCCTTCCCTCTGTTTTCCAGTCTGGCAAGGAAGGAAGGGTCTCATTTCTTGCGATTTTTTTATCTTAAGACCAAATAGGGAGACTTGGAATGGCAAACGGAAAAAAGGCTCGTTGAGTACAGTAATACCTGCTCCTTCAAATTCAGCTCTGTACTGTAGAAAAGGCGACGAGTAATACCGTCAGTATTTGTCAACTCTGTGAGATGCTGAGGGAGCCGTTGCTAGGATATAACATCTGTCTTGGAGATGAGTGGTACTCGGCTGATGAACCCCTGAAATGCTGTGGGTAGACAGAGGAGGAAAGGTGGGGTCATCTAACCTCCCTCCCCTCGAGTGCTTGCACCAAGCCAGGCGATGCCGTGCTGCGATGCCACGCTTCTCCATGCCTCAGCGTGCAGCTTTGAGCAGCAGAGCTGATTAACCTCAAAGAGCTGTGCCACGTGAACGCAGCTATACCACTTCCACTCTGCCACTAGCGTGTGCACAGCTAGCTCCGGGGGTCTTTGCAACATGCCTGTCTGGAGACCCCAGGGGCGTTGGTTGTGCATGAGGTTGGCCACGGGGCTGGCGGTGCAGCCACATGTGGAACCGGGAGCAAGTGAGCCTGAAGGGCGGTGCGTGGGGAAGGTGGGCCGCAGGGTTGTGGGGGGCTGAAGTCGGGCGGCGGGACTGAAGATGATGAGAACTGCTGTTCTAATGGATATCGTTGGCTTGCTTCCACTTAGTAGCATCTACAAGCCATCATTTCCTTTCTTCGTGGCAATTTAGCGGCCTGTGAGAGACGAGCACTGTCTCATATTAGTCCATGGGTCCTCGGGCCATGTCAGGCTCTCGTTGGCGGAGGGAACCTGTTTAGATTGACCTGAGTGTATGCTCCCAGAGCTGGCAGCCTTACTCGGAAGTGCAGCACACAAGCAGCGCGGTATGGAAAACGCTTATGCGGCTGCTGTCCTTGCTCTCTGTTCTGTGGTTAAATAAAGGACGTCCTTTCACGGGCTTTCAATCCAGCACTCCTCCCAAGTACCGAATCCACATAAGGGGAGGGAAACAAATCTTGATAAAAGGGGACAAAAAGCCTTGAGTATTAAAAGGGCAGAAAGCTAGGAGAATGGAGTTCCTTGTTTACTCCCAGACTGATTTTTTAATTTTTTTTTTTTCATAGGGGGCGAGTGCTCGGCAGTTCTCAGTAACCTCGGGGTGAAATACTGGCACTTGGCTCCTTAAAAAACAGCCTGTTGCTTTTCTTGGTTGCTGTCCCCAGCTTGTCAAGGGATGTTCGCTTGCTGGGGAAGCGCTCAATTGAAAGACAAAAGAGGATCAACATCAGCAGACTTGCATCCTGGTAATAAGGTTATGCTAACATGAATATATGTGATTTCAGATAGGGCGCATAAGTGGTTTCCAGTAACTTCGCAGGCTTGTCGCTGTTTGTCAGCTGGTTTCTTATAAGCATCGTGGCAGAATCTGCTTTCCAGGAGTGACTTGAATGCAGAGGATAGTGGCTTGCAAATCAGCTAGGAAGTGTCCCAGAAAGCAGCACAAACGCCCCTGTGAGATGGTGATGGGTGGGAGGTCGAACCTGGCACTGCTGGTGTCATGCAAGCACAGACCACTCAGTAGTTAAACAGCCTTGTAAGAGAAAGCAGCGTTCACATTTGATGCCTGGCATTTCTACTCGGTATGCATCACACACAGTCCTCTTGCTTTACAACATTAAAAATACAGAAATAAGAGCCTGCAATGATGATTAACTCCACATTCCCTTACTTTGCTGGAAAGCAAATGCCTTGCTAATTAAGCCTTGTTTTTAACTGGATTAAATCCAGCGGTTTGGTGCTAGAACACACTGCAGCCAAGTCTCTTATCCTTCTGTGAAGGGAGTTCAGTTCTGTATGACAATGGAGCATGCAAGGCATGACGGGATGGCTTTGGAAAGTACTGGTCTGCTGGGGTTTCACTTGGGGACGCAAGAAGAGCATGTCACATTGCAAAGCAGTAACTATGCATCTTACAGACTAGAAAAAGTCCTTGTAGTTAAAGATCTGGGTTCCTTACTGAATGGGGGAGGCAGTCTAAGTGAGAGATGATATGGAAAAGGCTGAAGTGATCAATGCTTCTTACAGGCCAGGTCAGCTCCCAAACTACTGCACCGGGCAGCGCGGTTTGGGGAGGAGGTGAGCAGCCAACACGGGTGAAAGAACAGGTTAGGGACTCTGTCGTGTGTACAGGTCCACGGGGCTGGACGCGATGCACCCGAGAGTGCTGAGGGAGTTGGCCGATGTGATTGCAGAGCCACTGGCTGTTAGCTTTGAAAATTCATGGCGATCAGCAGAGGGTCCAGATGATCGTAAAAAGTCAAGTATAGTGCCCATCCTTCAGAAAGGGGAAGAAGGAGGATCTGGGAAACTACAGTCCCTAGAAAAATCATGGCACAGGTCCTCAAAGAATCCATTTCCAAGCACTTGGAGGAGAAGGTGATTAAATAACTATGCCTGTCCAGCCTGATTGCCTTCTATGATGAGATGACTGGCTCTGTTGATGTGGGGAGAGCAGTGGACATGGTATACCTTGACTTGAGCCAGGCTTTTGATGTGGTCTCCGACAGCATTCTTGCAAGCAAGATGAGGAGGGATGGGTTGGATTAATGGACTGTCAGGTGGACAGAAAACTGGCTGGATTATCAGGCTGAAAGGGTAGTAATCAATGGCTCAATGCCTTGTTAGCAGCCACTGTCAAGTGGAGTGCCTCCGGGAATTGGTTCTGGGGCCGGTTTTGTTCAATATCTTCATCAGCGACCAGGAAGCCGGGATGGATTGCACCCTGAGCAGGCTTGCAGATGACACCGAGCTGGCAGAAGTACTAAATATGCTGGAGGGCTAGGATTCAGAGTGACCTTGGCAAGTTGCACTTGTCTTTATTGAACCTCATGAGATTTCTTTTTTGGTCCAATTCTTTAAAGTCCTGCACTGAGGAGGGAACAGTCCCATGCACCGGTGCAGGCCGGGGGTGATGGGCTGGGCAGCAGCTCTGCAGAAAAAGACCCGGGGGTGACGGTGGGCAGTAAGCTGAATATGAGCCAGCAGTGTGCCCTTGGTGCTAAGATGGCCAATGGCATCCTGGGCTGCATTGGTAGGAGTATTGCCAGCAGATGGAGGGAAGTGATTATATTTCCCTCTATTCAGCACTGGTGAGGCCACATCTAGAGTCCTGTGTCCAGTTTTGGGCACCCCACTACTGAAAGGATGTGGACAAGTTGGAGAGAGTCCAGCGGTGGGCAACAAAAATGGTTGGGGGGCTGGGGGACAGGACTGGTGAGGAGAGGCTGAGGGAAATGGCCTGATTTAGTCTGCAGAAGAGAAAACTGAGAGGAGATTTTATAGCAACCTTCACCTCCCTGCAGGCGGGCTGCAAAGAGGCTGGAGCTGGACTGTTCTCAGTGGTGGCAGACGACAGAACAAGGAGCCATGGGCTCAAGTTGCAGCAATGGGGGTTTAGATTAGATATTAGGAAACAAATTCTCACCCGGATGGTCGTAAAGTGCTGGAACAGGTTGCCCAGAGAGGTGCTGGCATCTCCATCTTTGGAAGTTTTGAAGACCCAGTTAGACAGAGCCTTGGCTGGGATGATGTAGTTGGGTTGATCCTGCTTGGGGCAGGGGGTTGGACCAGAGGTGACTTCCTGAGCTCACGTCAACCCTCGTTGTCTATGATTCTGTGATAAGGTGGTAAATTGCCTTTGTGTGCTTGTATTTGTGTCCAGATGTATAATATAGTTGAGATGGGAAGGCAAGGTGTGTCGTTGGCTTTTGTTGATTCATCCACTCCTGTTCTTTGAGGCTGGAGAAACCACTCTTGTTTCTCATTCAAAAGGTAGCGGTATTTGCAGTGCCATCAGTGTGCCTAGGACCTGTACAGGGAAGCTGTTGAGCCTAATTCAGAAGAACTTAATAGTCTTACCTGACAAGCTAAGGAGAGCCACCCTTAAGCATCAGCCGGCACGTGAAGCTTAAAGAGAGGGATTATCTGTTCCACCTATTGTTTCCCAAGCCAAGCAGGGGTGATCCTAAAAAATGTAGGGGATCGGTAACCATGTCAGAGTGAATAGATGCTGGCCCTTTCCATGGGACGGGGTGCTGTGGGCGTATGTCAGGGGAGTAAAACCGGGAGGCCACATTCGTTTCAGTGCCCTCCTGCATTGTAGAGGGAATGCATGGCATCCGTCAAACGGCATGGATAAAAATAGATTTTTCTAACATCTTTTCTTTTCCCCTTAATAATAAACATGTATGAAATTAAAGTCTATGATGCATTTAGACCTTGACATAGGTTACTTCTCATTTGAGCTACTTCAATTTTTAAATCAAAGAACGGCATCAATAAGCCCTCCTCCAGTTTAATTCAAGTGTCAGAACCAGGGTAATATGTCCAACTTTAGATGTCAGCTCAAGCTTCATAAATATGTTGCAGTGCATTAGTACTGATGTTATTCTCAATCTGTATAATGGAGCAAATGCTAGTATTTACAGTTTTCAAATGCAAGCACTTTAAGTAGCTGTGATGCAGAAAAGCTTTTGTCCTAATTACTTTTGGTTTCAGTTTCGCTAGCAGGTGGAGAGGGAATATGTTACTCACTTGAATTAATTAATTCAAAGTTGAGCAACTGATGCGGAGCTGAAAAGGCAGGAAAACTTGTTTTCCCTTTGCTATCTAAGACTAAAAATCCGAAGACAGAGGATGAGCTCTACTAATCCTCAGCGATCGAAAGACAGGAGGCCAGTTTATTCAACAGTATTGAGCACCCCAAAGTGAAGATGGGCGCTGATGGGATTTTCCAAAGTGTCTACACAGCGCAGTTGCTTACATTCCTGTGATTTGAATGAGAATTAGCCCCCCAAGTGCTTAGGTGTTTTGGAAAAGTGCACTAGGACATTATCTGAATCTTCAGGCATTTCATACCTGGAAAATGTGCCCCGTGAGGACTAGACACTGTCTGTCCGTTCACTAACTGCAGTTAATACCTCTTGCTTGCTAAAACAGTTACTTTTAAATGTAAAGTGTGTTTTGATAAATGTACTGATTTTCCTTGTGCATCTAGTATCATTAAGGTAGTTGTACCTAGCTAGCCATTTTCAAATGGTGCAGTGGTAGGTTTTTAATCAAATTTGGATTCTTATCCAATGTAGGCAGTGAGGACATCTTTACACGTGCTCCAGGGTGGACTGGGGGGCCGCTTCAATTAATGCAGCTCTAATTACAGCACCTGCAGCGTCGTGTATTCAGCATCCCATGCTTCAAAATAGCGGTGGAGGCACTTTAACTAATGCTCATTCAATGAGTTTTAGTTAAAGTGCCCCTGCCACCATTTTGAAGTGGGGGGACGCTGAATACACATGACATGGAGGCTGCTGGAGCTTGCTAATTAGACCTGATTAATCAAGTCTGCTCCAGCTAATTAGCACACGGAGCAGACATCCAGCATGTGTATAGGTGAAAAATTATCATTTGGAGAATTAGAAATGGAGCAGATTAATGCATCCGGAAAGATATAGGCTAGGAATCTGAATAAATGTATGTTAACTTAAATAATTGATTAATAAAATATGTGTGGATGTGAGGTATCTTTGATTAGCAAAAACAAAAGTACCAAATTTAGATTGAGAGTTACAGCTGCTGGCAAATGAGCATGTTTTCAGAGTCATTCCCACCAGTGAGAATGAGCTGATATCTAGGAAGAGGAGGGGGGGAAAAAAAAACCCTAAAAGGTTCAAATGTAAAACAAGATTAAAATCAATTATTTAAACCAAGGTTTCCTGCCTGCTGATTTAAATCATGATTAAAATTGGTGATTTAAATCAATGTCCCCTGTAGGAAACTGGTCTTTTGCAGAAGAGCGGGGGGGGCAGGGGGTGCTTCAGCATTTGGCCAGAATTGTAGTGGGGCAATCACATTTCAGCGCTCTGAATTATCGCCGCGGTTTCGTGTAGGTCTGGCCTTTTTCATCCGTTGTGCCCAAAAGTTGTGCAATGCAGCGCTTCCCAAGCGGAGAAGTTTTGCTCTGTGTTGGCACACTGTATGCAGTAGTAAAAGTGGTGACGTGATGGTTAAGGCTGCTTCCACACTGCAGTTCGCCAGCCTGTCGTTATTAACAATGAGTAACATCTTGTAGGCCAGCTTGCAGCCGCCTACAGTACATCATTCCAAGGTGTATTTTTATTTCAATTTAATCTTAAATGGAAAAGGCAGTCGCTTTATTTCGGCTCAGTGTTCTTTTATTCAAGAGGTTCTTCTCTCTTTCTTTCTCTCTCATCTGCGCATCCTGGCGTTGCATGGGCGGATCTAAAATTAATGTCCTGTGAGAGAGGTTGGGGAGACATCCCTGAAGGTGCTGCTTTCTTCCCAGACACTGTGCGTGCACCCTCTGATTTTTCTCTTATTTGGACAAGCCTGGCGGGGGCTGAGCGTCTCAGAAGTCTTGACATGCCCACTGCCTTGCCAACCCTCAAGTCTCTTTCTGGGTGCAAAGGAGACTTTTGAACAAAGACACAAGTACTTTTAATGTAGGGATGTAATGCCCAGTGGGCTAAGGGGAAAACATCTCTGTAATTTTAAAATGCTGGTTCTTGAAAGAGCTGTAGAAAGGTGGAATTAATAAATACTTGCAGAAGCATTAAATATTCACTCCCTGCTACTTCTGAAATGGTACAACAGCATCATTTTTTAATGATGTGTAATGATAAAACACATCAATTTTAAATAATCTGTTTTCTTCTTCTCTTCTTCCTCTAGCTTGAAATTCAGAAAGCTTGAAATTAAATACAGTTAACACAATCTACTAAGATCCTGCTAGCCTCACTCATGGAACTGACACCTGCCCATGTTTCTTGGGCGCTCTGTGAATATTGAGGAAGATCATTATGTAGAAAAGAGCTGCTAGTGCACTCGGTTTGGATTTTTTTATGCATCTCAGATAGATAGAAAACAAGAAATGTTGAACTTTTAAATAAAACAAGCATCATTATCTTCTCTAAGGCACATTTCTTCTGTTTGTTTCTGCTGATGCTGTCTGACTCTTTTCTTATAATAGCTAAAATGAACCTATAACCAAAAAGAAAAAAAAAAAACCAGCCAGGAAAAAAAACAACACAACAGTCCTCCTTTTGCCCTCGGTTCCATATTTGCTTTAATATTTGCACTGTTGAGCAAAAGACTTTGGGGATCAGTGTGAATCCATAATGAAGCCCTACACATATGATGTGGACAGCCTGTATGCCTCGGAGACCAGGGCTGTAGTCTCAGTGTGGCGGCAGGGGTCTTGGCACGTGGCGATGGATCGTGCTGACTAATAAGGTTGCTCTGTAGGGAGGAAAAAAAGCACCATCACCTCTTTCTCCCATTGTTCAACTTGATATCCTTGCATAAGGCTAAATCATGGACCTGGGGACACCAGCTGTGTCCCCAGCATAAGGCTCCTGTTTTTACCCTGCCTTTAGCGTGGGCAGCTGTGGATGTATCTAACAATAAAAGGTGCTAGAAGGGAACAGGTCATAAAGAATCTAAAAGCAAAACATGTGCCTCTCCAGTGACACTTTTTTGAACCCATTAGAAGTCCAGTAAATGGATAATTTCTGCATCTTTTCTTTCCAGCTTATGGGAGCGATGCTAGACATGTCAGGTGTTAATCTGGCAGAAACACTGTTGATGGAGTTATTATATGGGACCATTGTCGCAGTTTTGTATTAACAAGTTGCTCAAAAAAAAGAAGGGTTTGGGGCAAGTCAGAGAACCGAACAATGTCTGTCCTTCCTAGACAAATCCCCCTGGGCAATAACCACCAGATTGATGGGGTGAGCGAAACGCAGCTCTGGAAGAAGGATGCTGCACAGTAGGCAGGAGAACCAGAAGCTCATATTTAAGTACCTCCGGCACAGCTTTGCTTTTGTGTCTGAACAAGTAATACAGGAAACCAACCAGAGCTGCAAAGGCAAGAGACATCCTTTTTCCTTGGTTTAGATATTAATCTGGGAACAGGTTATTAGACGAAGATTGTACAACCGAAAGTGAATCCTGGAACCAGCGTGAGCACAGAGCGCTTTTCACTACTTCCATCTCCCGGCACCCTGAGACTTTCCTGGATTTCCATTTCCAAAATATTTCTGGCCACCGCTCGCTTTCAGACATCGAGACTGGTATCTTTCGGCACGGCCTCATATCCACCCCGTGTTAATATTCACAGTGTAATTTCCAGATGGTGTAATTAAAATGTAGAAGTTTTGCCCTGACCTCTGTCTTTCTTTCCCTGATCCCTTCACTCAGTACTCTGTTCTCTTGGTTCTCACGTTCCTACTTTGCCAGATTTCCAGTGTGTAATAGTTAAACATCCCCCTGCCCTGCTATATGCAGAACTGTACGAGGAAATTAACATTTCAGTCGAAAAGATGAAAATACGAAATGTGAAGGCTTTTTTTCCCTGCGATTTTGCCTTACAGCCTGCTGCTTCAAAGACAGCAGTGAATTGAAGTCACTAGCTGTAGCTGTCTCGTTCTTTCTCGAGGCAGTGTTTTGATAAATGTTGATGAGTTTATAACTGTAAAACCAAATGACATTTATAGTGCGATGCATGCTTTACCCATTGCATAATTATATCTAATGGTGTTGCATGTAAAAAGGCATTTACCATTTCGTTTTGTTTAAAACAACAATCTAAAGCTCCAGGCCTACATTTTTTTTTTATATGAAGATAAAGACTTAATTAAAAACTAAACACAATTTATTTTTTGTATCCATTTTTAAAAGGTACCTAGCATTTTTTTTTTATTAAATATGTGATATAAATCGCAGTGCTTCTGGTAAAAGATCATTTCATTTGACGATCTTTGCAGTTTTCAAGAACGGCGGGTGGACTTTCTCTTTGTCTGTCTCTCTCTCGGAGTAAACAAAGCTGAATTGGGTCCGAGTCAGCCTCTTCCATTTTCGGTTTTGAAACTTCGGGGCGGTGTTTAGCAGCATTTCACGTTTAACTGGAGCCGCTTAGGGTCACATCTGCATTCAGTATGGCATTGCACTGGCCGAGTCTGGGTGAAATTGTCCTGGTTGCTCGTAGCACAATTCACAGGCAGGTCTTCTCCTGTCACAGCTCTTAGACCTGGTGAAGCACATCAAGGGAGAAGTTTTCTGGCTCATTCTTGTTTTCATAGTTTTTGTTTTTCTGACATCATTTGATAAATGATTTCAGCCCAGAAACTGCTAAAGAATTGCAAGGAATTTGAGGGACTTGTGTTTTGACCTGAAACAAAGTGTTGCCTTCAAGAGCTGGATGGTCCAGCAGGTCTTTTCCAGTCCTGTCTTCCTAAGTGCAACCCTCAGCCGAAATGCAGCAGTTGTTTTGCATTAACAACATCTTTCTTTCTATCAAACCCTGCTTAGGTTGTGTTCTGGTATGAGTATGTGTGCTTTGAGGTATGGGAAGGCTCCTAATAATTAATGGAGTTATATGTAGGATTGGTATCTCCATCTTCCGTTCTGTGCAAAGAAGCAAAGCATTTGACTGGATTGTGTGTGTGTGTATGTATACACATGCATGTGTTTTGGGGGAAACTTTGTAATTAAACTGTCTGCAGTAGCCAAGGGCATCTCTATTAGTATCCATTTAAATTGGTTTAAAAAAATATTTGGCTTCACACTTTCAAAAGAAATTGGTCAAAACCATTTACTGCAGTCACCTGCCCCTCTGCACACCCCACCAGCCCTGTAACGCACCGAACGTGCCTGCTTTTGTGTTTCTCAAAATTATGGCATGTTGTTGGGCCTGCGATAGTTAAGGCATGAGCAACTCCTTGCCATTCGTCCACGTTATAAATGAGCGATTGCCCCATTTCTCCTTGTGTTACTTGCCTTTCTTTTTGCAGATGCATAGAAAAGCAGTTGGCCTGTTTTAGTCACTTGTGACCAAGTTGGAAATGCTAGTAAATTATTGAGTACCGTGCAGTTTACCGGTGTATCTGCTAAAATGGGAAAGCAAAACACCTGTTCCTCATACTGTAGAAGTCCTGGAGCTGCACGTGTGTAAAAAGAGTGAAAGGGGGCGTGAGGGTCAAGGAGAAGAGAAGCGGGCTGTTCAGGGGAGGATGAGTGAAATGCTTATCTTGCTGGGATCATTTGATCCCTGCAGACTTCCTGCCTCGGGCAGGTGGGGGCTGGACTCGATGCTCTCACGAGCTCCCTTCCAGCCCCTAATGTCTATGAAATCTATGAAATAATGTTTGTAAATAGGAGTGCTTTCCTGAGCTGTGATCTAGATCCTGGCGGGATGGTCTAGCCTTGGTCTGGAGCCCTAGGGTTAACGAAAAACGTACCAAGTCCCGTTAAATGGGGATGTAAGGCTTTGGAGCTCTCTGCACAGCCCAAGCTCTCAATAATCTGTCTGTATACGTTATTTTCTTTCTGCCTTTGCAAGTCTTTACCACAAAGGGTCCTCTCAAGTTCCCCTAAGCAGAGTGAAAGATCAGCTAAAACTCCTGCAGCAAAAGAAGCGAAGGTCTCTGGAGAATTTTCCGGGATCTGTTGGATAGGATTGTCACATTGCAGCGGCACCTTTCTGGGGTTTGCTGCCCTGTTCGGGGGCAAGTATTCATGATTCAGTGCCTGTGAAATCAGCAGCACCTAATAGCAGTCCCTGAGAGGCACCTACTTTGTTCCTAATCTCCAGGGCTCCCACCTGGGCCACCAGCACTTTGTGCACTTGCCAGTAATAGAGGAAACTGCATGAGAATGAACTCCCAGCCTCAAGTAAATGGCTCTTGACACTCCACAAAGACCAAATAAAATGTTCCTTTGGCTTTGGCTAGATCTCAGATCACTTGAGTCGGACGTGGGACTGCAGGTTGGAGGCTGGCGTTTAACTGATGCTCCTCTGTTCATCTGGCTCGAGTCTGTCCCCTGCACACTGCTTGTTATATGTATTTTGCCATTTCATTAAAACATCAGGATGGCGGGAGGAGGTTGGAGTAACTCAGTTTATAAAGTTTTGCCGGAGCTGCTTTGGGAGTGTTCATTTTCCAATGGGCGGGAGACAGCTCACCTTTTTCCTTCCTGGAGCTCTGTGTTCCCCCCCCCGTCGGCAAACAAGCACACGCGTGCGAGCTGCCGTATGGAAAGCAACACGTGAAGAGCGAGTTTTTTCTTGGAGTAAATCTGCCTGTTAAAAATAACCATTGGATCAGAGCATTGCACTTATCCCCGGCAAGCGGAGCAGTGACAGCAGGCAGTAATGTCTTCGGGAAGAGCCTGCCCTTTCTGTGCTTTTCAAGGTTTTACTCAAAGCAAGTCCTTGCAGATGCTACAAGAAGATGCTTTTTTTACCTGCAGGAAGGGGCACTGGTGGGGACAGAAATTGTAGGGGATAGATTAATATTTAGAGATATCAGCATTGGTCTTTTAGTAACATTTATAACGGTGACAGTGGCAGATTGAGGGCTGAATCAACATTTTTTTTTCCTCTCTGTGAAATAATAAATATGGTAAAGTAGCTCTCAGAGCTGTCTTTATCATAGGGATAAATCAGGACAGTTTGTGTTGTGAGAGAGGCTTAAAACTTATAAATATGTTGCCCTTTAGGCTACTATTCATCAATGTGTCTGGTACAAAATGTAGACTAAAGACTTTTGTTATTATATACCTGTTTATCCTTTCTTGGAAGTATAAATTGGAAGGAGTTCTGTCACTTTGATCATAACAAGGCTGCTGAGTTATTTAAATGATTTTCTCCAGGAGTTGGGGGAAAAAAAATTCATAACATCAGTTGATTTGGTCTGTCATTCTCCCGTTTTACAGACATCCTCGTCTCCCTCCACATCTGCATCCTCCAGGGGAAAAAAAAAAACAAAAAAAAAACCTTTAAAACTATATGTGCGCGATGCATATGCTACCCGGCATATTCAACTTAATATCCACAATACTGAGAAACAGAAGAATATTTGCTCGGTGATATAAAGAAAATTGAGGGGAAGCTTTCTTCTTTGCCCCGGCATGAGACAGTGGGTCCGGATAACCTGAAAAGGCAAAAAACAAAGCAGGTCCACCTCCAGGACAGCCGGCCTCATGCTGCCCCACAGAGCGCCTTCTGCATCAGTCACAACTTGGGATTGTTCTCAGTCCCGGGGTTTTTAAGCCAGCTCCCGAATGCTGACTTTGAGGCTGCAAAAATCTCAAACTCTTGGTTCAGAGATGATACCTTTTATTAGACCAACTGAGAAATTGCAACAAAAAAAAAACAACTAAAAATATATATATATATATAATCTTTTTCTGCATTGAAGTTAAAATTCTGGCCCGAACTCACCTCCCTGCGCTGAGGTTAATGCAGTATGCGAGATCTGCAACTGCCTGCGAGACGGTTCAGAGCGTGTACTAAGGTTTCTGAACATGTGGTAAGGCTCCGGGTTGTAAAAATGACTAATTGGGAGTGTAAACCTCGCTCTGCCCTTGAACTGTTTTGAGAGCTTTAAGGCTCCAATATTGTACACTAAAAATTCACAAAGGCAGCATTATGAATCTTGCTGCAGTTTGACATCCTGCCCACTTGGCTTTGGCAAGCTGTTGGCGTCAAACTGCTTTGGGAAGGAAGCAGCAGGATCTGTTGGTTATATTAGCTGTTGTATCATGTACTCTTGGTAATACTGATCGTTAGCTACATCAGATTAAGCTCCCTCGAATCTTTAGCTGGTCGCCTCAGAGAAGCATCCGGTGTTTGAGTTACACCGTAGATTTCAGGAAACCAAATCACTGCGAATTAAGCGTGCCAAGTCGTGTTATTTCACAGAGGCTTGTGACATTTGGCATTTTACTCAAGCCCCTTGCAGCTATAATCAATAGATTGGTTTGGAAACTCAGCTTTCATTACAAAAAGGGCGAGGGGGGAAATATTGCAGTCCTCAGGAAAAACTGGAAAATGTAAAGCAAGTAAGTCCTTAGGGCTGAACAAAGTCAAACCGGGGGAAGGAAGGGGAAACCAATATTGTATGTTTTCTTTCCAGCCCTGACTCATGAGTTTTGAATGCCTCGGGATGGCAATACTGCAGTTGTTAGGATGGGACTGAGCTAAAGGCTCTGAAATCTGCTGTTCCCGCAGTGACAAAAAGCGTCGCGGGACACGAGTGCTTGCACTTGGGTGCAATCACTCGTATGCGGCTCGGCTTGGGGGCTGCAGACCATGAACTGTAAGAAGGGGAAGGGGAAGTTTCAGGTATCCTATCGCTTGGTCGGTGCCGGTTTTGACCCGTGCTGGCAAGACACGATCACCAGAGCTAAAATGAAGCAGATGGCACCTCGTTGCGGCAGGTACTCTCTGGCTCCAGATAGTCGGCGTTGGCTGGGCGTGGGCACCATTACAGCCTCAAGTGTCTTGCTAGTGAGCTCGTGCCCTAATGTCGACCTCTTAGTCTGTAAAGGAACATCTCTACCTTGTCATCTGACCAACTTCAGATTAACACAGCTCTTTGCTAGTGTCATACCAGTTTGAAGTACTCGAGCGTAGCATTAGCATTTATGCCACAAAAGTCTGGCACAGAACTGATAGGTGACCCCGAAGAGGCGGACGCGTATGCAAAAGGGAGGTCCTTTTCCCTCACCAGACAGCATAACGGTCTGTTTGCAACACGATGATTGTGAACTCCGCTATTAAAGATTGACAGTTGCATCAGAGAGAATCGGTGGCGGCTCCTGACAAAAGTGCCATGCTTTCTGCTGGGCCAGCGGAGAGCCAGAGGGTATTGCTGCCGTATCCCCGTGGTTCCTAATTCTTTGGACCTAGCAGTGGTGGCACAGGTGGTGTAAAGATTTGAAAGGTGTTTCAAGGAGCTCCTCAACTCCGAGCTCTGATTTGGCTGTGCAAAACAGGGCCCCGAGCACCTTGAGAAATGGTGAGAATAGTGGGGCACTTGATTTATTATTATTATTATTTTTTTTAGCAGCTCTAGATCTGATCAAAAGCCCGGCGAATCTCTGGTGATGGGACCACATAGGCACAGCTAACTTCACCGGTACATTTTTTGCCCAAGCCTGAAACGCGCACATTTATAAATAAGAAGGGAGAGGGATTGCTGGAACCGTTCGGTTCAACTGCCACACCTAGATCTGGGACAGAAGTTCAATAAACCATTTCAACCTAAACCAGTTAAGTCTGATACTACATCCATCCAGGTTTCTGTTAAACCAGTTCTGGCCATTTGGAAAGTGTTTTATGTGCATTGAACTTGTGCTGTGTTACAGATTTGAACCGGTTTCTGGTCACTTATACTGGTTTGTGTGTCATTTCTGTCCCTAGCCTTTATGTGTACAAGGACACAACGTGCCTCTCATTTCTTCTATATTTCTTAAAAATTTGAATTTAGGTTTGACTTCATTTGGTCTGTTTGCCTTCATTTGCTCAATTTCTTCTGTTCAGGCAGTGGGTGGTGTCTTGTCACTGAATATACTTGCAGCATGTGAATGGCGTTGATATATCGTTTTTATAGGATTTGTAGATGTGCTCACTACAAAACAGGATGTTTTGAGTGTGGCGAGGATACTGCAGGTGAAATGCGCTAAAACTGAGGTCATGCATTTCTGCTATATTGGCTTCATTTGGGATGCTACTTTGACCTACCATGGCCAACAAGAGTAGTGTTTCCACCTTCATTAGTGCAGCTAGAAAATACTGTTCAAAACAATAAGCTCAGCTGCTTTCTGGAAACAAGGAATGCTCTGATGGTGCTGGCTAGTCTTGCAATTACTAATAAATAGTAATTCTTTCACAAGGCACACTTGGCAAATTCAGTGCGTGCCCTTCAGGGTAGCTGCGGGTTGGCTGACTTCATTTGACAAGCTGCAGAAAACTGAGATGGTGTTGCTTGAAAACCATATTGCCACCCAAGGCACCTTTGCTTAAAGAAACCTGCCAACCTGTTGATGTCTCAGTTGGAATTAATGTATTTCCCTTTGAAGAGAAGACAACTTCCTTGGGCATAGCCAAGAGAATTCAAAAACCTGCTTAAATTAGCCCGTGGTCTTGGTTGGTATTCTGGTTAGTTGGTTCATTGCTCCTGACATGGCTAGGTGAGGGGTGCAGGTTTTCCACTGCTTTGACTTGGTTCTTGAGATATATATATATTAATTTTTTTTTTAGGTAGCAGCCAACACCCAGAGGTCCAGGATGATGTCTTACTGAACCCTAATAAGACCGCTTCCCTATATAACTGAGAAAGTGAGGGGCTTTAGTTGGGAATTTTTTGTACACTGAAGTCAATCCAGGGGTGGTAATTATCCAGAATACCCACTGTGGGAAAGGATAGGAGGGAAAAAAAATCTAATACTCTGATTTATTCTTATCAGATCATGGCTCAATACTATTTCCTACAGGTTTTTGTATTCCTGATGTTGGCATTTACTACTTGCCTACTGCCATGGCAAAGCTCAGGGAATTTTTAAACATTTATATATGAGGGTAGTTAAGAAAAATCCCTTTTTATTAAAGCCAGGGAGCCCGTGTTGATCAGAATTCATCTCAGATTCTGTATAGAAATATAGATATCTGGGGTTTGAAAGAGATTACTGAGCTGTGCAGTGACAGGCTTAACTGACAGTACAAAGTTATGAATGCTAAAAGTAGGGAAGAAACAGGTTACATTTCTGCATGTATAAATTAGTTTGGTGGTTGGAATAAAAACGACACCAGTCAGGTGGTGGGTAGAACAGCTTTGCCAGTTATTGAAAAATTACCCAATGCTGTAGGCCAAGCACTGTTCCTTGGGTAGGTGAATAGCAGATCTTGCAGCAGTAGCTAGGTGCTTGAACGTGCAGACTGTAGACACATGGCGATCCTTTTCAGCATTTGCAGGGAGGACGTAGTGTAAGAAATATGATAGAGAGACTATTAAGTCTTTTGTTTTAAGATATACCTTCTAACGCTGTACAAATGCTTCCCCCTCTCGGCTGCGTGCTTAGGACAAAACACCAGAGGAAAATCTCGCGGCGGCATATCGGCACTTTTCAGCTGCAGCACCCGACTTGCTTCCTCGGCGGTGTACCGGTGGGGGGTGCTGGGGAGGTGGAGAAGAGGGCACCGAGATGCACTTTCTCATTAAGATATATTCCCCGACCCCAGAATGTGACAAGCTCTGTATTAAATCTGAAGCCTGCCACAGCTGCCAGTTCTTACAATACAAAATTTGAGGTGATGATGCAGACAAACCTGCAAATATAAATCCTCTTTTTCCATGTTTAGGGTTTTAACAAAAGCTGCAGCAGCTCTGGCCCACTGTGACAAATATGGAAATGAATACGTGGCGCTGAATGTGCCATTAAATAAATTTGTCCTAATAATGTAAACATTTTGAATGCACTTATTGTCTCTGAAAGCTGCATATTTCAGCAGTGCTTCCTCTCCTTACCTGCAGCAACCCTGCTGTAAATCAGCCTTCACATACTAATAAAACAAGTCATGACAGACAGAAGAAATTCCATGTGTATTTTAAACCTCAGATTAATGAAGGTTTCCTTCCTTAGATCTAGGCGGTGTGTGTCCTTGGTCGTGATATAGCTGGAAGATAAAATGCAGATAAGAAACTCTGTATTAGAACAGCATTAATAATAAATGACTGTTGATCCTAATTGAGTATTATTTAAACATACTGGATGGAGGCAGCAGTCTGTGGGGACTGTCTTGTGATGTCAAGGCACTTTCTTTTTTTCCCCCTCCAGTCTTGCATTTGAGTGACTGGGGCACGCAACTTGTGAGGAGAGGCTGAGCAAACTGGGCTTGTTTAGTCTGCAGAAGGAAAGACCGAGGGGGGGATTTAACAGCAGCCTTCAACTTGCTGCAGGGGGGCTGCAAAGAGGCTGGAGCTGGGCTGGTCTTAGTGGGGGCTGATAACAACAAGGAGCAATGGGCTCAAGCTGCAGCAAGGGAAGTTGAGGTTGGATATTAGGAAAAACTATCTCACTAGGAGGGTGGTGAAGCACTGGGACAGGTCACCCAGAGAGGTGGTGCAGTCTCCATCCTTGGAGGTTTTCAAGACCTGGCTAGACCAAGCCTTGGCTGGGATGATGTAGTTGGGGCTGGTCCTGCTTGGAGCAGGGGGTTGGACTGGATGCGACCTCCTGAGCTCCCTTCAACCCTCCTTTTCTATGCCTGTCTGTTGTGAGTAAGGCTGAGCTGTTCGATTTAAGAGGGTTTGGGATATATATTTTTAAGTCGAAGATCCCCTGGGATCCTATACAATGAGGGTTGTCAAGGACATCAGGAGGTCATTTAATCCAACAACCCCCTGCTGAAAGCAGCAATGTGTGGTACTGGGGCTTCAAAAAGGTACTGCCAGGCCCCCCCCCCAAATGTTGTTCATGCTCCACATGTCCCAAGGCTGTGCAGGATGCTGCTCCCCAACCCAGCAGTTTTCGTCTGGAGCCCAAGCAGCAGCCTGCAAGACGATGGGTAGTTTGTCATACAACAAATGACACTTCCCTCCCCTCCCCACCCAATCCATCTTTGCTTCCCCCACACCTTTCTTCGAGCCTGTCCTCATTACAGCATTTAAAGGATGACCTCAGCATAAGCTGAGCACCGTTTTCAATCTCCCACTGTCACCCGAAGCCCCAGGCCTCTTTAAATTACTTTGCGATTGTTCTTGATGGCATGCATTGTGGGGCAAGGACCTTGTCTTCTGCATGCGTGGAGCCGAGCGTGTCATGCCGTCGTTCAGGAAGGTTCGACTTTTCCAGAGGGAGGTTCTGTTTTGTGATAGAAACAGAAACATTAACCAGCTTCGTTTCTCCTGTTCAGCAGTTGATGGATGGTTTTTAATCGCATCTTTGACTTTCTTTATATTGCAGAGCAATCTAGCTCCTCTGCAGCACAGACCAGTCACACTTAGTCTGCTTTCTGTATGACATTATGGCTTAATGGTGCTTGGGCATTTAGGAGTCACCTCTTTTTGCTTTTCAGAGCTACCGGGGAATACGTCCCCTTCCCTATAGTACTTGTGAACACAAAGTACAAGAAATGCTAGTGCAACTACGAGGCATGCGTTATGCCAGTGTACCACCCTGGGTGCACCTATTACATTGAATGACTCCTCATCTCCCCCAGGCTGAATCAGCATTTTCTCCTTTTGGGTGCAGCCCTTTGTGA
>NW_017728982.1:2417960-2431537 GCF_001723915.1 Gavialis gangeticus
TGGTGTAGGGGACTTTTGGTGGGGTGGGTCTAAATTATGCTTAAGAGACCCCTTAGGTCTGCGGACTAAGGGAGACTTTCCTTTTTGCCCCTGGACTTGGGGAAGTACCCCAAGTGCCTGTATTGGGTCGAGTACCCGTAGGACTATTAGGCCTGTGTTTCCCCGAGGATACAGGGCCGAGACAGTCCACTCTCGGGGTGGTGGCGGCCCGTTACCCCTAGACTAGCGAGTGTGCTCCGGGAGAGGGGTCGGCCGGACATAAGGCGCCCCAGGGAGGCATTCGGAGCCTGGCAGGTGGTCGGGCGCAGGGAGGTGGGCAGCTCAACGCAGGAGCGCCCACTACTGCACCCGCCTCACCCTTCACAAATTCTAGTAAGGAGATTCACTCCTTTCCTTTTGTGGTTGTTACAGGCTTCTTTGCGCTAGGTACTTGTACTACCCTTGAAAATAGCATCATCCAGGTGCCTGGGTTGCTAAGGGATTTTTATGCACACAGCGCCCAGAGGGGGAGGAAAAATCTTTATTTTACAGGTGGGCATTGGAGGCACAGAGTGGCAGTAATATTGTTTATAAAAATTATGTCACTGTTTGTATTTGTTTGTTCTGTGTGTATTATTTTGCAGTGCTGTAGTCCTAGGCACTGTTGTCCTGGACCCAGACCACGCTGTACAAGCTCAGAACAGGAAGCCTTTGCCACGTTGGCAAAGGAAGCCTGAGACCTGGCCAGGGCTTCACATCTGGCCTCTTGAGCGAGCCTGGTCCGTGTGCCCTAGGCCCACCCTTCCTACCACTGTCTTCAGTACTCCTTGCACATGTTGCTTCAGATCACGGTTTCCCTTATCATTTTGCTCACCACATCCTCAAGTTTGAGATCAGGGTTGCATTTAGGCAGAGAATGATGGAGTGGAGAGACGTTGTGGACTTTATAATTTCAATAATCCCATCACCGCCCTGAACTGAGATCCTGCAAGGCATGGGCATCACTGCCGGATGATGAGATTGCGACATAGGTAGTATGGTGGACCACGTAGAAACATATCTTCAGACGGTCATTTGAGCTGTGACTTTTGCAGTGAGTTGAAAACGTCTGTGCAAGTTTTGGGAACTGTTCCAGGAGCCCAAGAGCTGGCAGCTGTGTTCCCATAGTTGCATCCTTGCTCTGCGGTTGAGCAGTGGTCAGCGTGTGTAGGATGGCGCACATTTTCTGTGTCAGTCCGCATAGACGGCTTGCAGGTGTTTCTTCAACACTGCTCCTCTTCCTCACGTCCTAGCCCATCTTGTATTCTTGATGGAACATTTCAGAGAGGTACTTGCCCGTGTTAGCCTGAAGTCAGATAGAAGGCAGGGTACATATATATGCACCTTATAGACTAACTAAATTGGTACATAGAGAGATGCTGTGACCATCTGAGGGAATCAGCAGGGGCAGGATACAGATAGTTAAGTGAGTCTCTGCACTAACTACCTTGCAGAGGTTGCAGCGGGCAGGAACTATGATGCACAATGCCATTTGTCCTTTTGAGGTGCTGCATAATTCACTATTGACCACCTGACTATAAGATAGTGTTTTAATCAGTGACTTTCCATTGCCTTCCCATGTGCTGTCCAGTTCCAGGGTAAAGGCAAGGAATCAGTTTGTGATTTCCTGAAAGTACTACGGTTAAGCTAGTTAAAGTATTTGAGCGCCAGCGTGCATCCTTGGAGAAGTACATTTTTAAAGTCCTTACAGGTACAGTATTATAATGATTTAGAAATAAATTGCTGCAGTGGCACCCTCCCTTATTTAAGGACTGTAAAATGGGTTGAGAAATTAGTTCCAAAATAGGAAATGCATAAGATGCAGTTTTCCAACATAGCCGGTGGAAGCAGAATGTTTATTTTACCTTATAAATCAAGAAGTCTATTGTGCTGAATATGAATTGCAAGAATCTTTCTTCATGAAAAAACCCCGCACTGCAAATATGTTAATATTCTGTAAGGCCAGGAATTTTTGGCAGTTGGTATAAATTACTTTCTGTTGCAAGGCGTATTCAGTTAGAAATGTGAATAAAACACTAGTTGGTCAGGCTCTTGCAAAACAACAGGCCTAGTTGCACAAAGTTATAATCCCCTGAGCTGCACTGAATTCTTTCTGACTTGTTCCCATGAGCCTTGTTCGCCAGGCCTTTCTTGTGGGCTGTGACAGATAAGATCTGTATTGATTCTGAGCATCTCCGGGCAGTAACCTTTGAAGGGGCAGCCGGTGCATTGCCATAGGATTTTATCTATCAATATCTGAGTAATAGAAAGACAGGGATGACATCTAATCACAACACAGGTGACAGATCATAAATCTGAACGGATACAGTCCTGGTAATGGGCAGTGGGAGAAAAGGGACGTGGATTAGTAGGATCAAGTCAGGAAATGCTTAAATTGAAAAAAAGCCTCCCTGACCACACCAAAAAAATATTAAGGCTGTCACCTTTGAAAAAGGAATGCAATCAAAGGTATAGATGGAATTTAAAAGGAAAATCAGAACCGCATCTTACAGGCTTGATTTGGAAGCTGTGACTATGATAAGTAGCCTGGGTACCACCGGATGAAAGGCAGGCAGACTGGACTCATGCACAGCTTTCAGACTGTGTTGACTTTAATGCAGACAGTTTTTGTGAATAGTTCTCTGGTGGTCCACTTATTATTTGCCATCTTGTTTGCAGGCACCAGTCTTCCAGTTGCTTAGCTCAGGCTAGAGCCACTTTCAGAATTGATCTCTCTTCTTTAAGCCACCGAGTACTGCAGACAGGCAATGCAGCATACATACCGAGCATCCTTCACAGCTTGCCTTCCTATTAGCATTCTGGAAAACACCTGTGTTTGAAGGGTTACTTTTCTAGAGGGGTCATTTTGAAATAAGGCACTCCTAGCTCCTGGCAGCCCGGGGAGTAAATAATGCTAAGAATTTTAATAACTCAAATGGAGTATGATTCAGCAAAGAGTCTGCCTGCCTTTGGACCTGTATTGCATTCTCCTCTTTGTTTTTGCTGTAGGAATATTTTAACTCAGCATCCTGTTTTCTAGTATCCTGCAGGTCCACTGCTACAAAGGATTGCTGGTGCAGCTTCATCGTGCAAAAAAAAAAAAAAAAAAAGCATTTAAATGACATAAAGGAGCAAGTGTTACCTGGGGTTTTATCCTTTTTTGGAATGCTTAAAAAAAAATAATAATGGGGAAGGGAATCAGTAGAGTTAATATTTTTCTGCAGAAGTCTATGGCTATGCAGAACTTACCAGAGTTTAAAGCATATTTCCTTGAGGAAAATAATCTCTACCGTAAATACGCTCCCTATAAACAAATCTCTTTCTCTGTAAAAAGGTTCAATTTTGAATACTCTCTGGGAAACGGTCTCGGAGCGATCAGCACAGAAATGTTAGCTGTATTTTAGTGAGAACCATGCAAAGATGTTCACCGCCGCACTGGGCGAATCAGTAATGAAAGGTGTTGAAAGCATTCACACGTGTACATACTTGTTAAAATATGTATTGAGAAGAGAGATAAAATAAGTTCCTGCAATTACAGAGGTTGAGTAAAACAGATGACAAGAAAATTAAATATTTTGCACCAGAGCATATCGAATGTTTGTCTGCAGAAAACGTCTAGGAAGCTCACTAAAATTCACACCAAGATGACTCTGAATGCAAAGTCTACAGTGATTCAAGCATGTGTGATTTCCATCCCGTCCCAAGTCCCTGCATAACAAGGTCCCAATCCTGGGCCCAGTAAACCTGAGTGATGAAACCCCACTTGACTTCAAGTGAGAGCAGGTTCAGGCCCCTGGAGATGTACTGTGATTTTCTTTTTGAAAATGTCACGCGCTCTGAAGTCAGGGATTTCCTCACACCCATACTCAAGGCCTGCATATCTTTATTCTTGCACTGGCGAGCCCAAGGCTGGCTTTGGAGAGGCTTCAGACAAAGCGTGTAAACAGAATCCGGGCATTGGGGTGGTGTAGCCGGTAGGTAAGTGCCTCACTCCTATTGAGAGAGACTAAGCAATAAAACCTTGGGGACAACTTTCTTGAATATTAATTGCATTTTGTACCATAAAAGAAGCGGTGTGGTTTTTTTCTGTTTTGTTTTGTTTTGTTTTTTATCACGTAGACTTGCTCAGAGTAGGTACATCAGCCTGCATTGCAACTGGAAGCAACAGAATTAGAAAAGAAATACGTGCCCTTTGTCACATTAATTTTCGTTAAAATTAGCTTTTGTGGGGGAGTAAAGGATGAGTGATGCTCATTAAATTCAAAAGTAAAAATGTTAGTACAAGGTGAGCATTAGCAGATCAATTTGCTCTGTAGCCTAAGCTTCAGACTCCTAAGTGTAGATGAGCAAAGTGTTAGATCCCAGTCCTTCTGTTTAATTTGTATTTAGATTGTCTTTGAGGCAGGAGCCTGCCAGTCTATAAAGTACCTGGCGCTCTATAAATAAGGGATTTTCAAAGGGCAACACTTATGATCAAGCGCTTGAAGATGGGCTTTTGTGGCATAGCGAGAATGGGAAATGCGACTGTTTCTCCATTTTCCCTTTGCTTGTTGCCAGTATCCTTTCCTGACGACGTTCTTCTCCCAGCTGGGTTTCTGCTGGCATCCGCACTGGAGTCCTCATCCTGCCATTCGACTTATTAGGTTGTTGAAATGGCTTTGCCCAGTGCCCACTGTGTGTCCTGGATGCATGCATAAGAAACGAGGGCCAAGTCCGAAACAAAGCAAATTGCAGACTTGAGAAAGAGAGAATAACAGGGCCACACGTTGCGACTGAGGGTGGAGGAGGGAGGGCTTTGTAGTAAACAGGAATTCAACACTGGCCATGTTAGGTTTAAGCTTTTGGCTAGACATCCATTAGAAGAATCGGAAAACGCAGGCAGAGATTGTTGTTTGGATGGAGATAGAAAGACTGGAAGAGGTAGATATACAACATAAGGAAGATGACTGGAGCTGGTTGGGCAGGGAATTGGGTACTTCAGACATCAGGTTTTGAACCTGAAGGAGAAGCCAGATCTTCCTATAGGACATACAAAAAAAAAATCTGTTGTTTTGGGGGTTTTTTTAATTAGGAATTTCTAATACTTTTTAATGATAACTGCAAAACATTTGCATTTGGATGCATTTGCTGTAGGTTAACCATGCTGAAATAAAATGGGTTGTTTTTGAGTTTCTCTACGTGAACTCCTGTTAAAAACGGACCCGTTTCCATGTCATGCCTTAACGTTGATGCAAGCGTTATTTTTGTAAGAGAAACAGCCCCTTTAACAATCATACTGCAGGGGACGAGGGAAGTGTGTGATTGGGCTTGGCACTCATCCATCGCAGGACTTCCCTTTCCTCTTGGCAGAAGATCCTCTGCTCGTCTGGAGCCGGCGAATGCCTTGTCCTGCCATCACAGCCCTCCAAGTAAGGAGTTTGGCCTTGGAGTAGTTCGGACCGTGATTCAGCCCAATTTTCTTCTCTTAGGGCCCTTCAACCTGCGCCACATGTTGGTTTCCTGATACTTTAGAGAGCTCCGGTCTCTGCCCAATTGGCCTCTTGCATTACACATTGGATTTTTTTGACTCCTCCAGCTTGGCTACAGTGCTAGCCCCAGAATTTTTTTTTTTTTTTGGTTTTTCTTCCTTATGAAAAACCGGTCGGTGTGTGGGTGAGTTACAAGTTTCAGGGGGCAATCTTCTCCGGGCGATAGCGCCTCCAAGGAAGGAGTTATTGTTCTCCTTCGGACTCCGTGGCCTTGGAGACGTTCCAGCTATTGATTATTTTGCTTGGGCTCGGCAAAGGAGAGGGCAGGAAAGTGCCTGAATAAGTCGTCTTCCCGGTAGCTGACTGACAGCTGATGAAGTGAGTAACCCGTCACAATGGATTGGTGGGTCTGAGTCACAGAAACCCAATTTTCAGGTAAGAAATTACCCTTTCATATAATAGTCCAAAACCACTTGGCTTCTTCATGAGAAATGTGAGTAATTTTCACATTGCAGTATTATTCAGCATGATTATTATCATCTGTTTACAGCTGTCTCTTGAACGAAACGTATTCCTTCCACCCCCTCAGAAGTCTCTCTGGAATAGCAGCGTGAGCGCCGAGCCTCTCTGCTCTCCTGTCTCCCACTCTCCCGTTTCTTTGGTAATGTCAATGGATGCTGACACTCGCTCCGAGTGCATATCTGATGTGTTCCAACACAGATCCTTACCGCGCGGCATGTCAGTTCTAAGCTTTAAATTTTGGAAGGCTTTCAGCCTCTCTCGTTGGCAGGGAAAACAAACGGGGAGATGCAAAGAGACTAATGCCGCAGCCAAATTTCAGTCACACGGACTGTCAGTGCTAATGAATGCCCTTGAAGCAGGTACTGTAAAGGCTTGAAGCCAGAGTTTAGCGGCTCGTAGAGGCGGGCTCATTTAGCTGAATGCGGCAGACTTCTCTTCACCACCAAAGGCCCTGGATCGAGGAGCCGGTTATAGAGCTAATTTTGTCAGCGTCACGTTTTAGAAGCTGCCGAACGCTGACAGACTGAGAGCCCTGACTTCACATGCCTCCTGCTGTTAGGACTGCTTTACCTGTATGACAGTACATAAATGAGACACGGGCTCTTCTGTTACCCCGTTGCATTAATGCTCTGAATTTGGGCATCTTCCGTAGGCATTCTGAGCATGCAGCAAAACTTCATTACAGGTTGTGAAGTCGATGGTCCCTTTCAGCCGTATAATCTATAAGTCTTTTTATGCATGGCTATTGCTCCTGACCTGCAGCACTTGCTTCAGCTTGTGGCTAGAGGGTAGGGGTGCCTCCCCATTTCTGCTCCCAGAGCTTTGCACGTAACAAGGCGCATGCCAGCAGTTCCCTCTGTGCATGGGGTTACTGGCACAGGACCCTTCCTGTCGTGCTTGGAGCTAAAAGGCAAGTCACCCAGTCGTGGTTCCTCTCCAATCGATGCATCTCATGACCACCGTGGAAGCAGCTGTGGTGCATGGAGAGTGGGCAGGGCAAAGGGTGGTGAAATCCAGCTGCTGGATGGATGCAGATTGCAGTGTTGCCTTGCCCTTGGCTGGTAACTTGGAGGGCCAAAGTGAATCTCTGGTGAAGGTGCAAGAATTCACCTTCTGCTCCAGTCAGTCCTACCCAGCTCTGAATTTCTTCACTGGCTTCTGGCAAACTATTATGAATTATCTTCAAGGCATTTCATGACTTCATGCCAGCCTAGGGTCTGGTCCTCCGTTTCTGCTTTGCCTATAGGGCCAGCAGCCCTGATATCCTGCACGCTTTTCTGCCGTCTTCCTGCAGTGCCCTCTCTCCGTGTCCCTTCTTTAGGAAGAATCACTCTTGAGGGGAGAAAAGTAGAGTTCTGCTCTCTCTTTTGGATTTTCTGGTACTACAGGCAGTTACTGCCTTTTTTCTGTCCCCAACATCCAGTCATCCTGACCACTTTCTCCCCTTCTGTTGAGGGCAGAGCAAGAGGATTATATGTTCAGCCTTCCCATTAAGTATCCAGACTACCATGTTTGCTTCCAGGCATGTGTGGGGACATATGGGACGGAAACAAAGTGGTTTGGATATATGCACAGCAGCAAATTGCACTCTAGTTTTGAATGCCTGCAGATTTTGTAGTGACTGGGATCCTGATTTACTAATGTGGTTGGGATCCTAAAGATGCAGCTGGACACCTCGTGGGGTTTACTTTGTAATGACCTATGTGTCTAACTCCTGTTGACCTTAATTGGGAGCGAGACACCTGTTCGTATCTCCAAGCACCTTGGTAAATCTGGCCCAGAGGCTGCAGGACTTAGGAAGAGAGTATATGAGGGGAGTGCAAGGGAATCCCCTTTCTTAGCTTTTAATGTAAACCTCAGCTGTGTGTTATGTTGGTCTTTTCAAAGAGCTGTGATTAAAGCCAGGTAGGAGTTGGGTCCAAGAGCTTTCTGTGCGGAGGTTAGCTACGGTGCGAGCTCCTACACTCGGTTACCCATTTCTGTACACATTAAGTCTCGGTCCCTCTGCTGAGGCAGCCCAGAGAGATGCTCACATGGAATGGTCATCTGTTAACTGGGATCTGGAGAGAGCAGAAATGCATTTCATGTGGCCCTGGGGCATGTTAAGAGGGCAGCTCCTTCTGACCACTGTTGGACCCGGCTTTGCTTAAACCAGTATTTTGCAGGTGGAAGGGAGCAGTAGTTGTCTGTATTATAAGCATGCTTGTGGCGTGCCCCGTGGTTTGGTGCTACCATCTTCGTCTGCCACACAGGCGACCCGGGTTCAATTCCCAGATGCTTCTACAACTACAGCCACGGAGGCCCCAAACATCTGGACTCAGTCTGGCCTTTGGAGTCTGTCTCAGTGGCCTAAAGGGGGGATGGAGGGTCTGGGCAGCCTCCGCTCCTCCATACTGCTGCCTAGGTATATGCGGCGAAGGTCTGGGTGACCCGTGATCCACAAGGATTGATGGTTGCCACTGAAGGATGCTTGTTTAGGGAGACTGCATTTTTTGATAAGACTCCTTTTCCCATTGCCAGGCTGTTCATACAACTTGTAATAGAAGCAAATTCAAAATTATTTTGCCATGTGTGTCCCATACAGGTTCATGCCAGCATATCTGTTTTCATGTGCTTAGGACATAATATGTTTGCTTTTCCCCCACCCGCTTTTTTTAACCACATATTTGAAAATGCCTGCAAGCCAAAGCCAGACTCGATCCTGTTTATCACTGGTGGAGGACTATTCTGGCCGGAAAAGGCTTAATAAATGATGGAAAGCCACGCAGCTTTGATATTTTTCTGCTGACAGCCTAATCTAAAACTGTCCTTTTATTCTTTCGGCCATGCACAGACGTCACAAAATTAACTCCATTGAACGTGAATGCCTTTCATTGCCAACACAATTAGCACAAATTGTCCATTCTTCCCAAAAGTTCAAGTTTGACAATTGTGTGGCTTTTAAAAATGGTCTCCAAAGATTTCCTGACCAGATGCGCTGAGCTTCAGTAACTTGCTCTGGAAAGTGTATTTTCTCTCCTTGAAAAAAACTTGTAGCATACTGAAATGGTGGCTTCCCTTCCCTTCCCTGCTGAACAATGTTGTAGTACACTGTACTACAAAATGTCTGTTCATTGATGAGAGTCTTGCAGTGGTGACAGGTCATCGTGTTTATTTTAAACAGGTGCTATTTTTGCAATGAATGGAAAGAGCAAGGAAGCGGCTGTTAAAGGAAGCAGCAAGAAAGCATAAAGCTTTTAGCAGAGCAGGTAGATTACTAGGTGTCTTAAAGACTGACTCGATGTTTGTTGGAGGCAAGAGTTTTTTCTGGGTGAGATCTTTTATTGGGCCGCCTGCACGGTTGGGTTAGGTTTAGACAGCTTTTGAGTATCACACTGCACTTCCTCAGGTCTCTGGTGTTCGCTTTTAAAATTCATTGGGTCTCTAACGGCCGACCTGCCTGTTGATCTTTGAAGCTGATTAGATTTGACACTAAAAGTACATTAATCCTCTGGACTGATCATTACATGTCATTTTTCCAAAGTAACAAACATTTATTTCTCCTCAATTGAGTCTATAGAGGAGAATTTCTGCTTCAAGGTTTATGGGATTAAGTAGAGCAGACATTATGAAAATTAATCGTTTTAAAAATCTTTTTTTAAGGCATTTGTCCCATTTTTACACTGTATCCAGAATCATCCCTCTTTACTGAGCCTTTGTGTAAACCTCTACCCGCACTCAGAACAGCCCGAGTACAGTGCAGCCAAACGAAAGATTTATTTTAAGAAAATTTCCCATTTAAATATGGCTAGCATATTTAGGGCCCTCCTACACAGCACGTGTCCTGCACATGCAACTTACTGGAGTTTACCTGATTTTTCAGCTTCAAAAGATAAAATAACAGCCGCCAGGCAGGAGAGAGAGGTGCAGAAATCCCGGGAGGGTCGTCACCTGAACTTCTTGTGCGTTGGTTACTCCCAGGACTTTTCATTACAGGACTTGTGTCCTCCTGCCATGCTCTGTCCTACAAGTATAAAATATGCCAGTTTTTACATGGTGCAGAGGGACTCAGTAAATGAGGCCAGAGAATTTCTTTAGGTAATAAAGGAAAGGTGGGCTAGCATTTTTCCCTTCACTTACACTGCAGATCTCTATTTCAGCTACTGCTAACTCCTGTAAACATTATATATGCATGGCCATTCATCCTACTCTGAATTGTTCAGGTGCTGGATGTGGGTTTCGTTCATGTTTTTTTCTGTCCAAAATAGGAAAGCATTTGTGCTGCAAATTGAATACACCAGGTTTAGGTCAAGAATATTTTTTTGTTGTTGTTCAGACAGTGATGAAAAGTTTAATCCAGGAAAACCTATTTTGAAAATCTGCATACCAACAAATGCAACTGGTGCATAGACACAGATAAAAAAAAGGGCACACCACTGAAGTGTGAGGTAGGATTTTTTAAGTAGCAAAGAGAGCTTTAGTTACAGTTTTCCTTTTATTTCCAGGGCTTTATTAGTTTGTCTGATTTTGTTTTGGGTTTTTTGTTTGTTTAACCCTGGAGCATAATTGTTTCCTTTGAATTTGTCTCAGAATATACTTTCTCTATCCCTTTTATGTTAGATTCACCAAGTAAGTCTCTCTTCATCTTCCTTCATGCTTTCCAATCACTATAGTCATAGCCTCTTCTGTAGATCCCCACACAACAGAAAAGATGTGGGCAAGGTGGGGAGAGTCCAGCGGTGGGCAGTGAAAATGGTTGTGGGGCTGGGGGCATGACTGGTGAGGAGAGACTGGGGGAACGGGGCTGATTTAGTCTGCAGAAGAGGAGACTGAGCTGGGATTGAATAGCAGCCTTCACCTCCCTGCAGGGGGGCTGCAGAGAGGATGGAGCTGGGCTGGTGTCAGTGGGGGCAGGTGACAAGACAAGGATCAATGGGCTTCAGTTGCAGCAAGAGAAGTTTAAGTTGGGTATTAGGAAAAGCTTTCTCACGAGGAAGGTGGTGAAGCACTGGGACAGGTTACCCCGAGAAGTAGGGGAGTCTCCATCCTTGGAGGTTTTTAAGCCCCAGCTAGACAAAGCCTCGGCTGGGATGATGCAGTTGGGGCTGGTCCTGCTTGGAGCAGGGGTTGGACTAGACGTGTCCTCCTGAGGTTGCTTTCCAACCCTAATTTTTCATCAATTTCATAGGTTTGTTTTTTTTTTAGGGTCAGAAGGGACCTCAGTAGATCATCAAGTCTGACCCCTCGCCCTGGGCAGGAAAGAGTGCTGGGGTCAGATGATTTTCTATGATTCTAAGCAATAGTTTATGTGCTTTCCCAATTTCTTAGTGACGTACAGAGGTACCGTGGCCATGGTTTAGACCCTGAACCCAGAAATATCCTTTAGAAGGATTACGTGGTAAATGTCTTCTGCAACCAGTCACCACAGCATCTGCCAAAGCTTGCATTTTAATCCTGGTCTCCCCAGTTTGCTCCAACCATTTTAATCCACTGTGGGCTAGAAGGGAGCAGGGCTTTACGGGCAGTCAAGTCAACTCTTCTGCACCACAGAACTGCTTGCATGCCTGCTCTTAGCACATGCACCTCAGATAGCTTTGCCTCCAATGAACGAGGGACACCTTACCCAGCAGTAAATTGAAGCTAAACTTCAGTAAGAGTGCACGCATATGACAGCTGGGTTGGGGCAAAGTCCCAACCATTTTTGCTGAGTGATAAGTTATTTGGATGCTCGTGTCCTGAGAGACCTTTTAGAGACCACTGTGATCTTCATCAGTTCACAGGACTCTGTGGCAACAAACGGGACTCGGAGGCCCTGGTGATGTGTGGCCGTATGCAACATAAAAGAGAGAAGTGGGCAAGATAAAATGAGAAGTTGATCAGAATAAGAGATTTCCACTAAAAATATATATTTAATCTTGGGTAAGAAGGGGGCAGAGTAATTAGACTGCTATATAAGCAGCAGGGTTAGATTTGGGGGGGTGGGGGTTGATGGCACCAACTCTAAGCCCCGCAGTATGCCATAAAGGATAAACACCTGGACTTCTTCTATTTTTAATGTACCAAAGAGATGACATTTGACACTGATTTAAATTAATTTTATTCATAGATTAAAATGCTTGGAAACGAATCCATGCGGCCTTTCCAGATACTGCTTTGGAACGGGTAGGCTGTGTTCTGAACTAATGGGATTAGATACTGCGCCTTGAAGGGCGTCGAATGATGTCCCTATGAAGTCTACAGAACTGTACAATTCAACATTTGATGTAGCAATTAAGGGTCTAAAACTGTCCAAAGAATTTTGCTTGGCTCAGAAATAACTTTTATGTTCAAATTGAAATGTGTCCCCATAAAACCCGATCAAATGCATTTAAATATTTCACATATCTGCCACGTAAAGGTTGTTGTTTTTTTTCTGAGAGTCGTGGTGGGTCAGGATTATTGTACATTCAAATCAGGCTCTACTATCTCATTTCTGGCCAGAATTAAAAAAAAAAAGAAAAAGAAAAATAACGAAAAACACACCCAAGAATAATGGTGTCCATCATTGCATTGTTGGGAGATTCTCAAGACATTGGCTTGCAGTGAAGTGAAGCACCAAAATACAATTTGTTTCAAGAAAATTGTGGAGAAAATGGAGGTAGCTGCAGCCCTGGAGATGCACCCCACGGTTTAAAGAGGGCCCTCAGCCAGTTACCAGTGTGGTTAAAAGCATAGACCCGTGGAAGAGAGGTGTTTCAAAGGAAAAGAAAGCATCTTGAAGAAGCAGATGCGTTCACTAAAGCTCATTTTATTTTAAAGAAAATAAATAAACCAGAAAAAGACGCGTTTTAAGCCAGAGCTTTGTCCTTGACTAATTGAATTCGTCCCTAAACAATAGTTAACTTGAACTTTTTAGGTAATTGATACTTAATTGAAATTTTGAAGAGGTGAGCGATGAATGGAATTTCAGCATTCACGCTGGATTATCTGCGTTTCTCGTCTCGTTTACATTACTTCCTTGTGATTTTGATATTTTCCTTACTTCGTTTCTAATAACAAATGCCCCATGAGAATGAGACAATTGACCTTAATTGTTGTCAAGGAGATATTATTATGATCTATATGAAAATGTGCAGTTGGCTGATAAAATTCAAAGTAACCGGTTGTTATAGGCTGCTATCTGAATGCATACTTAAACTATTGTGAAACTGCATCGTATTTACCGTATAGAACCTAATGACTCCAAAGGAGCCATTACAGTCTATTATGCGGTTTACATATTTAAAGTGTTCATAGTAATAAGCTTTTGGAATTTAAAACTAATCAGACGTACCCGCGTAGTGCACATCTAAGCAGGAAGAGATTTTTAACTTGGTATTAGATAGCTCAACAGGAACTCATATATTATCTGATACTGAAGCTTCGTGTGCGTTCCATTTGTGAATAATTAAATTTAATTGAATAAAATGTATCCAACGTTAATATAAATCAGATTTTTTTTTGTGGTTATTCCAAACTTGGTATGAGTGTCGTTGCTAATTATTAGACAATATCTAAAGATTTCCATTATCAAGCGCATTTCTCTTCCCTCTCTCAAACTTCCCCCTATGA
>NW_017728982.1:2436537-2440952 GCF_001723915.1 Gavialis gangeticus
AATTTAATTGAATAAAATGTATCCAACGTTAATATAAATCAGATTTTTTTTTGTGGTTATTCCAAACTTGGTATGAGTGTCGTTGCTAATTATTAGACAATATCTAAAGATTTCCATTATCAAGCGCATTTCTCTTCCCTCTCTCAAACTTCCCCCTATGATTCTGCTCAGGGAATATACCGTTGATTTCTACCTTCCTTCCCCCGCCCCTTTGTAATTTTTCTTTCTGTTGCAATACGTTGTTGGTGCTGCGAGCCCAATTAATCTATTGAAATTAAACACACTTTAAAATATGCATCTACCACCAGTAAATATTTTTGCAAGTAATTTCCTGAAATGTTAGACAGGAAGCTGGAATAGGAGGCTGCTGTTTCACATAGTATGTTTTATTTATTTTTTTTTTATCTCAGCTTTATAATCTGCTTGATTCACATTAGTAATCTTTTTGGCCTATTATATGGGACTGAATATGCATAGAGATGACTGAAAGAGCTCACTTGTACTGTCTGGTGCTTTTAGTTTAACAAACGAGGATAGGGGTCAATGGGGTAAGAAGAGCTTTGCAAACAGCGGTCAGGCTTGGGAGGCTTTTGATTCAAAATAAATACTCAAATATTCATGAAGGTTGAGACACTAGCTGTTTCGGAAAATGAAGAGCACACTGGGCCCATCATTTAACCCCATGCCTAGAGAAGAAGAAACACCCCCTCGAGACCCATCTTCATGCCAGCTTGGACCCAGATGCTGGACTTCCAAGGAAATCAGTCAACTGTTTTAATGGAGCGACATGCCATCATCAAAAGCTTCAGTGGCTTGAACTTCAAATAATTTATTTCTAAATTACTTTTACTGTAATTCTTATTAATTCAAATAGGTTTCTGACTTGATATAGAACTCGGCAAATGCAAGGAACAGTTTAATGAATTGAAAGATAGGATTGAGTCTTTTAAAGTAAATGTAAAAAATATGCTGACAATAATTACTTAGATGGAAATCAAATCTTAATAGCTTTGTTAATGATTTGTAGCGAACGTTGTGTTTATAAGAAATATGGAGAACGTATCCGGCTGAATTTTCTGCTGGACTCTTATTTAAATAGGTTTGATAGAAATTTTGATAACACTTAGATTTCTGGCTGATAGTCCCCCACGGTACGTCTTGCTGCTTCTGTATTGGCAGCAACCTGTGGTTGGGGGAACTTGAGCAATTGCTGAATTCCTCATTTTAATGACGTGTCTAGTTGAATACATCCATAAAACACCTTTTTTTGATTCACACAGAAAAACCTGTCAGAATATGGCTGTTATGCCAGCATGGAGTTGATCTTAAGATGCCTGTACTCTTGTGAAACCAGAGTGAGCGCATTCAGATATTGTAGGGGCTGAAAGGGGACAAGATCATCCAGTCCAGCCCCCTGCAGTGGGGCAGGAAAGAGCTTTGTTAGAAGTTGTGATTTATTATTCAGTAGTTGTGATTTATTAGTATTATAATGATCACGATCATCATTATTATTTATGTCGGAGTCATTATTTACAATACAGTGTGCACCAACAGACTGCATTTGCACAATCTGGTCACTCATCTATTGCTACGAAGGGAGGGGGATGTTTGCCCGATGTCCTGTTGCAGTAAGAGAAGTTGAGAGAGATCTGATTCCCTGAAGGTTGAGCACCAGGACATGCACAGAGCTATATTGTTAGTATTTTCACAGTCTCTTGCCACGATTTCCCCTGTAGTCAGTGTTTTCATAGATGTTAGGGACGTAAGGGATCTCAACAGAGCATCGAGTCCGACCCCCTGCAGAGGCAGGAAAGAGTGCTGGGGTCAGATGTTAAGCCCTCTTCCCTGGGGTTTTTGGGTGCTCAAAGGGTATCAGTTGGGGCCCGTGTCATAAATGCATCTGTCTTTTCCATGGAAAAGAAAAGTGATTGAATTTGTGGGGAAACTCTGTAGCTGAAGGACCCCTGAAGAGACTGTTGGCACAGACCGGTCTTCTGCGTGCAGTCGGGGAGAGGGATATGAGTGTGGTCTCCTTGTGCAGGCTCCTACCATCTGGAGGAAACACTGAAATGCCTCTTGCTTGCTCTTCAAAACTCGCTTGCTCTTCAAAACTGTGTTTGTTGTTAGCTCCTGTTAAATGTCGGTGCTCAGAAATACCGACTCTGTTGCAAGGTTTCATCAAAGGCTTGTGTATCGCCGTCATGACTAATGTTCGACTTGGACTCTGTAGGCCTAGCTCCGTCTTTATGTATGTGCAGTCATTAGCTACCTCGATGCCTTCCCAATGCTGATGACTCCTCTGGCACCTCCCATGTCCACCTCCGGTTCAGTTCTGTTAATTTTATAGTCATTAACCAGATGCCCACATGCCTTGCCTTTTTCCATCATTAAATTTAATTCAACACATCTCACCAATCAAAGGTTCAGAATTTCTCCCAGTCTGCATGTTTGCTTTTATCAACAAGTGAAAACCATTTCCAGTTGGGCCTTTTGTCCATAATGGTTTTGTAGTTTGAAAGCAGACAGGATCGAAGTAGTGACCCAAAGGGGCTTCAATTAGTATTTCTCTTTTGGGTAATAATCCTCTCAAGTTCTGTTTTGTCTTTTTTTATTATTGTTTTACCTGTTAGCTGCTGCTCTCACTTCATTCAGGAGTCCTTCATCTTATTTTGTGACCTGGCAGAATCCACATCAATTAGGAGGCAAATCAGAATTAGGATGCAAGGTTTAGGTTTTTTGGGGTTTTTTTATTTTTTTTCCTCCCAATTATGTTTCCCTGCGTTCTTTAAAACCTGAACCCAGATATCATGGCATGAGTCTCGCACGTTGCCTTCAGTTCATTAAAGAGAGAGGTTTTGTGCAGCTGACTTGTAAATGATTGCCAGACTCACAGAAAGTAATTGCATAGAATATTTTTATTCCATCTCTGGACTTCCACAGCATCACCTACTGATTAAACGTAGTAAGTAAAAAGCATCTCGCAAAAATAAGTGCATCTCTGATAATCAGAGGACAGATTGCTCAATCTATTTTTTTTTAAGCAAATTGCTTTGGTTGGAGAAATCTACCAAGTCAGAATTTTGCAGCATTTTGTCATGGGCCCCGATGCTAATAGGTTAAACACTAATTTCACTTCCTCTGATCTGAGCGTTTGCCTGCCTCTTTTAATGCAAGGGGGGGTAGCCTTTTGCTTATTCACAAAACACGCTTTTTGTTTAAACTTCATTAAGCCACTCTGGTATCCTAGGTCTGTCGCAGCATAATCTGGATTCTGCTTTGCCCTTTTACTGCATGCTTTAACTCTGGTTTCTTCAAACCAGATGGAGAGCTTTGTTTATTAACAGGCTAACGGGGGGCTGCGAGTTCAGCGACTTGGTAAATGCCCACCATGGAAATAAAGCTGTTCTCCTGAGGCTAAGTGTGCTGAGTATTACAGAAAGAGCCGAGTAGTAAACAAGGTGTTTGATATTCAGTACAGTTTCTCCTTAGTCTTGATGTGCGTAATTGGGTCCTGGGTAAATTGCAGGGGAAAAAAAAATGTACCCAATGTACAAGAGCTCATTTGGATAAAAGTCTATTCTCCAGAACAAAATGGTGGGTGCTCAGGCAGTGATGGCTGTTGCCCACCAGCAAAATGAGACCCTCACCCAACACTGATGAAGTTTGAAATAAATACTCCGGTGTTGAGCAGCTTGTTGTTGTGCCTGGTTGGGTTTTTGGTAAGCCTGCTGGCAGGAGAGAAGCCTGTCCCCAGGCACAGAGGTACATCCAGAACGGTTACAGGCAGTTCCTCATGCACTAAGAAGCTGGCATCCCAGTGAAACCACAGCCTGTTGAGGAGTACATCATTCTGCATCTGAAACACCCACGCTGCACGGGAAGGAAATGGTGTTTATTTCCGGTGGGTGGGATTTCCTGGAGGGGAGGGTCGCTTTGGGGGTCCTCGATGTTTGTTTGCTGCAGAGCCGTACATCTGCGTTGGTCCAGTGTTTCCACGGCACAAGAAATCTGGTGGCACCAGTAGTATGCATTGCATTCACTGGGGGCTTGGGAGTAACCGGTCCTTCTTGGAGTCCAGCACCGAGAGCCGTGCAGGAGGAGTCCTCGCTGGATGAAGACTTGGGGCTGTAGAGCCTCCACTCCTAGGCCTTCATAGGTTTCGTAGACATCAGGGCTGGAAGGGACCTTGAAGATCATAGAGTCCAGCCCCCTGCCCCAGGGGCAGGAAGTCAACAGGGGTCACAGGACCCCAGCAAGATAAGCAGCCAAGCATTTCTTGAATAAGTCCAGAGTAGAAAGGGTGAAGGATGAAAGGGAGAGAGGAGCAGTGGGGAAAAAATCCCGGTCAGACGCCATTCACTCCCTCTCAGCCCCTATGTGACACACAATACCGGGCAAGCTGGACGTATGATCTG
>NW_017728982.1:2445952-2459921 GCF_001723915.1 Gavialis gangeticus
TTTCTTGAATAAGTCCAGAGTAGAAAGGGTGAAGGATGAAAAGGAGAGAGGAGCAGTGGGGAAAAAATCCCGGTCAGACCCCGTTCGCTCCCTCTCAGCCCCTATGTGACACACAATACCGGGCAAGCTGGACGTGTGATCTGATCCAGGAAATGGTCGTTCTTACGTTCAGACTACAACTTGCACCTCGATGAAAGGGATTTCTTCTTTCCAAGAGGTCCAGCTCCTTAGGGCATCCTGTAGCCAGCGCTCCTCCTTCAGCTAAGGGCGATTTCCCTTAGACCTGGGCAAGAGACTCTTTTCTCGTCCCATGAATATTTCTGAGACTTCAAACAGCTTTCCCATTCTTCATCATCTTCTTCAGCATGAGGCCTTTCAAACGTTTTAATGAAAAATTAAACCAGACTCTCGCCACCCCGCAATTTGCTACAGATTCTGGCTGAGGGCATCGGCAGACATGACAATTGAATTGATATCAAAGGATGCTGATAGAAGCCGTTAAGTTATAACCGTAGCAATACAGGTGCAGCAGAACCACTGCAACTTTAACCCTTCTTTATTCGGCATCAAAGGCAGGATGATTCAGCTAAGCTGTATCAGCACAGGATCCTGTGGATATAACAGCTGGATCATAACAGCTGGTGCAGGCTCCCTCCAAGTCAGTGCCCTAATTACCAAGCTGTTCTGGAGGTATGAGGTGGGTTGCTAATTCTGCCCACGAATTCTGCCCTGTCCCTAGCAAATCTTTCTCCATAAGTTTTATCAAAACTGCTTGTCCCACGAAGAGCTTCGGCCTTGGCAAATTGACAGGTTCAAATGAGAAAATGTTTTATTGACAACTTCCTAACTAGCTCTACTTACTAATTGTTTGTTGCTGGGAGAATGGCAAGTATGCCAATGACTTCCCCTCTGTTTTGAAGGTGCTGTAACCATTTGATGGCTAGCGATGGGCAGCTCTTTGACTCGTGAATACGAGTGTTTCGGTTGCCAGGGGGAATTTTTAGCTTTCCATCTAGAACTGGACATACCGCTGTTGCTCTACTAGTCTCTTGCTTACCAACAGCGAGGCGAGCATAAGCATCTGCTTCCACATGAATATAGAGATCTTTTGTGAGGCTCACAAACGATGGGATAAGTATAGTTTGGGCATAAATGGAGTTGCCTAAAGGGATTAATTTCATAGTAATTAGATTACAATTTACAATATATGTAGAACACCACCCATGCAGATTGGAACAATAGAAGTTGTGCTGCAGAGATTGATTGGGCTTTAAAATGAATTAACTTGTTAACAGATTGTAGTTATTTAACATTTATACATATAAGCTGGGTTTTGTTTAGAAGATCCTGAATGTCCTGCAGTTCTCTTTGCATTTACTTTTTTAGTTATTCATAGGTTTAGAAGACAAAAGTTTGGCAAGGGTTTTTTTTTTTTCTTTCAGCCAAGAATTGTGAATACACATTTCTGCCCCATATCTGAGCATGCTGAGGCAATGCTTTTAGTAGGTGCCTTAGTTGCCCGTCCACTTCTCCAGTTTGGAAATGATCCGGTCTCCACTGTGCACAGAACTGGGGCAGGAACTGTATTTCTAATAATATACACCTCTGCCCATCATCATGCTTCCCCACCAGCACCAAGACACGTCTTGTGTGTAGATACCATCTTGCTAGGTAGGTGCTCCAGGAAACCTGTTTGTCTGGCAGCTTTTTCTCTTTTCTCAGGAGGAAAGAAAGGGATGGATGGGATATGAGAGCCTTTCCAATGAAATGCTTCTTGGTCCTTATCATCATGAATTTTTGTTGACTATAGTAAAAAGGGTCCCTCCATTTCTGTCCTTAAGCTCATCTTTAACGTCCTGTAATCTCCAGTGCTTGGTTTTCTTTATCAAGCACGCCTAACCTTGGATGAGCTGAAGGCTGGGCTCCAGGTTTCCTGCATCTTTGGAGGCTGTTTACAGGGTCAGCTCTTCGCCTTGTTATGCTAACATCAAGATCTTTAGATCTGTACCTCTACTTAGTTCATGGGCCTTAGGTTTGGTATCAAACTTCTCCAGTCCCACAGGAGTTTGGTCCCAGATGACCATTTCCTGGATGAGGGTCACTGGAGTAGTCTGCAGCATTGATGCTTTGCTGCGCTCTTCTTGGGGTTGCAATTCAGTTGCATGAAGGCATGCTTCGGTCGCATGCATAGCAGCCATACCTACTTGTGGGAGGGATCTGGCCCCGTTTTTAGCCAAGTAATTGCTACATTTCCATTTTGCACACCGCCAACCACTCCCAGGTACTCCAGGTTGATATAGTGGTGTTCAGGCCAGTCAAAAGGAGCATCCTCATTTTTTTTTGTCCGTAGGGTATCCATCCCCATTTCCAACGTTGCCACGTAGGCAACTGCATATATGGAGAGCAACTGAACAATGTGTTGGCTAAGTTAAGTAAGAGTCATTGTATGCGCCGTGGATCGTGTCTGCCTTGCGTTGTTGACCAAAACTCCTAACAGGCTTTCCGACTTCACCCATCTCCTCCCTCCGCACCCCGCTGTTCCTGTGGGATGAAGCTTATGCCTGTGGAAGGCAAGTGCAGCAACGGTGATACACGGGGTTGAGGAAGGCATAGCCATGGATGTACTGCTGCAGGTTGGCTGTGGCCATGGATGCTAAGCCAGCAGCCTTCTGCAGTCATGACGAGATGGGGGACGATGTGCATCGGTACGGCAGCCCCCTGGCATTTGTTCCTCTGTTCCTGCTCTGTTGGAAGGACTCCAGCAAAAGCTGCTGACACGACTTCAAACCTCAGCACTAGTTAGCGTTTGCTTTCTTTTTCCAGGTGGTGGACAGAACCTGGTTACAGAGGATGTGACGGTAGTGGAGGGAGATGTGGCCACCATCAGCTGTCGAGTCAAAAACAGCGATGACTCAGTGATTCAGCTACTGAATCCCAACAGACAGACCATTTACTTCCGAGATTTCAGGCGTAAGTCCCATCCCCGTGCTATTCAGTAACAACTTTCCCCCACTTTCCTTGCACTCTATATAAAGAGATGGCTAAGGGTTTTTTCCCCCCCTCTAAATTTAATGTTAGACGCTTAAAGTTTAGTCGATTCTGTAGAGGGTAGATGAAACAGGCAATCATAATCTTTCTCCTTAATGGAAACCTTGATGGTCCCTTTTAAAAGTCAGACTGTCTTACTTTGCAATAGGAATTGATTGTAGTAATTCAGGGTGAATTGCAATTGAACACCAAATATTTAGCTGACACAAACCAATTGAATAGGGTAAAGCAGGGAGAGTGCAATGTTCTCAGAAGTAATATGTTTGGTTTGAAGGCTAGAATTTTCAAGACAATAAGTTTCTTTAAAGCCAAAACAAAAACCCTTGTCTTTGTGGTACTCGCTGAATGATGCTGTCTGTTTTCTGCTGCGACAAAACCCCAGCGAAGGCTAATAGTTGGAAAGAAAGCATTTAAATTGCCCGAACCTAATGGGTGTTGTTGGGCTTGGATGGGATGGGCCAAACACCCAGCTGCATTAAATAAGCACAACCAAAAGAAAGGGCCATTCCTTAAATAGCACAGATTGATTCCCACACCCCCCACACCTCCCCATATTGTAGTAACATGTATTGGACCCTCATCAGGACCCAGTGGTGTTATATATTTCACAAGGACTTATTATAAGAGAATACTTCTCTCCAAAGCACTAGAAGAGCTTTTGGTTTGTAGTGGCTGCAGTATTTGCTGTCATAAGAATTTGGGCAGTTAGCACTTGCACAAGGAAACCCAAGTCTTGCATTGGCCTTTCCCTCCATGTTTTCTCTTTCAAGCCATTCCTGGTCCAGCCTCCAAGCTTGCAGTCTGCTTACAGTCATGAAATGGCTCCCTGAATTTTTATGACAGCCCATTTACCAGAACCACCCCTATTTTTTCCAGCAAATGAATGATGTCCTAATTGCTGGTGTTTTGCAAGGTGCATTAGTCTGTATTGATTATTTATATTGATCTGTGAGCACGAATAATGTTTAAACCTAGATTGAAATGCAAAAGGTAGCAGGAAAGCTGCGGTCAGAGCGCTTGGGAAATTTTGCTTAGATTCCTTTACACCTTTTTTGGGCTTCCGGCTCAGCTGTGTTTCTGTGGGTGGGGGATGTACTATCTTACGGATTCATCACCAGCGCTAACGATCTGTTTGCTCCACAGCGTTGAAGGACAGCAGGTTTCAGTTAGTGAATTTCTCCAACAGTGAACTCCGAGTGTCATTGACAAATGTCTCCGTTTCTGATGAAGGAAGATACTTCTGCCAGCTCTACACTGATCCTCCCCAGGAAATTTATACTACTATTACAGTGCTTGGTAAGAAATTCAGAGATGCTCACCACTAAATTCTGTTTTCAGTTAATGGGGAGTGTGTCCGAGTGGAGGGGAGGAGGAAAGGGAATTTATACGCACTTCCCCAAACTATTTGGTAGCTGTTGTAGCCGGCAAAAGTTGCCGAAACTAGGTCAGGCGGGTAAGGCTTTGCCGAAAGCCTGTAACCATGCTGTGGTTTTGGTAAGAAAACTCTTTTTTTTCGCTCATGTGCTCTTTCACTAATGATGATTGGATCTGCTCAGTCCTGGACAAGGTATGGAAAGTGGCAAGCAAAGATCAAAAAGTCTTCTCATGAGCCATTCACCACCTGGGATATCATAGTCTTTAATTGGTACTTAGGAATGCCTCCATCCATCTCCAGCACTTATCCGGTGATTATGTTCTGCCCGATTCTCTCTGAGCAGTATCCGGTGTGTAGAGGACCGGCGGGGTTTTGCTGCATTTTGTTCCGGGCACGTTTTTGCTTAATAGAGTGAGTCCTACTCTTGTCTGTCACAGTCACTTAAACGCTGTCAGCTCCTCCGTTTGTGCAATGCGGGATAATCCTCACCCTGCCTTACCAGGGCTTCGCGAGGATGAACCACATCCCCCAGCCGGCTCTCTTGAAAGAACTTCTGAGTTCACAATTGGTCTTTTGGAGCAAGTGTGAGCGCGGAGACCAGCCAGCAGCTTTGGGGAATGGCATGCGCTGGAAGAGTGGAGACAGCCGTGCCTGCTAGTAATCCTACACGCTGCCCTCCCAGGACCTTCTCCAGCCCGCGTCTTTCCTCCTTAGGCTGTAGGGCGGGTGCGTGCTGTCCGATCGCAGCAATAGCAGCAGAGGTTTGCAATGATGGTCCTCGATGGGTCCCATTCAGTGAGGATGGAAAGGGAAGAAGTATATTTGTGTAAAATTAGGGAATATATAAAATGTAAGGCCCCATAAAGTTGGATTCTTTTTTACTTACCTAAAGTTCTAGTAAAGTCCACCAAGATAATGATTATTTATTCTTCAATTTGAAAGCTCATAGCTCAGCTTCCCTGCATGGAGGCGTGCCGTAGTTTGAGGTCCTGCCTAGGACACCACCAGCACCATCAATTCCAGTATCTCCATCTCCATCTCCTTTGGCACCATGCAGTCGACTCCCTCCCCTTTTATGTACTTCTCCCAGTCTGATCCTTCTGTGAGCGAGTGCCGGTGGTTATTGATGAATCAAAAATTTTTTTAAGTTATTTTTTTGCCATTTAACATCCAGGGCACCAACAGGGTACACATGATAGCTTTGACTCTCAAAAAAAATTGGTGCTCCAGTTTCATAGTAGCCTGCAGCAGTAGTGAAAGCAGTGGATTTTTTTTCCTGTGGATGTTTAATGTGTTAATTTAATTTTCTTTCTTTCGGGGTTACTTCACAATTCCTCAAAGTAAGATCCAGCAGCCTATGCATCTCTGTACCCAGAAATCAAGCTATTCCCACTGATCATATGTTCAACCTTCTTTTCTAAGATTATAATATGATGAAGAATAATAGCATCTTTGTTGCTGTCTATGATGTTCTTTAAGAAAAGTGTCGTGTATATCCACAGCTGTTAAAGCTCTTGATATGTTGAAGATGTTCCTGCCTTTGCATGTTTATTAGTTGCTAAATGTATTCTGCATGGTCTTAAACATAACTATGAGGTGAAGTGGTGGCTTTCGGTTAATTTTACCTACTCTGATATCATAGCCACCATTTTATCTTTTTTCTTACGTGTATACAAATTTAGCACCCTCCGTCTGACGCCTTCCATTTATTTTTGTGTTGGCATCACCATTTCCAGTGTTGAATGTTACTGTTTTCTATTGAGAAGTAACATTTTCACCAAGACAATCATACTGAGTTCTCTCTTTTCAGGCTATTTTTTGTGGTTTCTGAGCTTGCGGTACATATGCAGGTACAGGATTTATATAGCTACTGCCCAAAATAGCTAATACTGTTACGGCCATGCCTAAAGATTAGTGTTGGCTTTTAAGATCCTTTTAATAAGGGAACCTGAATCATAGTGGAAGATCTTAAACTCAGATCTCACTCACTGATTAGTTGTAAGACTTTTTTTTCCATGTGTTTTAATGAGATTCACTTCTTCCTTAGTGGTTTTATGCTGTGGAAACAGTGTTTATAATTAGCCCTAATATGGGTCTCAAATTTATCAACAGCTTTCAGGTTTTAGTTCAGTTTTCTGGTATTCAGCTGAGAATGTAACTTCCTCTCGTATTTATGTGTGTCAGATGTATATAATTATTTAGCTTTAATTTAACTTCATTCATTGCTAGAGATTTATTTGTAATAATACCTTTTTAATTGCCCCCTGTGTAAATACTGTTTGTGTTCAGTAATACAGTAGAGTGCTAGGGTAGTTATTCTCCATATAAATAAAATGCATTTCAAGGTTCAAGGCAAACTGTATTTTTCTATCTCCTATTCCAGAACCCTGTTTAAGAAAATAAAAATCATAGCGCTGTGTTTACCTTGGTGTGCAAGTTCATGGCATATTGGTGCAAATTCTTATTTTACCACGTGAAACAAAGGCAGAAGTGTGTACTTGCTTGAGTGAGGGAGATGAGATGACTGCCACATGGAGGAATGGGAATGAGAGTCACAGATCTCTTTCTCATCACTAATAAACTTCCCTAAAGAAGGTAGCTGGTGTCAGTACATCCTTGGTTCTTCTTTCTAGGACCTCAGTTCCCATTACCACTGTTACGGTTGGAGACAGGGTCCTGGGCCAGTTGGTCTGACTCAGTGTGACACTTATGTTCACCAAGAAGATCCCATTTGGTACCTTAGGAGTGGCTTTAATGCTGTGCTCTCCTTATGTGCTTTGGGCAGTAGTCACATTGGAACACAGACCACCTTTCTCCCATGGCTGCAATCAGGAAGCAATATGGTGCTGCCTCTTGCTTTCCCTCCGTAGTTGTTTTTCTCTTCTTGGGTACTTTTATGTCTTCAGTGCTACTATATGTAAATTTATTCACGCTTCATTGGAACACGTACAGATTTCAAATCTATAGTCTGTTCTTAGACGAAAGCCACGAATGACTAATTAGTCTGCTTGATCATCTGGATGGTATTTATACATATTTGTTTGTTCTTCATCAGCTGAGAAATGTATTAGTCATATCTGAACCATACAATTCCTTAATCATAATGATCAGAACAAAAATGTTATCTTTGGAAATCTCCTTGACTTACGACTCTGTTCCTTCTTGACTTTTGCATGTTGCCCGGTAAGGCCTGCATCTCCCTTTCTACCGACTCTTTCATGTAAAGAGATGATTGTCCCTATTTCAGCATCTTTAAGCTTGTTTCTGTCACATCCGTTGGTTATATGCTACAGCGGTGGTTATCTCCCTTAGGTTCTAGCTGATTTCTAAATATTATTGGATTATTTCTCATTGATGATTACAGCCCTCTAGCTTTGAAGTTCACGAGAAGGTTGATCTATAGAGGATACTCACCTAGAGAGAGAGGAAAATTACCTTCCTGCAATTATTGCAATCTCACGCAAAAAAAGGAGCTGTCTCCAGATGCAAAGCTAGCTCTACTTCTTTCCTGAGAGCTGGGATTCGGTTTGCCTTGTGATTTATTTTGATGGGAAAGGCACTGGCAGGTAAAGGCTGTGACATCCATTCTGGCCTATACTCAGTGGGGGTGGCTAAGAGCACTGAATATACTTCTTTGCTGGCCAGCTTCAACCTTGTGAGCTTGAGGATTGAAGCTAAAGAGCACAGGGGAAGAAACTGCAACCCTTCAGAGGGTTAGGAGTATAGGTAAGTAATGCACTTTTAAATGTCAGCCTTCGTCTTTCTCCTCATCACAGGCTGTCAAGAAACATGTACAAATGCTTTATTCTTTTTAACTCTGCATGCTGCTTTTTTTTATGTAATATCCAAACTGGGCAGCCTAAAAGAGCAGTCGCCGTGTATGGGATGGTGCACAGTCGGGGGAGCATGTAGAAGAAACATGAGTCAGGCAATGGTCAATGAAATGCAAAGTGAAGTTGCAACTCTGGAAATATTTAGTGTCAATATTAAGAACCAATGTTTTAAGGGAGCTGATAAATTAAGAGAACTGTTGATTTTTTCACATCCAGCTTTCTCGTCCCCCCCACCCCCAAAATCCAGCTGTTTTCCAGCACTGAGCAGATTTTTAATAGGCTCTCAGAAATGCATCAGTTAATGCTCAAAATGTATTAACCTTGTTGTTCTGATTTGTATGCTTTTCATTTTAGTCCCGCCACGCAATTTGATAATTGATATCCAGAAAGAAATTGCCGTCGAAGGAGAAGAGATTGAATTGAACTGCACTGCCATGGCCAGCAGACCAGCCACCACGATCAGATGGTTCAAAGGGAACAAGGAGCTAAGGGGTAGATTTTTCCTCTAAATCAGCTCAGTTTTACCGATAACACCCAGCAACTGATTCAGACTTTCTAGATGCACCATTGTGTTTCTGTTTTTTCCCAGCCCTGGTTAAAAAGTAGAGCAAGCTGTTTGAAACCCCAGGTCAGGAGCAGAATATGCTGATGGATTTAAATGACAATTGCATTTTAAGAGGGAAGGGTTGAATATCATTATGTCCATTACCCGCCTGCCAGAATCTGAGTTCAGTGTTCTGGATTTGCTCTTCAGCTGCTTGTGACCTTGCTGACTTCTAAAGCTGGGAAGGGAATTTGTTATGGTTGCTGCTGCTGCTAATGTAGCTTTCTGCCCTGTTTTAGGCATCACTGAGAGCATCAGCTCTCTGCCTTGTAAAGCTTTTCAGTTCACCTTTGCACAGCATTGTGTATGTGCTGAATATTCATACGCAATGAGTTTCTCCTGTTGTATAAAGTCTAGTGCTTGTGGTATTTGTACAAGGAAGTCACTGACGTTGATTGCACATGACACGCTGTTTGTTTAAGTCGGCATACACGTGGATGCAAGGCTGGTTGGCATCACCTCTGCCCCACGTGAGACACTCAGGGCTCCTTAACCGAAGTCAAACACGTAGCGTCAAATGTAACCCCCCTGCGAGGACAAGACAAAGTCCTCCATTCGAGGATGTACAACATCATCCTTTCCCTCCTACAGGCGTCTTAGCACAATGGCCCATGCTGAACGTATGCTGATAATAGCAGAATGCAAAGCTGCCACCACTTGTAGTAGTGTCCCACAGAGCCAGCTGCTTTCCAGCACCTGTTGTCATCTAAGCGAGGCATGGATCTTCAAATGGCCTTGCTTGGCTCTTTCCTTTCTAGAGGGCACAAGTACAGCGGTGATCAACCCTTTGTGCTTGACCGGTCTAGCATCTTTATCGAGCTTGCTTGCATCAGCAATTGAATTCCAGCATCCCTGTATCTTTGAAGACTGCCAAACAAGTAGTAGCCTCTTGAAATACCACATCACCCTGCTGTTCCTTTGGCCGTGTGGGTTTTTTAACAGAAATAGGGTCTGCAATAGCTTTCTGTGTTTTTTTATTTTGCGCAGTTTGCACCTAGCAAAAAAACAAGGAACTTTTGCAGTTAGAAATCCCTTTCTTTAGTCATAATGAGTTGTAGTTTCTACAGCTCCCATCAGCCCTCTCCCCTGTTTAATTACATGTTCTACGGGAGCAGGCTTTTGTGTTTGAAAAAGGGGGTTGTTGCTCTCTTACCATTTTTATCTGCGTGACCTGAACGCTAAAAATGCCACCAGTGCATCGTAGCCAGTGGCAGTGACGTACAGTCAGCAGATACTTGCTCAGCTTGGGTACAGCCCCTCTTGTCTCTCTGGTTCTTCCTGAGATTCCGTCCTTCCCGCTCTGTGTTTTATGAAGGAGCCCTGCAGCATACCGCACGCCAGCCAGCTGCCCCGGTGTTTCCTGCAGGGTTTCTCAGTGCCACCGTTGAAATGGCTTCATTTCCATCTTTCCTTACTTTGGTCTAGTTGGTCACTTTGTTGATGGAAAGTTGTGAGGGTTAAGGAGATGTGTGGCCCCAGTGATTTAGGAGCTCAGGAGTTTTAGGAAATTCTTAATCCATGTAGCAGTGTATTGTATATCTTGGCTTTCCATGCCCTGGTGGGAGGAGGATGGTTTTCCATGTGCGTTTTTCCTTCTCGGGACTGCTCAGATGCCATATAAAGGAAAAATGGAAGCCAGAGGCCTGTGTGTCATGTGTTGCATGGTGATATGAATGCACAAATAATGTGAAGTTAACATGGATATGCTCTCCCATGATTATTCTGCTCTTTCTCCCTCTCTGTCTCTGGCTGTCATCCTTTGACAGGCAAGTCTGAAGTGGAGCAGTGGTCTGATATGTATACAGTGACCAGTCAACTTCTGTTGAGAGTGGGACGAGAGGATGATGGCGTCCCTGTCATCTGTCTGGTGGATCACCCTGCTGTCAAGGATTTGCAGACCCAGCGCTACCTAGAAGTCATGTGTGAGTCCCAGTGATTTTTGTTCTTCCATTGTGTAAAGATCCTCGCTTCAAAAGACGTTAGAAACCATTAATTATGTAATTAGGTTTTATTACAGTGTACTTATATCTTGTTGCCAAAATGTAGAAATCAAAGTATTGGGTATTGTTGAATAGATGAAACAATGGCTTTCCCTTGCCAGTTTGCTATAATTCCACAGACCTGGTTTTATTCTTGGAGAATATCTTGCTTTACCCAGATTTAGCACCGTGAAAGGTTGCTAGCTAGGCCTTATAATTATGTCACAGCAGATGGATTTGGAGTCCTACCTTTTTTTTACCAGCGCATTTATTTCTTAAAACTTACACTGCGGTGCCACAATTTAAGATAACCGACTGCAATTCTTCATTGGTAAACAAATCGAGAGACACCTGCTCTGATGCAAGAGAGACTGTCGCGGTGTGTACAGTGTGGTTTAAAAATCCAGTGGCATGCATAAGGTAAGTTAAGATTAGCCTGCCTTTGCCGGCTGATATTCCTGAAGTTTTAATGCGGCTGACTGCTATCAAGATAACAGCTAGGTAGAGCGTTTCGCTTGGCTCTTTATGAACTGCTATGCCGTTCATCACAATTGATGTATACAGATAGGGAAAGGTACGCCTCTGAAAATACCTATGGGGCAACGCACGGCAGAGATAGCTGGTATTTTATTGGCGTAATGGAATACAGGTCCGTGCGCGTTGCTGCAGCGCCTCCACCATTGGATTGTGCTGCGTGAGACGGGGGCGGCGGGGCCCTGGCGCAAGAGAACGGCGAAGCGAGGAGGCTGCCGAGACGCCTCCCAAGTTTTCCTTTTGTAGTTCATCTCAAATGTGCTATTGCAGACCCCGAGTAGGGGGATTGTGTTAATTTATTTCATCTACTTCATTATGTGGCTTCATTACGAGCATTCTGCTTACAATTCTCCTATCGCCGAAACTAGCGTGAAGTAATGGCTCTATAATGGGGAAAACAGAAATGATCAGATACTACCTAAATTGGCAGATACTAGATTTCTTGTGACTGTGCTAATGTGTAATTCATTTATGCAAACTTAATGTCCATTAACATTTCTTGTAGAGCTCCATTAGCTTTAATAATACATTAGCACCTTTGTGAGGCTTGATCAAATACTTAACCAAAAAAAAAAATCCCATTTCTCAAATTATACAGAGAAATTGAAATCTTGCAGGGTTTTTTACTTGTTTATAAAGGGGTGAGGTTAGCTTAAGGCTCCCCGTTGGAAATTTCACTGCAGTGCTGACCTTTTGGTATGATAGAAATGGGTCACTTTTTTAAAAAAAGCACCTGAAGTATGGGGTGCAGGTTCCTTCTGCTTGTCTATTGAAAGAGAAAATAAATCCTTTCTGAATCCTTTCAGTTGCAGCTTTTAAAGGTCTCCATGCACAATGGCAACAAAGCACATGTAAACTATGGTTATCTGAAGGTCTCGGGGGACATCCAAAACCTTCAGATAAAGCACTGTAGACTTTATCTGCTGCAAAGGGTATTTTTTCACTTATCGCTAATTTTAGGCCTCTCTTTGGGTATCTCCAGGGGAAGGAGAGGTGTTAGTTGGAGCTTAACACTCGATTGTTGGAATGGACTTAATGCAGAGCTTTCTGGAAGGGGAAGGGGGCTAAATGTGAAGAGGTCTCATGCACCAGCATGTTTGTCTTGACATTTTGTCCTGAACTCAACTTAGAGCTTGCGAGAAGCACCAGATGAACAGCCCTGCAGACCTGCGTTCCCTGTTTTGTTTTTTTTTTTTATTGGCAGAACACTAATAGCTCAAGGAGCCGCACATCACCTCCTATGCAGCCCCCTCCTTCCCTGTGCTGTACTTCTCCCCCTGGGCAGAGTTGCCTGGGCTCCGTGGTGCATCCTTCCCAGCCAGTCGATTGACCATGACCCCGCTCCTGGTGGATGGAGAGGGGGCCATCTCGTGGAAACCGTTGCTAGTCGGTGCCAGTCTGTCGTAGCTTTGGACTGGTGTCCAAGCAGTGAGGGGTCTGCGGGCTGTTGCCTGTCCTTGGACTCACTGTGCAGTTTCTTTCTAACAACCTATTCTTGAAAACACCAGGGGCAGAGAACTGGTTGCAAGCCTAGGACCAAAACTCTCCCCAGGAGCAGTGCTGCACCCAGACTCCCGGGCACCCCAGGCAAACTTTTAGTATTGGGCTCCCCTTTGCCAGAGAGGATGATTTTTGTTGCGAAAGTCTGTGGTATCAATGCTTTTAAATAGTTTGTCCACAACTAATAACATTGCCAGTCATGTATAAACTTTTTTTTGCAATTGAATTTTTTTTCCCCATTTTCAGGCCCCTTTCTGTCTGGGCCCCAGGCGGCCACCCGGTTTGCCCATACCTGTATCCGGGTCTGCCCAGGAGAGGTTCCCCAAGGACCTCGGGGGTTTTTTAAGTGGGAATGCTGTGATATAGGCCTTTGGCAGAAAAAGGGGCCAGTGTGAATTGCTTAGAGCAGAATCAGAACCACAAACCATGGTTTGGGGACCCTGGTGCAGCTGCTGGTGCTGGTTTCCCTTGGTCTGGAGGTATTACTGACCACACACACAGAGTAGGTACAGGGGGGCTGGGCACCAAGGGGAATCTGCTGGGCACCATGCTGCCCTTCAGAGCGGGCTCCTGCAGGCACGGATCACACCATCACGCTGCTTGGGAGTGTTGTGTGGGTGCCACGGGGGGACCCAGGTTCTCTCCACGTGTTTTCAAAGCATCTGTCTGCACTCAGGACACTGCTTCTTAGCCATCCCTGAAGTGTTTGTTTGCCTCCACGTGCATCAGTTTCCCCATCTCAAACATGGGTGTAATGGTGCTCCCCTTCCTTGGCAAACCCCTGTGGAGCCCACAGATGGGGAGTCAATATAAGAGTTCATAGGCATTATTCGGTAGGCGTCTTGTTGCTGGAACGTGAGAAGCCATCTGGAATAGGCTGCAGCATGCGGTTCAGTGCTTTGTCTGCCCCTTGGAGTGGGTCTGGGTAGGACAGGAGAGAAAGGCAGGCATGTGTGGCAAACAGGAACAGCGAAGGAGGCAGGGGGGAATCCACTTGTCATCATTGACTGACACCTGGATCAGAGCTTCCATTGACACAGACTTTGCCCTTTGGAGAAATTATAATCCAAAAATCAGGCCTAATTGTCACATTCTC
>NW_017728982.1:2464921-2480033 GCF_001723915.1 Gavialis gangeticus
AAGCCATCTGGAATAGGCTGCAGCATGCGGTTCAGTGCTTTGTCTGCCCCTTGGAGTGGGTCTGGGTAGGACAGGAGAGAAAGGCAGGCATGTGTGGCAAACAGGAACAGCGAAGGAGGCAGGGGGGAATCCACTTGTCATCATTGACTGACACCTGGATCAGAGCTTCCATTGACACAGACTTTGCCCTTTGGAGAAATTATAATCCAAAAATCAGGCCTAATTGTCACATTCGCAATAGCTTTTTAGAGAAGGAATTTGCAATCAGAGCAAAGCAGCCCTTTAAATTGCTGTTCCATGCACTTTAGCTGACCACTTTGTTACCTCCAGATTTACAGAGCACCGGATCTCCAAACAAGTGGCAATTAACATTCCTTGATCGCACCATGCCGAAGCCTGTGTTCCTCGGCTTGTGTTGCTGTGGCCGCAGGTAGGCGTCACTCAAGAGCAGTCCTTACAAAAAACCAGTAATGTCTTCTGGGGCCATTTCCAGCTTTTTGTCAGCCTACAAGCTGGAGGGTACCTGCCACCCCTAGGGCACCAGTGCCTTCCAATACCTGCCCGGGTCCAGGGTATCTTGGTGCGCTTGGTATGTCAGAGTCAAGTCCGAATGTGTTGGGTGGTGGGACGAGGTAGGGGAAGAAGAACGGTGCTTTGTAAGATAAGGAGCTAATTTTTGTTTGACTGGAATCCAGAATCTGTTGATACCTGGTAAGATTCGTTGGAAGAAAAAAACCCAGCAAAGCCAGGAGGAAGTTGGGGGAATTGCCATCCTACCTAAACAACGCAAAACAAGACCCACAAAAGGCACAAAAGCAAACACATTCAGCACAGTCTCTGTTTCTTGGGAGGGCAGTCTTGAAAAAGAAAAAAGGGGGAAAAAAAGCATTTTCAGGCACTGGATATTGTCCCACACAGTTTGTAATGATTTTCCAAGACTGATGCACTTGGGTTATTCCCTGCACAGTTCAGAGCAGCTGTGACATTGGCTTTCTGTTGTTCTCTTGGAAAGGAAACCAAGCCACAGATTAACCAGCATGCATGGTGCAAATTCCAGACATCAAAGAAAAGGCGAGTCTGGAGCAGCCATCAAAGGAAGCAGTTGCACAGAAATCAGAGTAACTTTCCCTGGTAAACAAGTTCTTCATTTCCCCCTCAGGCTGTAAATTATCCCCGTACAGTATCCATTGTGAAATTCTGGGGTTTTTGTTTTTTTTTGTTTTTAAATAGGTCCCTCCAGGTAGGATATTCTCAAGCCTCTCAACAAATTAGGAATTCAGGTATCCCTCAAAGTAAAAAGCACTTGTGGTCCTAACTCACTCAGGTGCTTTCTAAAGTCCTACTTAAACTGGGTACCTAATTCCATTAGAAATGTGTTTTCAGATATATATTTTTAGATCATTTTGCATGTGAGAAACAGCATTTGGAAAATGTGCGCCCCAGATCTGAGTCTGGAAAGGGCCATCTTTTGCTGAGTTTTAATTAAGATCCATTTGAGTGTTTTCTTGTGAGTTATGGATCAAAGAAAATTACAGGCTTCAGAATCGTTTTTTTCCCCTCCCCAAGTGTACCAGCGACTCCAAGAACTTTTTATAAAATGGCTCTCAGCCATACCACCTCGGGCCGTGCTTGCTCCAAATCCCCTCCCCTCTGGTGCCCTGGAAGGGGATAGTCAAGATAATTTGAGGCTGGCCCTTCACTTGCTAGAAGCACGCTTGCTTGTAACCACAGGATAGCAAAGGCATGATCCCTTCTCCAGTGGAGACAAGGCACTTCGGGGGAAGCTAAATGAGGCCACCCATGGTCAGGGGTGGGGTTTTGTGCCAGCTACCTACCTCGTGGCAAAAAGTGAAGGTGCTTTGTCTGGGCTTAGGCTTTCTCAGCAAGAGAAAGATCAAGCAGTCATGATTTTGCTGATTAAAAAAAAACACCTTTGTGTCAGTGGAAATGCCAAAGCTTTGAGTGCTGCAGGAAATAGTGCTGATAGATTCAGGTGGCCTGCTGCAAATCTTGCCCCAGCCACCGTGATGCTGGGAGCCTGTGCTAATGCAGCTGCCAGCCGTGCGAGAGGGAGAAAAGATGGTGGACTGGTAGTTACGAAAAGCTCTGCAGCACTTTTCGGTAGAGTGGGCTTCCTGCTTTGGTCAGCCTTGCTTCTCTAATGAGCGGAAGAAAACGGATTTTCTCCCAGAGTGGAGCCCTTTCTATGCATTTCCCCACCTGTTGCAGAGCTGCGCATGCATAGTTGCAGACAACAGGACTTCTGCTTTCCAGCTTCTGCGGCTGCCCTACAGAAGCTCAGAAACGTGCGTCTTGCTAAGCTGCAAGCCCCTTAGTACCTGTATACCCCCCTCCCCGCCCCACCGACTCTTCCCCTCTTCTTAGCCAAGAGGTAATAAGACTGTTACTGATTAGTTAAGCAAGACTTGTTCAATTGTTAACTTGTCCCGTCTGACTCTTCACAAGCATCCTGTTACGTGCTAAGATTATCTACTCCTTAAGCAATGCAATACCATTGCAGGCTTGCTGGGGTACCGTAAAACTAGCAATAAACCAATAATAATAGGGCAGTTGTATTATCAGGTATGAGAGGTTCTTTCATGAATCACGATCGATAGCCTCCCGCACTGTGAAGTATGCAAAGAAATTAGAACAGAATTGCAAGCAGTCAAGTAAACGGACAAAATAGGCAGCGGTGCCTTATTCTGGCCTCTGAAACTCAACATGTTAACTGGTCCAACCAAAAGTTCGGAAAATGAGACTTGGTCATCCCCAGAGGACGTTGAGAGTGGTTTTCCTGCCATCAGCAAAACAGAGTGGGGTTTTTTTGCCACTCTTCCTTATGTCCTACTTGTGGAGTAAGCCACTTCTTTGCTAGTAAAGAGCGGCAAGGTCTGGCCCTTTGTGAATTTTGGAGATAAATACTGCTCTCTGAATGTGGAAAATACTATTAAAATGAAATCTCTGCAAACAAGCCTCTCATAATGTGAATTAAAACTTCTTGGCAATGCTTTTAGATGCCAAACCGGGTCTGACAAGTAAGTGCTGTGTACCCAGAGTCCAAGCAACACTTTCATGCTTGATTAATAGTCGCACTAGCAAATGCACGAGCGTGTGCCATGGACGGATGTGCTACCATGCATCGTGTTGGTTCAGAAATACCCAGTGGCTCTGTCTGCGGGAGCTCTCATGTGAATTCAGATCATTCCACGAGGGTTGTTTGGGGAAGGGGGTTGTTAAGTATAATTTTAGAAAGGAAATGAAGCAACAAAATACATTAAAAGGCCATTAAGGAGTTGGATGGAGCCAGATACCCCGAGAACATTTTACATTCAGCCTTTGTGGCGCTTTTCTGTTTTCTTGTTGTGTAGCCTTGGGAAGGGAGGACGAAAGGAGAAGTCTTGACACCTGCCTTGTTGTAGCTTGTGGGTTTAAGTCCCAATTAATTGAACACGGGTCTTTGTCATGTTTGCAGGAGCATTTATAAAATATATATATACCCATGGAAACCATTATGACCTCTGCTTGTTATTATGCCAGGAGACTTCTTTGTGCCCAGTTATGTTAAAAATCAGGCGTCTGCGTGTGCTGCCGTACCTTCAGTAATCCTTGTTTCTGGTGAGTGCAAATATTAATTGCACAGTATGCAGTGAAGTGATTAACATCAATGTAATTTATCATCGGGAGGTTTCTAAACAAATAAATGAGTCGTTTTGTTTAGTGAGGTATTGACCCCTTCCGAATCCGTGATTTAAGGGGGGGGGGTGCGCGTGTTTTATTGTAAATATGAAAGACATCACGATCAGCCAAGTGTTCAGTTATTTGATTTTCTGGGGCATTAGCCGTTCTTGTTCGTGACATTTCCCAGTTGGGTTCTTGTTTGCAAGCTCATTAATAAGGTTTTCTCTGAGGAATGTTGTTGGGAATGAAGAACATAGAGTAGGGCCTGGACTTGAGGCTCAGCAAGCACACAGCGGCAGCATGTAGTTAAATGTTTAAAATGGGAAATAATTATACACAACGTCTTGGAGTTCAAAGACCTCTCCTCTCTCTGAGAACCAAGTTTTATGTTTTGAAGTAAAAAAATAAATAAAATGTTTTGGTATACGCAGCCCCCAGAAACCAGGTAAGTAGCCATTTCTTTGAACATGCATATGCTTCTGGTAGAGCTGCACTCCTGTTATGTTATGGTTGCCTGTAATAGGATGCCTAATTGATGGCAAAGGTTGTAGAGTTTACCATCTGAGGAAGTACCTCTAATAGCGTAACAAGCTGCTTAACGAGAACAGCATGCTATACATTAAATAGAGGAGAACAATCTAAATAACATCAAGGTGGCCATGCACAGGCAAGCTAGACATTCGGAGTAAAGGTTTGACACTGTTCTGAATACCTGCCATTGTGCGGAAAAGAATCGGCAAAGGCACAATGGGATAAGAAGGCCGGAGCATCTTCGCTTTGATTTTTCCCTTTAGTTTGCGTTCCCGTTACAAGTTACATGCTTAAAAATCTCTTCTTGTTATTTCAGAGAGGGCTTCTTAAAAAAAAAAAAAAAGGATCTGCTTCGTATCAGAAAGGCTTTGCGGGACTCATCATGAACTGTCAGTCAACCGTTTAGCCATTCATTGGAAAACAAGATCCGTTCATTTTGACAGAGCTGTCTATTTTGCAAACTCCTACTGATATTTATTCACAACACGGGCCGTTGCATTGGTACTAATGGGTGCTCCTAGCAATAGAAAAGCTGAGTTAAAAAGACCAGCTAGACAACCAGCGCTGCCAACACACACACTTCTGGGCTGGGATAGATCCCTGTGCTATGATGACATAAATGATCTTAGTACCCTGCAGAGAAACATTAGTTTTCCTGACCTCTTATATATGTTTAAAAAGTATGCTGATTTGAAAAGAGATAACTCCAGGTCCCAGCCTATGTTTATGTGAAGAGCACCTGCAAAGCTTCACATTAAATACCAACTGAACTGATGGCTTTTTTATTATTTGAACAATCAAAGTTGTGTTTCCCATAATTAGCTTACATAGATGTTTTTGCCTCTGATGTTTTTGTGATGTTTCCCACGGAGTGAAACTGCTGAAAATCACATTTCTTTGGACGTTTTGCCTATTAATTTTATTTGTTAGTCAAAACGATTCTACCCTGTGTTATAAACAACAGTCCAAAATCCAGAGACTTGGAAGATGAGCATACAGGTAATACCTCTTGCACATCAGAAAAGAAGGGGGAAGAGTACCTGGAAGAACGTGCTGGCTGAATTTGAAAATAAAAATGAGGGAAGGTAGAGGAGGGTAGGATATAGTCCTTGAGCTGAAGGTATCTTTCCGAGGAGACCATCTGTCATAAATCCAGTGGGGCCACACTCATTAGGGATTGAGACGATCAATTAGAAAAAGGATTTTTAAACTTAAAAATTGCATGACAAACGCACAATTTTGGCAGGGGACTTCCTAACTGAGTCATCAGAAGAATTGTTTGGCACAAGATCTGGGATTAAACAAACATGTTGAGGCAACAAACTCCCTTTCTCTCAGCACCATTAGAGAAGAATTCCTCTTTGTCTGCGTTTCCTGGTCGCTCTGGGAAAATGTCAGCGTGTAACAAGTTTGGAGCAGAGTTAAACCCTTTCAGTTTGTCCTGGAAATGTGTCCCTGTCTTGGAGAGCAGCACACGTGTTGCGCTATATCTGTGTATCTGCTCGGAGACGCAGGTGTCATTAATGAGCGCAGGATTTTGCATTGAAGGGGAATCAAAGAGCATTAATATCTGTTCTTGCTCTGTGTACGTACACACCATGAATTTCAATGCGATTTAAACAGCTTGTTTGTTCATTTGGTTCATTTTTGGAGGCGGCATTTGGGAAGAAAACCTTTGGCTGTGCTCTGACTTCAGTCTGATGGACTGTATCGTCCGTGAACGGTGATTAGCCGGCTGCTTTTGCCAGGTGGCAAAGGTCAGAAGTGGGCCTAGTTTTTGCAAAGCTCTCATGAGCTGGAGCAATATTTCACAGGCTGTTGTTGTTAAATAATTGATGATTGCATGTCAGTACTGTTGTTGTGTGTTTAAAGCGGGCCTGTGTCCTGCAGGGGCATAATCCTGGGTCGTACACCCGGTATCACTTGCACTGAAACTCCTGGAGAACGGGGAGCAAGCGGAGCACGTTGACTCAACTCCGCCGTGATTGACACAGCCCCAAAAAGCGTGTTCTGTACTTTATGAGCATAATGCAGTTTTCTCACTCGCTGCAGCTGGTAATCACTCTTGCGGACAGTGAAATTACTGTATACACCCACAGAATTAAACTTATTGCACTGCCCTCCCCCCTTATGAATGTACTGATTGCATTTCTGCAGGGAGGTTGGCGGGGAAAGGGGGAAGCCAGCCACCCTCGCACCCTCCACTCCCCGGGTTCGACAGAAAACGAGACTTATAGTTAAGTGGTTAGTTGCGGGCAAAACTATAAATCCTCTTTGGTGCCCGGTAGCAGCCTTGTTGGCTGCAAAGAGTCCCAGAATTAAGCCACAGAGCCTGTGCTGTCCTGCCTGGAGGAACACACGTGTTGGCAGAAACACAAGGGTCTCTCCGGGTTGGATATGCCTGGGGCGAGAGACTTGCCTTGCTGCTCCATGTTCTGTGCATGGAGGAGCGTTCTGCCCCAGGCAGCAGCTGCGGGGCCTTTCATAAGTGCCCAGTCCGTTTGCGAGACAGCATTTTAAATGCATATATAACTTTGTCAGGGGAGCTGGCAGCATCTGTCCCGTTGGGTGCCCCTAGCAGCTCCTGTGGTTTAAGGTGAACTCAATAGTCAAGTGTGATTCCTAAGCAATGGCAGGCCTACAGTTGGGGAAGTGCTGTGGGAGTCGTTTGAGATGAAAGGAGCTATATAAACGTAAAGCATTAATTAAGGGCAGCCGTTTCAAAATAGATAATTAGAACAAGAACATCAAGTTGCCTTTGGGATAGTTTGTTTTGCATACAGCCCTGTTGAAAAGTAGCCAATTTAGGGATGGAGAGTGACAGCCAACTGGTACAGGCTGTGCTAAGCAGCAGGGTAGGCAGGGGAATTCATAGCCCAAAGTTTCAGGACAAACACCAGACTCGGAGAGAGCTGCACGTGATCCTGAACGTACGTGCACAAGCAAGCAGGGACATGCTGAGATAAAGAAACCCAGTCCCGTTCCCCAAATTGACAAGGTGTTATGATAAAGGAGAGGAAGTAGATTTTATAGACTACTGCAAGACATCGGACTTAGTCTTGTGTGACACTTTGATTGATTAGTTGGCAATGTGCATTATCAGTAAAGCATATGTTAATTTGATTGAGTAATGAAGAACTGGTAGATCCCTAATTAGTCAATGGGGAATCATCACAAATGGGGCATGTCTAGAGGTGGGGGCCAGAATATGCAGTTTGGTGCCATCCCAAAGTTCCTAAATATCCTTCACGAATCAAATCAAAGTGAACCTGAAATCACTGCCGCTTAAAATTTGCGGCTAACCCAAAGGATTGGCAGAAGGGTATGTGAGGACAGGATAGGGAAGTCCTAGAGAGTGGTCTGAGTCTAGGTAAGTGTTTTAATTGAATACAGCCAAATGCAGATTTCAACACATTGGAACAATGAATGATAGGTGGGAATGTTCCCTAGCAAAGGATCCTTGGCGTCCAAGGAAACCAGCAACTCGGCCTGAGTTCCCAGTGCCCAAAAGGGGCGAGGGCGTGCTTGGATGGACAGGTGTGAGCAGGATGATGAGTCTACCTCTGGAAACAGAGCTACTGGGTTGGTGCTGGGACCTTTGTGTAAATCTTCCGCTTGTACTTCTAAAAGGATGTTCAAAGCAGAGTAGAAGCATGGGAAGTCCGCAGATACAATTTGGGACGAAAGTGGCTCAGGAGGAGAAACTTGGATCCGAGTGTCTTGTTATTCTCTCCAAAGGGAAAAAACATCTGGGTACCAAAAGGGCTTTTTGACAGTGACTAAGGGAGGGCTGAGAGTCCTTGCCACAAGACCTCTTCCACTCAAGGCAAGTGTTGTTTCTGCAAGGGGCCTGCTAATGCATACACTGGGCTGCACTGGTTGGCTTACTGGGCTGCATTGGTAGGTGTGTTGCCAGTAGGTCAAAGCCAGTGATTTTCCCCCTCTATTCAGCACTGGGGAGGCCATTTCTGGAGTCCCATGTCCAGTTTTGGGCCCCCCACAACAGGAAGGATGTGGACAAATTGGAGAGAGTTCAGCGGAGGGCTACAAAAATGACTGGGGGGCTGGGGCACAGGACTGGTGAGGAGAGGCTGAGGGAACTGGGATGATTTAGTCTGCAGAAGGGAATACCGAGAGGGATTGAATAGCAGCCGTCTCCTCCCTGCAGGGGGGCTGCAAAGAGGATGGAGCTGGGCTGTTCTCAGTGGGGGCAGACAACAGGACAAGGAGCAATGGGCTCAAGTTGCAGCAAGGGAAGTTGAGGTTGGATATTAGGAAAAACTTTTTCACTAAGAGGGTGGTGAAGCTCTGGACCACGTTACCCAGAGAGGTGGTGCAGTCTCCATCCTTGCATGTTTTCAAAACCCAGGTAGACAAAGCCTTGGCTGGGATGATGCAGTTGGGGCTGGTCCTGCTTGGAGCAGGGGGTTGGACTAGATGTGACCTCCTGAGGTCCCTTCAACCCTCATTTTCTATGATAATCAAACACAGACTGTTGAACTCAGTAAGGTGAAACCTGTTTGGCTTCTGATGCAGTGGCGGTCAGCCTAGACGATGTAGTGGTCACTCCTGCCCTTAAAGACTACAAATAGATATTAACTTTTTAAAGTATCTTCTGGCAGAGACGATCTGGAAGCGGTGTGATAGGTGACATAGGCTCTTTGGAAAGGGGAAGCGTTTGGGTTAGTTTTATAAAAAAAAAAAAAAACCAAAAAAAAAAACCCAGGTGTTGACAAGGCAGGAAACAGCATGGTTCTGTATAATGGCACAGAGAATTGGGACCAGGCTTAGGGCTCAACTGTCACGCCGGTCAGCATCGCAAGCATTACAGACTGCATTGGGGGTATGTGGCCAGGCAGGCCAGCCACGACCGTGCAGGAACATCCTCATTGACTTGGATGCTGCAGGCTTGGTGTTGACCTCCAGCAATGGGCAGCGTGCCCTCTGCAGCCAGGAGGTGAAGACCGATGCTTGGGTCCTCTTGGTATGCTTTGAGTTTGAAGATGGATATTGGCACCTGCAGCCCAGGGACGCAGGCCGAGACCAAGCCAAGTGCACCCCAGTGCCAGCGAGGAAGAGCTCCTGAGAGTGACGGCATTATAGCTTCATCGTGATGATCTAGTTGGAGGAATCTTCAGCTTTTTGGTTGCTCATGAAATTAAAAACCTAGGTTCGGAGGCTGGGGGGAGACAGACCTTGTGATTTTTCGCCTCCTGACTCAAAGATCATGCAGTGTCACGCCGGGTCCGGCACATGTAAACTGTAATCAGTCAACAAGGGGAAAGAGCAAGCTTTGGCCTCACCTCTTTTAAAAGCAGCTTTTTTTCCTACTTTTTCTGGCACAAAATGTGCATTTTTTAAAAAGAAATCTCATAAAATCCAAAATGGTTTTGTAATAAGTTTTTCAAATTGGTTGCTCCTGCTGTGTGACCTTTAGACGGCTGGTATTTAACCTTGTATATTGCTTTAGCTTTTGAATTAATTTAGCTTAATAAAGGGGCCTTATTAAATTAGTGGACCGTTCTTAAAAAAAAAGAAAAAGAAAAAAAAGAAAAAAAAAAAACACACCCGCTAGGAATAAGTGTATTAGGAAATAGCTTCAGATTGCTAGATCTAATTGACTATCAATGGCGTAATACTGTGGTCAAGATGCATAGAATTGCTTTGTTTTTATGTAGAAATCCTACCGTATAATGATATAAAGATGCTCCCAGTTTTGATCTCGGGGTGGTTAGATGGCACTGAGTAGCAAAAGTCTGTTCACTGTTGGCCTCGTGCCTTACCGTGCTATCTGCGGTATGCAGGAACTGCCCCGGAGGCTAGTTCCACAGGTCTTGTTAATTAAGCGATTCTTGAAATGTGGCCATTTTAAATAAAATATTGAATAACCAATAAATCGTTGTGGCAGAAGTTCAAAGCTTCTCTAACAATTGAACCAACCTCAAGCTGCTGCTTAAAACATCTAGAAGCCCCCCAGTTGAGCTTCGTCCCCCCAGTGCCGGGCATTGAGCAAACCCATGAGGCAAAAGTCTCGCCAACCACCCTAAAATACCTCTCCCTAGGCAGAAAAAGAAAGAAAATCCTTACCTCAAGGAGCGAACATATTCACTTTAAGGGTAAATTGCTGCATTACAGCCTTATTAAAATGTCAGGCCTTCTGAGTATCCAGTTGGCCTTTCAGTCCCATCCTAACTTTGAAGTACTTTCTAATTTCATAAAGGCCTTCCATAATCATCAGTTTTTCAGAAATCCAACTTAGTGGGACGTTCCACTGTGATATTTCTGCCAGAAAGGTTCCTTCCCCATGCGTGTATTTATGTTGTGTTAATAAAACCCGGAGCACCAGCTCTTGGAGAGGCAGGCAAAGGTTTTATAGTAAGTACGTAATTTCTGGGACGACAATGTATAATAGAAAAGAAGAACAGGAATAAGTTGGCTTTGTTTTTGTTAATAAAGAGTACATGGGGGAGAGTCCTGCTTTACATAATTTTGAAGTCAAACAATCAATAGCATATACTTCATCCCGGAGACGGCAGATCTCTTCAATGTTCCCATTGATTTGCATATATAATTGGCAGATGGTAAACAACTCATTAGAAACACTAAAAAATTATCTAATGACAACCAAAGTGGTGCAGCAAAAAAGCAGACAGCAGCACAATTTGTTTTGTGTGCAAGTTGCTTGGTACTGGGTGTTGGCCAGGCATCCTTCATGCTCTCGCACGTGTGTGTGTATCCAGCATAGCGGGGTTGTGACATCTGACTGTGGTTCCTCTGTATTGCCACAAAACAAGACTAATAAGCAGATAGCGCAAAGAAAAAACAATTTTTGACTGGGGACAGATTTAGCTTGACCGCAGTAGGAAAAATATAAGCCTGACAGAAGCAACGCTTGGCTTGCTTGCAGCATTGGGCGTAGTTTAACTCTTTCCCCTGCACCGAAGCATTGCTAAGCTTTCCAAGCTGCTAGGGCTCTGAAGGACTGCTTGGGTTGCAAAGCGGTGCACAGGAAGTTCAGTTGCATATCCCAGTACTGCTTTTGCCTTTCCTCGGTCTGTTTTGCATGTTCGTACCACAACGCATTGCAAAGCTAGATTGCCACTCTCAGACTTGGACCTTATTTCCCCTTCCCGTGTAAGGGGAATCCATACCGACGAGTATCTAACTCAGAACAGATGCCTGTTCCTATCCACACTGGGATGGCTCTAGTATTATGAGGCAGAGTTGAGCCATGAGCCAGATCCTAACATACTCCTGGTTGGCGCACAATCATAGACAGTGAGGGTTAAATGGACCTCAGGAGGTCACACCTAGTCCACCCCCCTGCTCCAAGCAGGACCAGCCCCAACTGCATCATCCCAGACAAGGCTTTGTCTAGCCAGGTCTTCAAAACCTCCAAGGATGGAGAGTCCACCACCTCTCTAGGTCACCTGTCCCAGTGCTTCGCTACCCTCCTCGTGAGAAAATTCTTCCTAATATCCAACCTCAACTTCCCTTGCTGCAGCTTGAGCCCATTGCTCCTTCATCATCTGCCCCCACTGACACCAGCCCAGCTCCATCCTCTTTGCAGCCCCCCCGCAGGGAGCTGAAGGCTGCTGTTCAATCCCCCTCGGTCTTTTCATCTCCAGATTCAATCAGCCCATTTCCCTCAGCCTCTCCTCACCTGTCATGTCCCCCAGCCCCAGTGCCATTTTCGCTGCCGTCCGCTGGATTTCCTCCACCTTGTCCACATCCTTTCTGCAGTGGGAACCCAAAACCGCACACAGGATCGACTGTCCTGGTTATTCAGGATTGGCTGACTTTTCTCAGGTCATATCTGGAATGCTTGCAAGAGTTACTCTTAGATATTTCTTTTGCAGCTCGCAAGCATTAAACCATATTGCTCGGAAGGTCAGCTGGTGTTTTCAAGCATGTTAAGTTTTATATTTTCCAGTATAGAGTGATTTTGTGTCTTTAAAAAGTTACAGTTGTGCATCGTGACCTGGTAAACCAGCATATGGATGCCATTTTTTTTAAACCCTGGCGTCATGCCTTGTGGTTTCATAGCTGCTAGAGGGATCAGTGATTGGGATTCGTTTATTAAATGCATTTGTGGTATAGCTATCCCAGGAGAGGATTTACTGGTGTAGTTTATTCCATTGCTGAAAATTATGAGGGTTTAAATTGGTTAAACCCAGCCATGGATTTTTTTATTTCCATTATTCCATAGGAAGCATGTTAATGAGTTAAACACTGTTAATAAAACGCAACAAGCCAATAGTTTCAGCAGTAGTGACTCTCGAAGGAAATAAAAACGTCTAAAGTGTTTCGACCTTTATGCATACTGATTTTTTTTTTTTTTTTTTTCCCCCTGCCTTCCCCTATTTCTTCCAGTTGAGTAAGTTTCTAAAAAATATATATGGCTTAATGGCATTTGTAGCTTTGGATTGATTTTTTTTTCGTGCTGATAACATTTTAGCTACAGTTGAAATTGTGTTTTTAATCTGTATTTTGGTAGTTGAAGGCAATGCATTTCTTATTAATTGTGGACTCCAGCCTTTTTCCTACAGGGCCTTTCTAAAGGATTTCTGAGCTGCCTCCCTCGATATAAACTCTTTAATCCCCTGTGTTTGTTTTAGGATTTACAAGAGTTTCATTTGGACTAGCTAAAACCCTGCCTTGTTCAAACAAAGGCAGCGGCATTTGATTTCTCTCTGTCTTCCCTAACAGAAGTGCTTCCAGTAGAGCCCAACATACATTTATATGCAGTGGCACAAAGTATTGTCATACAGTAATATATGATACATGATAAAATGTATCAATTCTGAGCACCACAAATATCTCTGGTTTCACCTCAGCATGAAGGCAAATGAGTTCCCTTTAGCTTGAGTGAGTTGGGAGATAAACTTCACTATTACAAAATGCATTTCCCAGGAAGCGTTGGGGCTGCGCTCGGAGTAGGAATCTCTTATCTATGTGTGTTACACATTTTGGTGTTATTAGTCTATTTAATTTGAGAAAATCTGGGTTTACTTACCGAGTAGATGAATGGGATGGTGGGGGAAAGGGAAGAAGCAGCACTTGGGGTGTCGACGCATCTGATTCTGTTTAACGAGATCATTTATTAAACATCCTTTTTTTTTTTTGGTCACGCAGATAAGCCTGAAGTGCGGGTTTCGAAGAATTACCCGGTGCAAGGCCTAACAAGAGAAGGGGAGCCCCTTGAACTATCCTGTTCCGTTTTTGGAAAACCACAGTAAGTTCAGGTCTCCCCGGGTCGTCCAGCCCTGCTCGTGTCAGGGTGCAAAAAAGGGGGCACATGCATGCCTTAGCTTCTTGCTGTAGAAATAGCCTGCCTGAGACTGCAGACAAAGTAGTTAAGCCATAAAAACATGGAGGGATGAAAGGGAAATGCTTTGCCGATCTGGAGATCAGCCCAACTATGAGACCTCGAACTGGAACTTGTATCACTTTGAGTAGAAGAGAGTTCACAATAGTCGTCTTTTATAGTACGACTCTTCCTGATTTTATTTTTGAGAGGGGTTTGCAGTGTAGACATAGTTGGGATTTTTTTCCTTTGGGATCCTTTGATTCAATTTAATATATGATACAACAGGACAAATTCAGAGATTGTCAGGGGCTGGAAGGGACCTGGTGGGTCATTGGGTCCAGTCCCCCTGCACTAGGCAGGAGAAGACGACTGGGGTCAAGTGACCCCAGCGAGGTGACCGTCCAGTCTCCTGTTGAAGATTTCCAGGGCAGGCGACTGCACCACCCCGGAGGGAGCTTACTCCACAGTCTGGACACCCTGACTATGAATTCAGACAGCAAAGTTTAAATTTTCCCCTGTATCTTTCTTGCTGTTGATTTTAATTTAAGCCCTGTAGCCCTAGCCTCTTTTCAATAATGACTCTTCTGTTTCAGTCAAATATTTGTTCTCCCACCCTAATTAGCCTCTCAACCTATCGTTTATGATAAGCCCTGCCCCTCACCTCCTTGTTTTCTTCAGGTTCAGTACATCCCTCCACACTCCCTACAGCCTGGCTACAGCTTCGGTAACATGTCCAGAACTGAACCGGCTTTTCCAGCTGTGGTCTTAGAGCCATCTAGTTGGAGGGTTTTACCCCTTTGTGCAATGCTAGGAAGTATAGGCAGCTGAGTACTATGGTGGCCTTTTTGCTGCCATTTTGCATTGTAAATTCACATCTAATATCCTGCCACACCACAGATCTTATGCCCAGATCTTATGCTCAGCTGTCTTAGGGACGGACACTCTTGCTCTGCTCTGCATCCCAGGATTTCCAAGTGCTGGGAACCGCTGAGTCTTCCAGAAGTGAAGTGAGGTAGGCAGGAAGCAGCGCACCCATTTCACAGATGGGATACTGGAGCAGGCAGCCCAAGGAAGTATAGACACATGGTAGGGTTAGGTAGGAGTGGAAGTCAGGACTGGTCAGAAATGCAAAACTTCTGCTGGTTGAAAACCTTCAAGATTCTGCTAATGTTTTGTTTTGCCTCGGGATGAAAGTAAGTTTTGAAGTGGGCATTTGCTGACGGGGACAAACCAGGTTTTGTCCAAAAATTCCCACTAGTGCTATTATCAGGCCAACCTCTAGCCTAGTCCATATTTCTTCCTGCAGCTTGGGTACAGAGTAAGGATGTGGCTGCCTGATGGGAATGTGTTCGAGCAAAAGTTGCATTCAGATCCTTACCTTTCTCCAAGATTTAGCTTATGGTTTAGCCAAAGAAATCCCAGACTTTCCTTCAACTCCATTTTTTGCTTGCTTGAGGGGGTGGTTCATTTTAGGGGTTTTGTGAGTTGGGCTTGCTTTGGTTTGGTGAGGTTAAAGGGCAGTTACATCATAGGCTACAAGACTCATCTTTCTCCCTAAAGGCAAAACCAACTACAAAAAAAAAAAAAAAA